>NC_080420.1:109289999-109637916 GCF_029873635.1 Malania oleifera | reverse complement strand
TTTTTCCAAGAGCTACTAAACGGGCTTTATACCTGCCCAAACTACCATCAGACTTAACCTTAATAGAAGAGACCCACTTACATCCAAGTGGAGTCACACTTGCAGGACATTCCACCACTTCCCAAATCTTATTAGCCTCAAGAGCACATAGTTCCTCCTGCATGGCTTGGTGCCAGCATTTCTCTTTGACTACCTATGAGTAACCAGTAGGAATAGCAATGGAAGATAAAGGGGCAAATAGTGCAGAAGTAGTAGTACCTGTCATATGTGACGGGAATCCATAATGCTTAGGACGACCAGATACTCTAGAGGAGCAACGCAAAGGAGCAGATGGCAAGACAGGAGCAGAAGGGGGCAGCACTAAAGGCCTGCGCTGGTATACCATGCCTAGTTGGAACCTTTCAACATAAGTACTAGGAGCACTAAAAGTGTCATCAAAAGAAGGCAAGAAAGCAACGGAAGACTTTGGTGAGGAAGACATAGGAAAGAACCATTTATTTTCAAAAAATAGCACATTCCTTGAAGCACGAACCCGATTAGAGTTTGGATCATAGCATAAATAACCCTTTTGTGTGACACTATATCCCAAGAAGGCACAACGGACAGATTGGGCAAAAAGCTTGTTTTTGTCTGGTGGGGGAAGATGCATAAAGCATACACCCAAAAATGTGAAGATTTGTATAGGTAGGATTGTGATGATAAAGCCTGAAAATATGGAGACTCGAAATCCAAAACTTGGGAAGGAAGTCAATTTATAAGAGAGGTTGTTGTGGTAAGTGCTTCTACCCAAAACGTAGGAGGGACTGAAGACTCAATGAGCATGGTCCGGACAACATCTAAAAGATGACGATTCTTTCGTTCAGCTACTCCATTTTGTTGTGGAGTATATGGACAAGAACGTTGAGAGACAATACCTTTAGATTGCAAGAAAGATTGAAACTCATGAGACATATATTCCCCAACCAAGTCAGACAGAAGAATTTTAACACCAGCTGAAAATTGTGTCAACAAGAGCTAAGAACATTTTGAACTTATGAAAAACTTCTGATTTGTGCCGCAAGAAATACACCCATGTATATCTGCAGTAGACATCGATAAATATCACAAAATATTTGTATTGGGCATGAGAAATAATAGGACTAATACCCTAGACATCACTATGAATGATCTCAAAATTGTGGGTGGCTCTACTTCCTTTAGAAGGAAAGGGTAAAGTCTTACTTTTGCCAAGTTTACAAGTTGCACAATCAGGAAACATAGTGGAAGAAGAATGCTCTTTATTATTCAATAGACCAGATTTCAATAAATAAGATAGAACCCTAGAATTAGGATGACCAAGGCGCTTATGACAAACTTCATTTGACACTTTAGACTTATTACAAAGTTAAGTCAGTACAGAGAAAGAAGGTAAGCTTTGTGGAACAGGTAGTCGCAGAGAAAAGAGACATCCATGCTTAGGACCCTTTGCTATCAACTGCCCTGACATCTGATCCTGCACAACACAACCACCATGAGTAAAATGTACATCATAATTTTGGTCCACAAGCTTGCCAACAGAAACTAGATTCACAGAGAGATTAGGTGAAACAAGAACATCCTTAAAGGAAGAAGATACATCACCAACTGCCCCAATGGGTAGAGCACTACCATTGGCTGTTGGAATATGGGAGCAGCAGGCATAGCTGGCTGTCAGTCACCAGTAACAACAACATGATAGACCTTGTTGGAGCGTGAAGGACGAATAGTACAGTCCTTAATAATGTCCCCTGGCTGCTTGCAGTAATTACAAAATTTCTGGGGACAGTTAGGGGCAATATGGTCATATTTCTTGCAACTATAGCACAGTGTGGTGCTCACGTCACAACCTTCCCTTTGCCATGAGCAACATAGGCACCTGAGACAGTATTAGAAGCAACACGATACTGCTCCATAATATTCTGAGTATTGAGGTGTTGTTCCTCACGCAAGAGTTCTCCAAAACAGGCCTCCAAAGTCGGAACAGGATCTCTATTTACTTGAGAGGCACATACATATTCAAAGTCAGCCCTCAATTTCAGTAGAAATTGATCTCTTTGGCTGGTTTTGTGTATGTGTTGTACTGTCGCCAATCCTGCCTCCAATCCTTGTGCAGAGACCGTGGCTATAACAAGGTCGGAATAATCATTCCACAAAATCAGAAAACCACAGTAGTCTTGAACTGATAGATCCCCTTGAGTATAGTTAGCAATGGCCAACTCAAGCTCGAAGCACCTAGCATTGTTATCTTGGTTATAGACTTGCTTGAGATAATGCCACATAGCCTTTGCAGACCTATGAGGACACAGAGAAAGAATCAGATGTGGCTCCATAGAACCAAGAATCCAGGACATGATTTGATTATCTTTGGCATCCCAAGCTGCCTTGTCGGCAATAGATCCCTGTTGCTGCCATCTATATGTCCCCACAGCTCTTTACCCTTGAGAAAGGTCTCCAATTGAAACTCCCAAGCAGCATAATTTTTGCCAGTGAATCTGACACACATTATCTTATTTCTCCATAAGTACTGAGGCTATGACTGAGAAAACTAGGATTGAGATTGCTTAGAGAATAACTCTGATACCATAACAGAATGGTTTGAATTGTCCTCTCTTTTGAGAAGGCCTTTCATTATATAGGCAAGACTACCAATTACTATATATGGTAAGCCAGCTAATTTACATAGAGTGCTTTTAGGAAGCTATACATGGTAAGCTAAATCTCCTCCCCTATTTATGAAAGTATATACAGCCTAGATTAATAGCTATTAACAAGGTATAATTTATGGCCTTCTATTGACAGGTAGTGAGGCATTGGTAGTGTCTCATTTACAGTTCTCAAATGATACTCTATTACTTTCTTAGATGATCACAGAGAGGCCTGGAATACTGTCAACAATTCTTCAAATTTTCCGCACATATATGGTATAAGAATTACTTTGGGGAAGAGTGGAATCAGGGCTATTGATCTAAGTTCTGATAGGGCTTTGGTGTAAGCTTCATTAGCTAGGTATGGTATTTTAGATTGGCCTCAGACCTATTTATGAGTTCCTTGGGATAGTAATCCTAGATCTCTAGATTTAGGGGGATCTTTTAAGGTGATTAAATGACTGGATTAGTTTCTTTATGTGATCACATCACCCTCATTCAGGCATATCTACCAACTTCTCTTTGCTATTTGTCTATGTTTAGAATTCCCATGGGGGCATCTAATAAGAATATAAGACATGAGAAAATAAGGGGGTTTCTTGATTAAGGCGTTTCCTTATTTAGTTATTTGTTCGGATTTCTTCTCCATACTTTTTTTTTTCTTTTTAATGACCTCTATGTCCTTTTTTAGTTTGCAATTTGTTTTCTTTCCATCATAATATATTTATTTTATTATAAAAAATGAGAGAGCGCTACCTTGTATGTTCTCTTTGTTTTCAAAATTCACAATCTGCTTCTCACTTGTTCCTTCATTGCTCCTTTTCTTAGAGGATGTGGAATAATATTTTTTGGCTTATTTGGAGAGGGTTGGGTGTGCCTGGAGTTGGTGGAGGATTTATTGTCTATCTATTTATTAGGTTTTTGGAGGGACAAAAATGCTTCGGCATTGTGGAGTGCAATTGTTGCAGTTTTGCTAGGGATTTGGTTGGAACGGAATGCTCTGGAATAGGACTCAGTATTTGGCCTCCTTGTGGTTTTTTGCAGCCAGATGTTTTGAAAGATTTTCTTTCTGATTTATTTTGATTTTTTCTTTATTCTTGTATCTTTTAAGCAGGATTTCTTATGCTCCTTGCTGCTTCTTATTAATAAAATATCTTGTTTTTCAATAAATAAAAAAAGGTCAGTGTCTGATTCTCACCTACACCTTAATTGCACCTCTCCCTGGAGGATCTAGAATAATCTTTTTGGCTTATCTGGAGAGAGTTGAGTTTGTCCAGAGTCAGTTAAGGATTTGTTGGCTCTCTCCTTTTCAGGTTTTGGCAGGGGTAAAGATGGTTTGCCATTGTGAAAAATGTGCGATTTTTTCTGTTTTGTGGAGGATTTGGCCAGAGAGGAATGCTCATATTTTTATTTCTTTTTTGGATTACGCACCGGGTTTCCATGTGTCCGTTTTACGGTCCACATGACTAATCCTGTGCCCCTTGAAGCCAACCCCACAACTCCAGAGGGAGGTAAATTTCAGGAATCCAGGGGCGGAAACGAACCCGGAAGGGTTTGAACACCTGACATCGTGAAAGGCACTCCCGCAGCCCGCACTACCACCTGAACCAACCCTGGGGGTCAGAATGCTCATATTTTTTACAGGGAAGAAGATGTCTTTCATTATGCTTTGGGATAGGATTCAGAACATGGCCTCCTTTTGGGCCTTTGGGCCTTTGCAGCAGGATGTTTTAAAGGTTTTTATTTTTATTTTTTACAACATGATTGGCTGGCTGTTTTGTTCTGATTTTTTTTTTTTTTTGTTATTGTATCATTTATGGAGGATTTCTTATACTCCTTCTTGTACTTCTTCTTAATAAATTTTTCTTCTTTTTTCGACCAAAAAATATTAAATTTTTTTCTCCTAGCTTTTCCCCCTACCAACTTAGCTTCTTGAGGAAAATTATGCTAATTTTTCTTGAAGGCAAATTATATTAATTTTCTTCTAACCATTGTGCCAACCACCTCCATGTATTTACCAGTAAGGGCCAATAAAATAAGCAAATTAACAAGAGTAAAATTGTCTACACCTACAGTGAAATGGTGGTCTGCAAGAAAGAAGCACTCCATTGGTTGTAATCATTTGACACATGCACAAACACACAAAACCAAGCAGGATATTAAACAATAAGAATGAATAATGTTTCTACTTTCTCAAAAGTGAGCAAATAAAAAGCAAATTAACTAGAAAAAAAAAAACGGAAGGGAAGAGAACAAAATAAAGTTTTCACAGTATGAAAATTGGATTAAAACATCATACTAATCAGAGAAGTATAAATAGAGAGTAGTATCTGTTCAATGCAAGCCCACCAAAATAGTTCCCAAATACACAGTATTGCTAAAAATGCTAGGCTAGAAATTGGGACAAGCTAGTAACAATGTATTGGCAACATAACTAAGAAAGAAAAAAGCAGAGATGCATAGAACATTATTTTGAACAGTGTGATATATTTGTTTCTGTAGAACTCCACAAACAGCACAATATTCATAACACTCACCTGGGACTTTATCTTCAAAACGAAGCACCCTGAACAAATGCACAGCTTTCTTCCACCCAGGCAAAATTTCCAAAAAATCAAAAAGCTCATCGGTATCAAAACCAGACTGCAAGCAAAATGTACCCAAAAATTGCAAAAATGCATACACTTCATGTGAATCCGAATTTCCCACCACCAACCTCTTCCTCCACTCACCTGCCAGTCTCCTAGCCTCTTTCCTGACCTCATCCTTTATCTGCAGTGAAACCCTCATCAGCTCCTCCAACATCACCACACAACTCAACCAACCATCCCCAGATTTTAACTCATCCATTGCATCCAACACAAGTTTTGCAGCATCTGGTGCAAATAGGAAAGCATCACCCACTTCATTGCGGACAGTTTTCAGGTTGTTTAGGTTTAGGAACGATACCAGAGCCTTCGAGTCCATATTTGCACAGAGGGTCTTAAGCTCAGATCTAGGTTCTTTAACTGCATTCCAAAATTACAAGCTGAGTAGGAGTCAAGCTGAGGAAATCAAATCTTTCTATGTCTCTTATAGGGAAAAACCAAGTGTTCTAAACAAACAGAGCTAGTATTAACAAAATTCGTGAGGGTATCTTCATTGAAATGAAAAATGCGCGTAAGAGCATAGTTATCAAAAGGCAAAGAATTGTTAGTATTAGAGTGGCACGTGAGAGAGAGAGAGAGAGAGAGAGAGAGAGAGAGAAGATTAGTCACACATGGACACAACCAGAAAATTGTATATCAGTTAGCCTTCGTCACCATTTATATAAAATTTTATGCAAATAATAGCATATTTGAACCTTGAACCTAATCCGGACCAACCCAACCCTACCTTCTACTCCTAAGTAAAGGCCTATGATATTGGCTGGCGACCTTCACATATTAACATCAATATTTTAGATTGAGACTAGTTACTTGTTTTGGGTACAAGAGAATGATATCAGTCATAACACTTCGGTGACTAACCATAACCACTTCTAGACACCAAACTCCGATAGTGGCCAAACCGGGCCATGTGTTCCTAGGGCAGTGTTGGTCATTACACCTATATCCGCACATGCAAGTATGGCATCCCAGAAACTCCAAACTACTTAACTCTTAAATTAGTGATGGCAGCAATATGGGTACCCAAAAAACCCAACTGCTGCAGCCCCATTAGGAGCAATGTGCAGTCAACGTGGCCAAGTTGATAATATCATATGTGAATTAATAGGGGTAACACCCCAAAAATTGTAGTTTCCAGCAAGTGCCTGGTATGGTGTACCTTTATTTGTGCATAATTTTTCTTGCTGCTGAGGAGGTTTTGTTGAGTGTGCAGTGGAAGCAGCAGGCATAGAAACCTTTGGCTCAAGTTCTGTTTGCTCACCATCTGGCAGATGCTTGCACAGGTTTTCACTCCGTGAATCAGAGGAGGATACAGGTCTGGTAGTGGAATGCTTCATTTCATCCAGCAGTTGTGGCTGAATCTCAGAGATAGGAGCTGGCACAGAACTTTTCACGGATGCGCTCCAATTCTCCAATTGCTCAATGCGTATTTCATATAACTCAATTGAGTATTCAGATTCGAACTTGTAATCTCTAATGCATCTGACGAAAACTCTCAGAGCAGCTAGTTCTTTGTCATTGGCCTGTGAGAATTTTTAATAAACACAAGTCTCATGGCATTTGAACCTTAAACTCAGAAGTAGGCATTGAAATAGCAGACCTACTGTGTACATACCATTACTTCAAGTGAGTTGTCCCCCTTGCTCATTCTAGTAGCAAACTTCCTCCAATACATTGTATGCCTTCTCAAAATAGGTACAGGGGGGAATTCGTTGACCAGCCGAAATGCAAAAATAAAGTTGATGGCCTCAGGATTCTTCTTCTTTTTAATAAGATTTTGAATAAATCCTGCACACAAGAACAAAATTGTCGACTCCATCAAGTTTCCATGCAGAAATCAAATTGCTTAAGAGTAATCACCAACTAAAACTCACAATAAGTGTTATATGAATACAGAAAATATAAATACAAAAAAGTCTACACTTATGATGGGAAAACTAGGAAACTAGGAATATGTTGATAGTCGACTGGGCAAGACTACTATAACATAAAAGAAATAATACAAGAGGCAACAGCAAAAAGTTACAAGAAGTTCTCTTGGCAGGAGAGAACTGTTCCTAGGAAATACAGTTCTCCATATCAATAATCAATTGCAGCATTATGGAGACAATGACTCCTTGAAATCATTCTAATGGACAATATTTGGATGTCAGCAATAATTTTTAAACTAATATTCTAAAAAAATAAATGGATACATAGTAGATATGGATATGGAGACAAAAATGAGCTTGGGGAGATAATCTAAAACTTCGCTATGTCATATGATTTTAGTATAATGAATACTTGCTTTAAGAAGAGAGAAGAACATTTAATAACCATTAAAAGTGGACAAAATAGAAGTCAAATAGATATTTTTTAACTAGGAGGGTAGATAGTTTATCATGCAAGGATTGTAAAGTTATACAGGTGAAAGCCTAACCACACAACATAGAATCTTAGTGTTAGATATATGTATTAAAAAATGGAAGAAAAATGATTAAATAAACTTGTGTAAGAGAACTAGGAGGTGGAACCTAAAAGGAGAAAATATAATAAAATTTAAAGATAAAATGATCAAAGATGGGGATTGGACTATAGAGAATGGGATAGATACAAATACTTTTTGGAATAGATTAGCTAGCTCTACTAAAAAGATAGCAAAAGAGATTTTAGGTGAATCAAGGGGAAGATTCTCGAATAGCAAAGAAAGTTGGTGGTGGGATAAAGATGACCAAAAAGCCACAAAGACAAAAAGAATTTGGTATAAAATGTGGCAAAAATGTAGATACAATGATAACTTTGAAAAGTATAAGGAGGCAAGAAAATATGCAAAAAATGTCGTTAATGAAGCTAAATACAAATCATTTAATAGTTTGTATGATAGATTAGATATAAAAGAAGGGGAAAGAGATATATTTTAACTTGCTAAAACTAGAGAAAGGAAGAGTAAGGACTTAGAAATGTAAAATGTATAAAAAGTGAGGATGATATTGTCTTGGTTGAGGACGAAGACATTAAAGAAAGATGGCAAAGTTACTTTAGTAAGTTGTTTAATGAAAACCTAATAGAAAGCTTAAACCTAAAATTTTCAAATGAGGAAAAGACAAAAAACATGAGATTTATTCGCAAAATTAGAGTTAACGAAGTTAAGTTTGCACTAAAAAAGAAGAAAAAATGGGAAAGCTATGGGACTAGATAACATCCTAATTGAAGTTTGGAAATGCTTAGGTGATAACAGAATTATATGGTTAACTAATCTATTTAATACAATTATAAAAACTAAGAAAATGCTAGATGAATGGAGGAAAAACACTTTAATACCTATATACAAAAATAAAGAAGACATACAAAATTGTAATAACTATTAAGGAATTAAACTTATGAGTCATATGATGAAACTATGGGAAAGGGTAGTTGAACAAAGATTACAGTTAGAAACGAAGGTCTCGGAAAATTAATTTGGTTTTATGCTTGGGAGATCTACCACAGAAGCTATATATATATTTTAAAAAGATTAATGGAAAAGTTAAGGGAAAAGAAGAGGGACTTGCATATGATGTTTATTGACCTTGAGAAAGCATATGATAAAATACTTAGGGAAGTTCTATGGCGGGTTTTAGAAAAAAATGGTGTATGTAGTAGGTATACTGATGTTATTAAGGATATGTACGATGGAGTAATGACTAGTGTAAGGACTATTGATGGAGAAACTAGAGAATTTCCAATCACCATAGGTGTACATCAAGGATCTGCTTTGAGTCCTTATCTTTTTGCTTTAGTGATAGACTAATTGACTAAGAGTATTCAAAAGGAGGTTCCATGGTGTATGTTGTTTGCAGATGATATTGTATTAATTGATGAAACTAGGGACGGAGTAGAGGCTGAGTTAGAACAATGGAGAGAAGCTTTGAAATCTAGAGGCTTTAGGATAAGTAGAAATAAGACATAATATATGAAATGTAATTTTAGTAATGATAGGAGGAATATTGAAGACAAAGTTAAACTGGATGATGAAGAAATAAATAACACTTGTAGATTTCGATACCTTGGATCTATTATGCAAGCTGAAGGAGAAATTGAAATGATGTAATGCATAAAGTTAAAGCAGGTTGGATAAAATGGAGAAGTGCTTCAAGTGTGCTCTGTGATCGTAGAATACCCTTAAAATTGAAAGGGAAGTTTTATAAGATAGCTACAAGACCAGCTATGCTTTATGGATTGGAATGTTGGACGACAAAGAAACATAATATCCAAAAAGTAAAATATGCCGAGATGAGAATGCTTAGATGGATAAGTGGTATAACATTGAAAGATAAATTAAGGAATGAATATATTCACAATAAATTAGGTGTAGCTCCTATAGAGGATAAGATAAAGGAGGGACGACTTAGATGGTATGGACACTTGCAACGTAGGCCACGTAGTGCACCAATGAGGAAGAGTGAGTTAGTTAATGTGGGGGGCAGTAGAAGGGGTTGGTGTAGACCCAAAATAACTTGGGAGGAGATACTGAGTAAGGATTTAATATCCCTAAATCTGTCAAAAGAAATGGTCCATCATCGCATAAATTGGCGGAAAAGGATTCATATAGCAGACCCCACCTAGTGGGACTTAAGGCTTGGTTTTGTTTTTGTTGTTGTTGTTGTTGTTGTATTCTAAAAAAATAAATCACAAATATTTATATATTATTAGGAAAAAAATCATGTCGAGACACACGTGACATTCCCTCAATTTGATAGCTAAAAACTTAAAATGAGTAAACCTTTACAATTCCAGAGACAATAACTTAAAACATTGCCACAAGGCCTCAATAGAGAAAAAATAATAATACTTCAAAAATCAGTATGACAAAAGTAGCTCTAGTTTCCCCTCAATAGGCATTCATTCCAACGGCAAATGAGCAGGTAACTGAAATCCAAATGAATCAACTAAGTCAAAGTTGTACCATGCAATAGATGAAAAAGGACTACACAATATAGTTTATTTAGATGAAAACCTCATTTCTCCATTCAAATAAATGTCTGAAAATTGCTTAAAAATCCGTGTATACATAACCAAAAAATATATATAGATAACGATGATCAATAAAAAATTCAAAACAACTGCATAAATTCACAAAGGTGAAAAAAATGGAATATGTTAAATGAAGCTAGAAACCCATTTTTATCTTAAAAAAAAAAAAAATTAGACAAGTCTTTCTTTCATAAAAAAGTTGAAAAAGGATAAAGAGGATATATGTTTTACCTTTTACTAATTTTCTATTTTTAGAAAAAAAAATTATTCAATCAATAGCCTAAGCTGATAATAGCTATTTGATGAAAATCTACTTATTATTAAGTTTTTTTTTTTTTTGAAAAATAAGATTTTATTAAGCATGATAGAGAAAAAACAAGATGGAACTAGAAGTCCAACAAGAAATATCTAACCCCAACATAGTATCCTTCATCCTCTTTATTAAAACTTGATATACATTGTTGGCTCGTAATCTAACAGCTTAAACTTTTAGGTAAAGTGATAAACTAACATGGTATTAGAGCTGGTTATCAAGAGGTCCTGAGTTCTAGTGTTGCCCACATTTATTGTGTGATGCTTAAAAAATTATTATATTCTTTGTAATGGGTGCTATCTATCATGTCTTTATCTCTCCACGTGATGTCAGACTGCACACGTGGGGGAGTATTAAAGCTTGATATACATTATAGGCCCCACAACCTAATAGTTTAAGTGTTTAGGTAAAGTGGTAATCTAATGCTCCTATTAGATTGAGAAAGAGAAGTTACAATGTGAAAGGATAAGAAATCTTCCCCCCAAAAAAATAAAACATAAAAGGGCAGGCCGGTGCACAAAGCTCCCGTGTATGCGGTGTCCGATGAAGGGGCGGACTGCGAACCACAAAATACAAAAAAGAAATAAAAAAAAGAAAACTATCGGATTTCTAGGGAATAAATTAGGAAATTCTATTTTTTGAATAAAATCTGAAATTACTATTTCAGATTCTAGTAGTTTCAGTTTCCTACTTTCTACCCTAGAGATCTGCTGATTTGATTTGCTGATTTTGTGGCCTTCCTAATTTGGTGGCCTCCCTCTACTATTTATCTTGTAATCGTGTCTCTTGAAATTCAATAAGAATGGTTATTCTTCTTCTAAAAAATCCTTGATCATTTCAGAGCCTCGTGGTTTTTTTTTTTTTATTTTGTTCTTTCTTCTGATGATGTCATATAAATCAGCGATGACCGGCGCCCTAAGAAATCCTACCGGCTCTACCCATACTTCCGAAACCATTCCGCCCAATCCCACTATTCCTCCCAAGTCTCTATCTGTTGATTTCTACTCCCAAAATTCAGCCCTTTATCTCACGGTTACAAAACTCAATGCGCGTAAGAAACCATGGTGCAAGCATTGCAAAAAACCGATGCATACAAAGGAGATGAGTTAGAAGCTTCATGGTAAGCCAGCAAATTGGAAGCCAAAATCGAAACATGACAGTCACGCCTACCAAGCCACTGCTGAAGAGACTCGGGAGCCTTCTACCAACTCGGATGTAGTCCCTTTTACCAAGGAGCAATTAGAGGACATGTACAAATTGTTTCAATCTCCAAAATTGTCCTTAACTCCATCTTGTTCTTTGATACATAAGGGTAACTCTCTTGCTACTACATTTTTAGGTGTTATTCCTAATTTTGTTCATTCTTGGATAATTGATTCTAGCGCAACTGATCATATGGCTGGTTGCTCCAAATTGTTCTCATCCTATAGTCCGTGTGCAGGCAGTAAAAAGGTCAAAAGTGCATATGGTTCACTCTCGGTAATTGCCGGCACAAGAACTATCAAACTCACTTCGTTGTTAACTCTCCATGATGTGCTCCACATTCCAAATTTGTCTTGCAATTTGTTGTCCATCGGTAAATTTACCTCCGATCATCAATGTCAAGCTAATTTCTACTCTTCTTATTGTGAGTTTCAGGAATTGACCACGGGGAGGATGATTGCCATTGCTAAGGGAAGAGACGGACTCTATTATTTTGACGATGGACCTAGCTCGAGTAGACAATGTCAAAGTACTTGCTTAAATTCTGTTTCTGTTTTCAAAGATAATGATATCATGTTATGGCATTAAAGGTTAGGCCATCCTAGTTTTCAATATTTAAAATACTTGTTTCCCAATTTATTTCGGAATAAAAGCCCATCTTCTTTTCAATGTGAAGTTTGTCAATTTGCTAAACATCATCGTGCATCCTTTTCCACCCAACCCCACAAACCAACTACACCATTTACTGTGATTCATAGTAATATCTAAGGCCCATGTAGAACATCTACGTATTCTAGCAAAAAATGGTTTGTGACCCTTATTGATGATCACACGAGATTAAGTTGGGTTTATTTCATAAATAAAACAACTGAAGTGGAAACAATTTTCAAAAAATTTTACACCATGGTACAAACACAATTTCAAAAAAATATTCAAATATTTCGGAGTGATAATGGTCATGAATATTTCAAAAACATGTTGGGCCTTTTTTCTTGAAAAAGGAATTGTTCATCAAAGTTCTTGTGTCGACACTCCGCAACAAAATGATTTGGCTGAAATAAAAAACAAACACTTATTGGAAGTAGCTCGGGCATTGCTTTTTACCAATCAGGTACCTAAATATCTTTAGGGTGAAGTCGTTCTTACTGCTACATATCTCATAAATAGAACGCCTAATAAGGTTTTAAGCTTTGAAACGCCTTTTGATGTTTTTCATAAGTTTTATCCAACAAATCAGTTGTCTTCTTCTTTACCACTAAAGATATTTGGTTGTACCGCTTTTGTTCATATTCATAGTCATAATCAAGGAAAACTTCAACCCCGAGCCACAAAAATGTGTGTTTGTTGGCTATGCTCCCACTCAAAAGGGATATAAATTTTTTGAACCCATTTCCAATAAAAAAACATTTGTTACAATGGATGTTACATTCTTTGAATCACATCCCTATTTTACGCCTCATCTTTTGGGGGGAACCAAAACAAAGATTCAGCTGTGTTTCATGATTTTTTCCAAACTAAAGACTCGCAAAATGATCCTTCTCCAACTTTGATTATTCAACCTGAAAACCAAGCTTTATTATACCAGGGAAAAGTGAGTCGAGTTTTTAAGATACTGAAAAGGTGGTTATTCCTACAGTGCCATCTCATGATGTTCATGATCCTATAATGACTAACAAATGAGAAGCAAAAAACAAAACACCACAGTGTTGGTACCATTTGACATTGTCTACTCGCGACAGAGGACAACTCGAAAGAAAGGGTCTTCTAATACTTTACACTGTCCAGAACCCGTAAACCCTCCAGGTAATGTCCTCACCGAGCCTTTACCTCATGTTCAGTCCATTTCATCTTCGAGTTCTGATTCCTCTAGTTCTGAACCCGAATCTGGTTCCAATCCTAAGTTCGATGATTCTGAACTTCCCATTGCTGTACGGAAGAGTATGAGGTCTTGCACCCAACATCCATTATCCAATTATGTGTCATGAAAATCTCTCACCTGTTTTTTGCGCTTTTACCTCACAATTCTCTTGTATGGAGATTCCTAATACTGTGCAGGATGCTATGAAAGTTCTTGAGTGGAAGGAGGCTGTCTACGAGGAGATGAAAGCTCTTGAAAAAAAATGGAACGTGGGAGTTAGTTGATCTACCAATAGGAAAGACAATTGTAGGGTGCAAATGGGTGTTTACAATCAAGTATAAACCTGATGGTTCTCTAGAACGGTATAAAGCTCGATTGGTCGCCAAGGGATTCACTCGGACCTATGGCATTGATTACTTGGAGACATTTGCCCTAGTCGCAAAGCTAAACTCTGTAAGAGTTCTTTTGTCACTGCAGCTAATCATGACTGGCCTCTGCAACAGTTGGACGTAAAAAATGCATTTCTTAATGGAGATAAAGAAAGAAGTGTGCATGGATGCACCTCTAGGATTTGGTGAAAAGTTTGGCACAAATGTGTTTAAACTGAAGAAGTCCTTAGATGGGTTAAAACAGTCACCAAGAGTCAGGTTTGATAAATTCACTCAGTTTGCTAAAAGTCAGGGGTATACTCAAGGGCAAGGTGATCGTACGATGTTTATAAGACATTCACACGATAGGAAGATAGCTATACTGATTGTGTATGTAGACGATATAATTCTCACTGGAGATTACGCACTTGAGATGAACCAATTGAAGACTTCCCTCTCATCAATATTTGAGATCAAGGACTTGGGATCTCCGAGGTATTTCCTTCGAATGGAGGTTGCTCGGTTGAAGAAAGTGATTGTTATCTCGCAACGGAAATATGTCCTTGACCTCCTTAAGGAGACTGGGATGAGCGGTTGTAAGGCAGCAAACACTCCAATAGATCCCAATCAAAAACTTGGAGATGACAAGGACGGTGATCCAGTGAATACAACTCGATATCAAAAGTTGGTGGGAAGGTTAATTTACTTATCACATACACGGCCTGATATTGCTTTTGCTGTGAGTTTGGTAAGCCAATTTATGCATTCACCCTATGAGAAACATCTTGAAGCAGTTTATCAGATTCTCAGATACTTGAAAAGTACACCATGCAAGGGTTTACTCTTCCAGAAGACCACACAGCAAAACATAGAGGCATACACAGATGCAGATTGGGTAGGCTCCGTTATTGACAGGACATCCACGTCAGGATACTGTACTTATGTCTAGGGAAATATGGTCACATGGCAAAGCAAGAAACAAAATATGGTTGCAAGGAGCAATGTCGAGGCAGAATATAGGGCTATGGCTAACAGAGTTTGTGAGATGCTATGGCTAAAGAGAATTATTGAAGAGTTGCTGATGTCGGTGAACATGCCAATGAAGTTGTATTGTGACAACAAAGCTACCTTAAGTATTGCTCAAAATCCAATGCAACATGATCGCACAAAGCATGTAGATATTGATAGACACTTCATAAAAGAGATGATTGATAGTGGAGCTATTTGCATGCCTTTTGTTCCTACTACTCAACAAATAGCCGATATCTTCACCAAAGGACTTTTCAGACCTAGTTTTAAGCTCTTTGTAAGCAAGTTTGGCATCATAGATATCTATGCTCCAACTTGAGGAGGGGGGGGGGTGTCGGATTTCTAGGGAATAAATTAGGAAATTCTATTGTTTGAATAGAATCTGAAATTACTATTTCAGATTCTAGTAGTTTCAGTTTCCTATTTTCAAGCCTAGAGATCTACTAATTTGATTTGCCAATCTTGTGGCCTTCCTAACTTGGTGGTCTTCTTCTACTATTTATCTTGTAATCGTGTCTCTTGAAATTCAATAAGAATGGTTATTCTTCTTCTAAAAAATCCTTGAAAAACAATAAAAATAAATAAAGCAAAAAGAACAATTAACCAAGGAAACCCCTTTTCAATCTCTTTCCATCTTAATTCACTAAGCACTTAAGATTTTCTTATCCTTCTTTGCCTTGTACTTACCCCAGCAAAATACACTTCCGTTCCTCCATCATCACACATTTTTAAATCCAATTTATCCAAATCCTTCCTAGGAATCACCTCCATTGGTGAAGGCAAAATTCCATCATCGCACTGCAAGTTGTTACCCAATCCATTGTCTTCAAAAATAGAACACCCCCCCCCCCCCTCTAATCCTTCGAGTGAGGCTAGATGAACGAACATATGATGGGTCCTTGAGATCATTGCAGGAATCAGAAACATAACCATATTGTTCTCGAATCTCATCCAACAACAAACCCCCATCACACTCAAACTCACTTAAGTCACCATTATAATTATCTGAAAAATCTCCCCATTTTTTAACCTCCTTCCTTTGCAAAATCCTTTACTTCCTATATCCATCCTCTTATCTAGTTCATCTTCCATGATACTCAATTCCACAGCAGAATCTCTCCTTAGACTCTTTGGTCTTATCTCACTAGATTGCTCTCTCTTATCTTCATATAATTTCTTCATTTCTGCACCCATCAAAGCAACCTTCTGACGAGCATAAACCTAAAGGCCCTTAAATTTTTCAGAATTAAAACCCTAAACATCAAATTTTGTACCCAATCCACCTTCTATTTTTCTATTTCTTGGGGATATACCAACCTCTAACCCCTCTGCAAAACCCAAATCAACCATTGATCTGATACTTATGTTATTATCATCAATTTCTTCCCAACCTATACTTGCAACCATACTAAAATCATCCTAATGACACTAAATGTTTAGACCCTTTTTGTTTGTCTTGAATAATTGAAAGGAGTTTGGAATTCATTAACTGGATGTATATCCATCTCTGTCTTATCTGACTTCCGCAATTTGCTTGGGAAATGGACCAGATCTATGACAGGATCAATGTCACAGTCCCACATCGGATGTGTACTAGGGAGATCTTGGGCTTATAAGGAGGGTCTAGGGTCCAACTAAGTGAGGCACCTTTTATAGGACAAACCCATCACCGGAGTTGTGCCTAGGACCGTTACACCTGGTATCAGAGCTAAGTTATTTTTTACATGAATTCGGTTGCCTTCATTATAGGATTGATATAATTTTGGTAAAAAACCATGCCGACCAATGCCCAAAGGATTGATGAGCTGGAAGCACTTGCTAAGACGACAGCCAACAATGTGACCGAAGAGATGGCTAGACTTACGGAACGTGTTGATGAATTGGAGGGGTCATAAAACATCAACAAAGTACAATGGTGGAAATGTCAGAGGACTTTCACCGCACTATAGAGACCTTGCAAGCTCAGATAGCTGATCTGACTGCAAAGATGAATGTGATGGTTCTTGCAATGAGAAACTCTAACACTCCGGGGTTTGGTAAGATCAAGGTACTAAAACCCAAGACATTGGGGGTGCCCGTGATGCCAAGGAGTTAAAGAACTTCTTGTTTGATATGGAGCAGTAGTTTCGCACTTTGAGGACGGACTTGGAACAAGTGAAAGTGGAAAATGCGACTATGTACTTGGTGACGCTAAACTGTGATGGCATACCAAGTACGATGAAATTGAGAATGGACGTCGTGTAGTGGATTGTTGGGGGCGGACTTGAAAAGAGAACTCAAGGCCCAATTCTTTCTTGAGAACGTCGAGTATAATGCTAGAAGAAATCTGAGAGACCTCAACCATACTAGATCAATCAAGGAATACGTGAAATAATTTTCTGCTTTGATATTGGATATACGGGACATGCCGGAGAAAGACAAGTTGTTCTATTTCTTAAGGGGTTGAAGCCATGGGCAAGGACAGAACTTCATAGATAAAGAGTTCAAGATTTGTCTATTGCACAAGCTGTCGCGGAACGCTTAGTGATAATTCTACTTCGTCCAAAGAAAGTGGTGTGGGTGAAAATAGCGGAAAGTCTTTCAAGAAGGGCAAACCCAAAAGTGAATGAGACGACAATATGGCGTCAACTTTAAAAGAAGTTTCATCGTATCAAGGGTCCAATACGCCCAATGGTAAGGGTAAGATTTCATGCTACTTATGTCAAGGCCCTCAAATAGTTTTTGAATGCCCTCACAAGTCATCACTCAATGCCTTACAAACTTCCATCGTAGATAAGGCATTAGAGAATGATGAAAAGGAGGAGGATACCCCGAGGATGGGTGCAATGCGGCTAGTGAATGCATTGGAGAAGAAGGCGAAAGCGCCGAAAGTTACAAAGGTGAAAGGATTGATTTTTGTGGGCTTAAGGATAAATGGGAAGACCACCCGTGCTATGGTGAACTACGGAGCAACCCATAATTTTGTTTCACAAGCTGAAACAAGGAGACTCAACTTACCTTGGAAAAGGATTCAAAACGCATGAAAGCGGTGAATTGTATAGCCCAACCTACTCATGGAGTAGCCAAACAAGTCACTGTAAGCTTGGGTAGTGGGTAGGACATGCGAATTTCACAGTGGTGTCGTTGGATAACTTTCAAGTCATTTTGGGAATGGAATTCTTGAGGGAAACTAAGTCAATGCCGATGCCTTTTGCTGGGTCTCTGTGTCTGATGGGAGATCACCCTTGCATGGTGCAAGTCATTATGAAGAAAGCATAAAATGAGAAGCTCCTTTCAACCATGCATATCTCGCCACGACAGTGGTAGAAGAGAAGTAGACTAAGAGCTAGTGCTTGCGACCATCCAAGCTATGTTGGATGAGTACAAAGAGGTGATGCTAAATAAGCCACCTCACCACTTGCCTCCACAACGGGGTGTGGAGCATGAGATTGAGTTGTATCTAGGAGTGAAGCCACCTACTAAGGGGCCATATCAAACGGCGCCTCCAGAGCTAGCAAAGCTGAGAAAGCAACTTGATGATTTGTTGGAAGCAGGATATATTGGTCCTTCCAAAGCACTGTTTGAAGCACCAATGTTATTTCATAGGAAACACGATGGGAGCATGCGGATGTGCGTAGACTACCGCGCGCTCAACAAGGTGACAGTGCGCAACAAATATCCTATTTCATTGATTGCCAATTTGTCTGATCACTTGAGTCATGCCAAGTATTTCACTAAACTTGACATGAAGTCATGCTACTATCAAGTGAGAATAGCTTATGGGGATGAGCCGAAGACGACTTGTGTGATGCGGTATGGGGCATATGAATTCTTGGTGATGCCATTCAGGTTGATGAATGAACCTGCAACATTCTATACTTTGATGAACTAGGTATTTCATGAGTACCTCGAAAAGTTTGTCATGGTGTACCTAGATGATATTGTTGTCTACAGTTCAACTCTAGAGGAACATTAAGGGCATCAACGGAAGGTGTTTGACAAGCCGAAGGAGAACAATCTATATGTGAAGAAAGAGAAGTACTCTTTCGCTCAGTGAAGCATCAAATTCCTTAGTCATGTGATTGAGCAACGTCATATCAGGATGGATATGGAAAAAGTGAGAGATATTTAGGAATGGAAGATCCCAATGACAATGAAGCAGCTACATTCCTTTCTTGGTCTTGCCAACTATTACATGAAGTTCGTAGAGGGGTACACGAGGAGAACTACTCCTTTGATGGAACTATTGAAGAAGGGTCAAGGGTGGAACTGGGCAGAGAAGTTTGAAGGTGCCTTTGATGACTTGAAAGATGCCATGATGAGAGACTGGTACTTGTTATTCTGAACATCATGAAACCCTTAAAGGTACACACAGATGCATTGGACTACGCCCTTGGAGGAACCTCGTTACATGAGGGAGATCTCGTTATACAACAACAGTCATAAGTTTAGTGAAGCGGAACGGAAGTACACAACTCAAGAGAAGGAGATACTAGCAGTGATACATTGTTTCCGCATGTGGCGACATTACCTACTTGTTTGTGGTGAAAACGGATGACTCGGGTGCTAGCCACTTCTTCACACAACCAAACTTGACACCCAAGCAAGGCCGATGGCAAGAATTCTTGATAGAATTTGATTTCTCATTTGAGCACAAGGCGGGGCGCATGAACCAGGTTGCGAATGCACTAAGCAGGAAGATCAAGCTGGCAACCTTACAAATGGTAACACACTTGACGCTGTATACAATTACCACGACGATGTGGGAGTGCATCAAGGAGAACCTAGCCAAATATTCAGTTGCACAAAACCTCGTGAAGCTGACAAAAGAGGGCAAAGCACATCAGTTCTAGATGGAAGACAGGTTGTTGATGACTCATGGTAGTCGTCTCTTTGTGCCATGAGTTGGGGATTTGAGGAAGACACTGTTGAGAGAGTGTCATGACACCGTGTGGGGCGGACATCTAGGATGGCAGCACATTTTAGCGTTGCCGAAGCAGAGGTATTATTGGCCACACATGCATAATGATGTGATTGATTATACCTGGAATTGCCTCACCTGCCAACAAGACAAGGTGGAGCAGAAGAAGATTGCAAGGCTACTAGAGCCCCACCAGTACCATCCAGACCGTGGAAAGTGTCTCACTAAACTTCATCACCAGCCTGCCTAGAGTGGGAGATGTAGGGTCTATACTTATGGTTATAGATAGGTTTTTGAAGTACAGTACCTTCATACCTGCACCGAAGTACTGTTCCAAAGAGGAGATGACACAATTATTCTTCAAGAATATTATGAAGTGTTGAGCGCTCCCTAAGATATCGTCAGTGATCGAGACTCAAGATTCATTGACAACTTCTGGACAGAACTTTTCAAAATCCTCGACTCACAACTTGACATCTCTCCGAGCTATCATCCATAGACAAATGGACAAACAAAGAGATTCAATGGGTAACTAGAAGAGTACTTGTGCCATTTCGTCAACACCAATAAGAAGAATTGAGTGCAACTACTTGATGTGACTTAGTTTTGTTTCAACGCCCAAAAAATCTCAACAACCAACTAGAGTCCTTTCGAGCTTGTTTCAGGCCAGCAGCCGCTGTAACCCCACACAGTGGACAAGTCATACAGAAGAAAGAATCCCAAAGTGTACATGTTCACCAAAGAATGGAGACAAAATGCAGAGATTGCCCAGGCCTAACTAGAGAAAGCTTCAAAGGCGGATGAAGAAGTGGGCAGATCAGGGGTAGGGGGTGGCAAAACAAGTCGAAACCCGACGGGTGATCCGTGACCCACCCGTTTAATCGGGTTTGGGTTTAATGCAAGCTGACCCGTTTATAAACGGATCAACCCAGACCCGACTCGTTTATTAAACGGGTTAGGCGGGTTCGAGTCGGGCCACCCGTTGTTGTACCACCCCTATCTCACTCTCCCTCACGCGCGCGCTCACGACTTTATATATATATATTCTACTCCATACATTTGTGTTGGCAGGTGCCTAGTTACTATGAATCAGTTGTCAGTATTGAATAGCCATTAAAGTCCTTCACCCACATAGTTGTGCAGAAACTATAAAAGTAAAAGCAATATCTTGAGTTGCAGCTAGGCACAACACTAGTAGCTAGTGATGAGACACAATTAAAACTAGCTTGCTTGCTACAAATGCCATCATACAAGTGGGGCATGCAAGTGCATGTTTGCACCCTCTTATTTGGTTCAAGAGAAACAAGTCGCCGCCAGCACACAGACACCTCCAATCATGGCCATCCTCACTCGACATTGCCACCTTGCTGCCCTCCTTCGCTCTCCCTTTCTCACTATATCATCTCTCTCTTTTCCATCTCTCACTCTCCATTTCTCTCTCGTGCACAGCCGTGAGGAGTGGGTGGGGAGCTTCTGTTTTGTGAGGTCAAGGCTGCTTACTTTTTTAAAAATATGTTATAAAATGTTTAAAAAAATTTTAAATAAATTAATTATATTTTTTAAATGAGTGACCCATTTATCATCCATTTATTAAACGGGCGGGTTAGGGCTTACATAGTAGTGACCCATTAATAAACGGGTCAACCCAAACCTGTTTAACCCCAACCCATTTACGACCCGCTCGAACCCGGCCCGTGAACCCGTTTTGCCACCCCTAATCAGGGGAGAAGACTGCAACACTTGAACGTAGGTGACTTGGTGCTTGTTAAGCTTAATCTTGAACAAATCATATCACTACGAGACAAAATAGGAGACTACTTCATAAGTATGAAGGACAAGTCCCCATCTTAGCCAAAGTCAAGAAAGTTTCTTACAGAATTGACCCTCTAGCTTGGATGAAAGTGCATCCAGTGTTTCAAGTCAACTGCCTTAAATCATTTAACGCCGACACTGAAGATCCAAGCAAAAGTTAGTCAACCATAGCAAAATTGAAGATCGTACAACTCAATAGACGAAAGTTGAAGACATCATTACGAATAGAGAGTTCACATCCTCAAGGAAGAAGCCGTAGAAGTTCTTAGTGAAGTGGAAAGGCCTTGGCGACAAAGAAATCAATTGGGTTTTTGCGGAAAATATGCAACCGTTTGCGGACAAAGTTAAAGTGTATATAGCTTCAAAGTCTACGAGGACGTTGACCGCATAAGTGAGGAAGCATTTCAAGCTGAGCTTGTTCAAGGCATTATGCTTGCCTGTGACCGCTTGTCTCGTGCGTCTGGGATGGGTTTCCATCATGTAAATACTAGTGTAACATTATTTTAGAGATAATTTTCCCTAAGCTAAAGAGGGGAGTATGACTCCTCGGTCATATTGATGTTTCCTAGTGCCAGAGTGAGAATAGCATTGAAAGCTCTTTGGGGGAGGCGAGTGTTCATCAATTTCAACGCACTAGCTAATGTAAATGTGTTCAACCTACTTGCCTCCCTCTAGACACACATTGTTAACAGTGGTGTTGATTAATGAACTACATTACTTCAATATTTACTGCTTGTGTATCATTGCTTTCATAAGTTGTTTAATACTTTCGCTTATACTTCTTTGAATGACTATTAAAGTGTTCTGTTAGTGAATCGTGGTAAATGCTAGGCTGGCTAGTTAAACAAGAGTGCTTTAGCTAGCGCCGCATGGACCTTCACCAAGGTGTGAAATATTCGGCCCGTGACACTGTTGGAACAGAAGAATAGAAAAAAACAGAGACGAAAAAATATTGAAAAATGCCTCTTTAATTTACTGACTTGAAGAAATTACATATATAAAAAGCAACAGTGCTGCACTTTTTGCTCACAACTTAAAATGACTGGGATAAGGCCAGTATTTATAGGGCAGAGTACATGGAGAATAGATGGGAAATTTTAATATTCTAGATACTTAACAACTTATTAAATAAACCTAGAAACAAGGCAAAGAATATGACAAATTCCTAGACTAAATAACTCACTCTTGTGCTATTAATGGATGACAGTTGTATTCCACTTTGAAAAAACTGAACAGATCTTTGAATAAGAATCACACTGGCTGCAACTTGCTGAAGGAATGATTTTATTGCTGAATATTCTGCTGACTGTAAGTTGAGTTGTCTGCTGACTTTTCAACTAAATAACTGAATTAACTAACTTTAGTAGGTTCACAACTTTCTCACAAATTCCCCTCTAAAGCTGTGAGTCCTAACATGTCTCTGAACTTAAAAAACTTCTTAGTAGTAATAGGTTTTGTGAGCATGTCTGCTGGTTGTTCATTAGTGCTGATAAATTCTAGCTGAATTTCTTCCTTTTGCACAAGGTCACAAATAAAGTGATGTCTAACCTCAATATGCTTTGTCCTAGCATGAAAAACTGGGTTCTTAGTGAGAGCTATTGCTGACATATTATCACAATAAAAGGTTGTAGGACCCTCTTGCTTCAGCCCTGAATCACTAAGTAATTTCCTCAGCCAAACTCCTTCACAAGCAGCCTCCGTTGCTGAAATATATTATGCTTTTGCAGATGACAAGGCAATAGTGTTTTGCTTTCTTGAACACCATGAAATGGTGCCATTTCCAAGGTAGAAAACATATGCCAATGTGCTTTTTTGATCATCAACTGATCCGGCTCAATCACTGTCAATGAAACCGGTCAAAACAAACTCAAAATCTTTGTTGTACTTCAGTCCAAGTTTTAGTGTGCCTTTAAGGTATCTTAATACCCTTTTTGCTGCTGCATAATGAAGTACACTTGGGCTGTGCATGAACCAAGACAACATACTAACAGCTTGTGTAATATCAGGCCTAGTATGAGTCAAGTAAATAAGGGATCCAACTAAACTCCTATACTGATTTTCGTCGAATTTCTTAACTCCATCATCAGAATTTAATTTTTCATTTAGAGCCATAAGAGTACCTACAGCCTTACAGTCCTTCATATGAAATTTCTTCAAGATATCAGCTGCATACTTTTCTTGGGAAATGAAAATTTCCCTTCTTCCTTGCTTAACTTGCATCCCGAGGTAGTACTTCATGATCCCTAAGTTGTTCCAAGCTCGTGGAGCTTATTTGAGGCCATACAAAGCCTTGTTCAGTTTGTACACCTTTTCTTCTTTGCCCTTCACTTTATATCCACATCGTTGCTCAACATAAACTTCCTCATTTAGTTCTCCATTGAGAAACGCAGATTTAACATCCATTTGATACACATTTAACTCCAATTTGGCAGCTATTGCAAGTACAAGCCGAATTGTCTCAATTCTTGCAACCGGTGCAAAGGTCTCATTGAAATCAACTCCAGGTTGTTGAGAATAACCTTTGGCAACCAATCTGGTCTTGTACTTTTGAATGGAACCATCCTTGTTGTAGTTGGTTTTGTAAACCCACTTGAGACCAATAATGTCTTTGCCTTCCAGAGGATCCATAAGCTTCCATGTGTTGTTCTTTTCAATCACATTCAGCTCTTCTTCCATGGCCCTTTTCCATTTTTTATCCTTCACTACATGGCTCACAAGAGAAAAGAGCAAATTCTAAATTTTCATTAGAAAAATAGCTTCTAAAATCACCATACCTCTCTGGAGGTCTTCTAACTCCTTCAGATCTTCTTAGGACAGGTGAAGAGGATGAAGTTCTTTCATTTTCTGAATTTTTAGATTTTGAACTAAGGTTCCCGGGTGCAATTTCAGCTTCTAGAATTGCTAGATTCTGAGATTCAGTAGCTGAATTAGGTCTTGTTGCTTCAATTGGTACAAAATCTAGATTATTTGTTGAGTTTTAGCCGCTGGAAGTCCACTGCCATACTCCTTTTTCGTCAA
This sequence comes from Malania oleifera, assembly GCF_029873635.1. Lineage (NCBI taxonomy): Eukaryota > Viridiplantae > Streptophyta > Magnoliopsida > Santalales > Ximeniaceae > Malania > Malania oleifera. The sequence goes on along the minus strand of NC_080420.1, from coordinate 109,613,112 downwards.
AGATGACATCTATAGCCACCGTCAGCTTGTAATTAACAGGATTCGGCAACTAGTAGGCCTTTGATTCATCGTTGTACCCAATAAACAGAAGTTTTTCTCCCTTCTAGTCAAACTTGTCCTTATTAGGAGCTTTGTTGAGTGAGTAGGCTAGACAACCAAACACTTTCAGATGACTAACATCTGGTTTTCTCCCACTCCAAGCCTCATAGGGAGGTTTATTCTTCACTGATTTTGTTGGTGACCTGTTTAAGATATAAACAATGGTACGTACAGCTTCAGCCCAAAGAGAATTAGGAAGTCTTTTACCATTTAACATGCTCCGAGCCATTTCAACAATGGTTCGGTTCTTTCTTTCAACAACTCCGTTCTGCTGAGGGCTTCTACTCACTGTTAGTTGCCTTTGAATGTCTTCCTTCTTGAAATAATTCATGAACGGGTGATATATGAATTCACCTCCATGATCAGTTCTTAAGGTCTTCATTTTCAACCCACTTTGCCTTTCAACGAGGGCTTTGAACTCCAAAAATATTGAGAAGGCATCTGATTTTTCCTGAATAAAATACAACCATATCATTCTAGTAAAATTATCAACAAAAAAATGAAATACCTTTGGTTTCCAAGAGATGGTGTTCTTGTGGGACCAAATATATCTACATGAACTAGCTCCAAAGGTGCTTTGGCCCTCTGAGAAGTTTTGGGGAAAAGAAGGTGGTGCATCTTCCCGTAAATACAACCTTCACAAACTCCTTCAATTTGATTTATTTGGGGAAGACCACAAACCATATCCTTTTGCTTGAGAAGTTGTAGTCCCTTATGATTTAAATGCCCACATCTGAGATGCCTTAGTTGAGATTCATCTGAAATTTCACTCTTCAAAGCCACTAGACTTGTGTAGTTGATGGAGAGTGGAAAAACCTTGTTTCGAGTCATCTCAACTATAGCCATTAGTGAGTTCTTCTTCTTGTCTATGATTCTGCATTCATTTCCTTCGAAATGGACTTGATATCCTTTTTGAATTAATTGCCCCACACTTAAGAGATTGTGAGCAAGACTTAAGACATGAAGAACATCATGGATGAATTTTTTCTCACCTGATATGGACTGCACTGCTATTACACCTTTTCCTTCAACATTTACAAATTTCCCATCTCCAAGAATAACAGAATTTGAAACATTTTCATCAATTTAAACAAATAACTCACGGTTACCTGTCATATGACTGCTGCAACCATTGTCAAGGTAACCAACCTTGTCGTGGTTGCTTTCAGCATTAAGACAAGTGAGAAACACTTGCTCTTCATCATTTTCCTTACTGAAATTTGCTTCTGAATTTTCATATTTCTTGTGCCAACAATCCCGGTCTGAATGGTTTGGAATGTGGCACCTTTTACACCTTAAATAGCATTCAGCTGAGGTGTGTTTTGACTTCTTGCACATGATGCAATTCTGTCCTTGATTGCTGGACCTTTGAGGCTGAGAATTCCTGCCTCTGCCACAGCCTCTTCCACGACCACGAGACTGATTATTTTGGCCTCTTTGAGACTGGTCTTGTTGCTGAAAATTTCACCTCCTCTCTTGATTTTTCCGGTTCAAATTGAGCTTTGATTGAAAAGCCAGCTCCAAGGGCTGACCTGAAGATCTTTTAATTCTTTCCTCATGTGATTCTAAAGAACCACAGAGGTCAAACATGGTCATAATTGAGAGGTCTTTTGATTCTTCAATTGCTGCAGCTGTATGATCAAATTTTGGTGGTAAACTTCAAAGAATTTTTTCAACAATCTTTTTTTCTTCTATCCGAACACCATAAACTCTAATTTGGTTGACTATGTCAGCAACCTTGGAGAAAAAATCTATGATAATTTCAGAATCTTTCATTGCCAAGCAATCAAAGTTCTTCCAAAGAGATTATAGTCAGATCGAGACTACTTTATTGTCTCATTGAAATTCCTTCCGCAGTGTTTCCAATGCGTCTTTAACCTTTTGAATGCCAAAGATGCGGGGATAGATGGTCTTGCTGATCCCTTGATGAAGATAACTCAAAGCAAGAGCTTTATATTTTATTTTTTCTTTGTTTTGGGCAGATCTCTGAGATGAGGTTGCCGTGCTTGTGTTTGTAGAGGATGAATCATCATTTGCTGAAGTTGAATCATCATACCCTTCTTCAATAATCTCCCATAAGTCTCGTGCAATGAAGAAAATTTTCATTTGATCAGCCTAGTACCCATAATTTTCTCCTTCGAAGAGGGGTATTTGGTTTTAAGAATAATTGAACATAGTTCCAACAGAGGAAAAGGTGCTGGACGACATAGCTCTAATACCAAATTTTGTTGGAACAGAAGAATAGACAAAAACAAAGAAGAAAAAATACAGAAAAATGCCTCTTTAATTTATTGACTTGATGAAGAAATTACATATATAAAAAGCTATAGTGCTGCAGCACTTTTTGCTCATTACTTAAAATGACTGGGACAAGGCCACTATTTATAGGGCAGAGTACATGGGGAATAGATGGGAAATTTTAGTATTCTAGGTACTTAACAACTCATTAGATAAACCTAGAAACAAGGCAAAAAATATGACAAATTCCTACACTAAATAACTCACTCCTATGCTATTAATGGAGGACAGCTGCATTCCACTTTGAAAAACTGAACAGAACTTTGAATAAGAATCACACTAGCAGCAACTTGCTGATGGAATTATTTTATTGCTGAATGTTTTGCTGACTGTAAGTTGAGTTGTCTGCTGACTTTTCAACTAAATAACTGAATTAAATAACTTCAGTAGGTTCACGGCTTTCTCACAGACAACTGGTATTAGAGCCACCCCGCGGTTACTATCATGTGAGTGGATCCTACACAAAGGTGTAAGCCACTTTGACAAGGGCGTCGGAGATCGGATGGGAGAGCCTGTCGAGGTCTCACATCAAATGTGTACTATGGACATCACATCACGCTGACAAGAATGTCAGAAATCAAACGGGAGAGCCTGTCACGGTCTCACGTCAAATGTGTACTAAGGAAATCATGCTAATGAGGGCGTCAAAGATTGGACAAGAGAGTCTGTCACAGCCCCACAACAAAAGTGTACTAGGGAGATCTTGGGCTTATAATGAGGGTTTAGGCTCCAAAGAAGTTAGGCGCTTTTATATGATAAACCCGTGAGGCTAGTGGACCAAAGCAGACAATACCTCACCGGAGTTGGGCCCAAGACTGTTACAATCAGGCATAGGAGGGGCCTGGACTTCCATAACCTTGCGTTGAGCCTCCTTAGATGCAAAGCCCAACTGAGTATTCCCCTGCAGGGGGGGATCCCTCTTTAGAATCCGAAGAGAGGCCCATAGCTTTATTATTTATACATTGGACCTGTTCAACTAAATGACCCAAATTATTTAAATAAGAAGCCCCACCTTTCTCACATACCTGGCTCACGTCCCAAATGAGAACCAGCCGTCCTGGACCAACCTTAAAACATACTATGAAAAATTCATGGTGTTGGACTGTTGCCTACAAATCGATTACAAATCTGCTATTTGAACAATACATTATACCATACTAGACATAAATAAAATACATTTTAAATTCATACATACTACAGACTATTTTATATTTTAGAAATAGCCACTTTGCCATTTTCACTCCTGCTCTAGTATCCTAGCCTAAAACCTAGTAACCTCCTTTGGGTATCTTGCTCAGCTCCACATCCCATCTGCTATTGATTTTTGAATGAACCATCTGAAACAATTTTATAAATCTGGCCCAAGAATGCCCAAAAAAAAGGCGACCCCTTGTTTTGTAACTGTTAAAGCATGATATACATTGTTGGCTCACAACCTAATAGCTTAAGCTTTTAGGAAAAGTAATCTAACATGGTATCAGAGCTGGTTATCAGGAGGTCCTGGGTTCTAGTCTTGTTGCTTGCATTTATTGTGTCGTGTTTAAAAAAATTATTGTGTTCCTAGTAATGGGTATTATCTACCATGCATTTATCTCTCCACGCGCTATCAGGCTGCATGTGCATGGGAGTGTTAAATCTTGATATACATTGTTGGCCCACGACCTAACAGCTTAAGATTTTAGGTACAGATAACACAGAGAGGAGACTTATCTTTCAATCCACCAACAAGCCATTTGTTGGATGCACACAGAGTACTTTTACTAAATCATCTCTTTTATGCCAATGCACTTCAATATAATGCCGTCTAAAAGAATCTGACATTGACAAGAGGGAACTGGCTGGTACTACCAGGTAATGGTGCCACCTGACCCAACCTAAACAAGGTCTTTAACTTCAGCCGCAGGCAAAATCTTTCTCCATGTCCAAGTACAATGGTTTGGAGTAATTAAATTGGAAAAACCCTTCCTCTTAATTTCTAATAATGCATCCAAATAACCCAAAAGATTTCATTTTTTATTATAAAAGAAAATACAGATGTGCCTGATAAAGGCAAATCTTTTCAAGCCCATAACCAATCTCAAACCCAAAAACACCTTCAGAAATAGACTGGCAAACAGCCCAATTTACTTTCTTTCCAGCATATTTCCAATAATTCCCATGACAATAAGAATTTAAGAAAGCTCAAATTTATGCTCAATTAGCATCAATGATACTCTAGGGAAGATGAAAGAAAGCACCAAAACACATTTGTGTGCTATAGAGCAGTGATAACAACAATTAAAACTCTCCCAGCATGAGAAAAGAAAATTTTCCAACCACATTTTCATTTTACTCATAAGTCTATATACAAGTACCTCGCAGTCAACTGCAGAAAGCTTTCAGAGTGATTAAAGGAATGCCCAATAGGCCAAGTATCTCAGAGAAGTTACCCTCTTTGAAGCATAGGATTTGTAGAAAAGAATTCCTAACATGTTCAGCACAAAAGCTGGAAGAACCTCACTCTCTCAGTAAATGATTTCCAGCACTGTTTCTAGAACCTCAAAAAAAGTTGAGTTGAGAAACAATTCCCATGAGATTTTCAATTGATTTTCTGATTGTATTTGTTTAGATCTGTTGAAGTATATTGACTTCAATAATTAGTATGCTTGGGCTATTGAACGAGTTAATAAATGAACTAGATGAGAGTATTTTGTTTATATTTGCTTATGTTTTAGCATGGATGCCACTCCGCTTAGATAGTGTGACAAACACTGCAGAGACCTTGATAATGTGCTATTAATTGTTGACTACACTGCAAGAAAATATGCACGAAAACTATCTAGTACACAAGCAGAAGAGCGGTATATATATATATAACGAGCACAATCCCCCATTGGAGATTTTGTTCACCAGATACTTATTGATGTTTGAATTCACAATTTACCATGGCCAAGAAAAAAAATACAATTACATGCACGAAATCTGTGATGATGATCATTAGCATTACAATATAAGTCAGCAACTGCAGAATGTATCTCAGAGAATAAAACCCATAAATAGATTAGTTTAGTAAGATGATACTAACCCCATGGAACCTAGTTCAAATAATTCCATAGGGCAATAAAGCACTATTTTTGACTTGTTTTAGCTTTGTAATGCACAAGAATAATTTCCTTGCCAAGACCAAGCACACAGTGACAGTGAGTATACCATTTTCTTCATAATGATTCTTTCATAACAATAACAGCCATCCCTTAAGTCCAACTAGTTGGCCTCAGCTAATGAAGATTCTTTTGTCTATAATATATTTCTATTACAAAGATAACTGAATATCCAAATCACTTAACATCCGTTCTCCCAAAAAATAAACAGTAGCACCATGTTGAGGAGGATTTTTTATTCTCTTTTTTGTACATTCTTCCTTTTCTAATGAATTCATCTTCTTTTGCTATCAAAAAAAAAATACTAGTGTCATACTTGTCCATACAGGCATTCAATTGATTCCTTAAAATAATATTTACTGAACAGTATTAGTTTGTCTCTAAACAGTTGCTGTCTATGTGTTCTATGCCATCACCCTGTGTGAAGTCAGCTAAGCAGCTCTACTTATAAAAACCAAAAACCAAGGATCAGAATCACAAGATTTTTTTTTTTTTTTTTTTTTTTTATAGATAATAAAATACAATCCCAAAAAGCAAGTTTTAAAAATCAACAATATGATACTTTTATTCACAACAGTATGTGGTTGATGAACATTTTGAGCTGCAAAAAATATCTAAAGTTAGACAATGAAGACTATGCAGGCATAATGGTTTGGGGATGTTAGACTTAAACTGGAAAACAGCAAAGCAAAAAGGTTTTACATATGTAGGATTCCATCAATTATGCAATACAGATGTGTCTGTATGCGTTGTTTCAGCATGCAACTATGCATGTGGGTGTGCGTACATGCACACAATGCGTAAGAGAGAGAAAGAAACAGGTGACATATGAAGCAAATTTGAAGAAAATTACCAGGCACAAGATCTGCAAAACCAAGTGCTCGACATAATTCAGGGGCTTGTCTATGCACAGCAACAGCGAACAAAAGTTCCAAAATATCATCATCTTTAAAAGCAGCGATCAAACCATATGCAGCCAAAAGATACAGAAAACCTAAAACCTCCAAGGAATTCTCAGTTGCCACACTCATTTTTGACTTCCACTCAACTGCCAGCTTCATTGCTTCATCTTTCACATGAGGTTTAATTTGTGAAGTAATTCTCATTAGCTGCTCTAACAAAAGGATGCAACTCCTCCTAACAACATTTACATCAAAATCTGTGCCTCCTTTTGCTAAATCTGAAGGATAAAACCCTTGCATAGCATCCACAACAAGCTTCCCCGGGTCTGATGACAATTGAAGAGCAGCAAATACCTCATCCTGCATTCCATCATGCTTGTCCAAATGCTCATTTAGGAACAACTGCAAACCCCTTCCATCCATGGAGACAAAAAATTTAAGACTCACAGTTGAATCAGTGTCATTGTTGACAGGTAAATACTCTGGTTGCTCAATCTTGACTTTGGTATCACCTATTTTATTGAGTTGCTCCTGTTTCAATTCGAGTTTTGTCAACTGTTCTTCAGTTGATTTCTTGATAGCTTCAAGTTCCTTCTCTTTCTGTTGAACTTCTTCAGAGCGCACTACTAGAGATTTCTCTCCTAACTTGATACGCTCCTCCCTCAATTCAAGTTCTTTGAGACACTTGTCAAATGTCTTTTGAATAGTATCAACTTCTTCATGGCACTCTTCAGTTGATTTCTGCATTAAATCAAATTGTTCTGCTTTTAATTCGACTTGTTTAACAAATTCATCAATTGTCTTTCGAACAGAACAGATACTTTTTTCTTTCAATTCAAGCTCATTAATACATTCATTAATTGTACTTTGTATTGAAAGAAGCTGCTCCCCTTTTGATTCAAGTTCTTTAATACGTTCTTCAACCAGCCTTTGGTCCGACTCATATTGCTTCTCTTTCCTTTGAACCTCTTCAATGCGTACTTCAATGGATTTTTGGATTGCATCAACTTCCTTCTCTAAAATTTCAACATTTTTGGAACGTTCCTCAACAGATTTTTGGATTAAACGCAACTCCTCCTTCTCCAATTCAACTTGTAGTGCTTGTTCTTGAATAGATTTTCTCGTTAAATCCAGTATATTATCCCCTTCCCTCAATTCACCTTCTTCGGCACTTTCTTCTCCCAATTCTTGAGCTGAATCAAATAGCTTCTCTTTGACTTCAAGCTCTTTTGACCGTTCCTCAAGTGATCGCTGGATTGATTCAAGTTGCTTCTCTTTCACTTCAACACTTTCACGACGTTCTTTGATCCACTTTTGGACTCTATCAAGTTGCTTGGCCTTCAATTCAACTTCTTCAACCCGAACTTCAACTTGCTTCTCTTTCAATTCAATTTCCTCAAAACGATCTTCAAGGTTCTTCTCTTTTAATTCAATTTCATTGGCACGACCTTCAAGCTGCTTCTCCATCAACTCAATTTCTTTTGTGCAACTTTCAAGCTGCTTTTCCTTGAATTCAATTCCCTTGGTGCAATCTGTTGGAATCATTGGACATTAATTAAATTTACTATTAAAACTAAATTAGCAGAGAACAATAACAATGACAAGAGAATAGGAAATAAACTAATCAAAATGAATAGAAAGAGTGAAAAATCTAGCAGGCTGGGCCACATAGTTGTAGCACATTCTTGAGTAGATATGTCTACTTAAGCACAGTTTCACCGGCATTCTCCTCCCAAGATACAACAATCTCTATAGGACCCTGTGTGCAAACTCATGGTTTTAAATGTTTCCAAATATATTATATATAACAATACAAATGAGACCAATGAAAAAAAGTGAATAGTGAGTACATAAATAGAAGCATTTCGCTGAGTCTTCCTATATATCTATTCCTTCTTAGCCAGAGTCCTCTTTATGGTTTGAAAAAGCAGGCCGGCAACCAACCCGGAAAAGCCACCGGGTCGGTTGGACCAGTTTAACCAGTGGGTCAACCCAGTGGCCCAACCGGTGACGTCAACACGATGTCATATATATAATTAAACATTACTAATATGATTATTTATAATAGGACTATTAATTATATATATATATAAAAGTACAATTATGACAAATAGTTTCCATCTTTAAATATATTGCAAAAACGAATAGATCATCAAGATTTTTTTTTTGGAAGCAAATTAGATTTTTTTAATCAGAATGCTAATCAAATTTTTATCTTCGGAAATTTCAAGCCAGATAAGAAAGTTATTAAATGAAAATAAATTGAGATTAGAGAACATTTAATTCGCAAATAATAATTTGACAGTAAGAATAGGATTAAGCGAGGTCCAGGGACAGGGAATTTAGGCATAGAGTTTCTAACTTTCTGCTGTGTGCAATTGGAGGAGGCTGCTGCCTGCTGGAGGAGGTAGCTCAGCTGCAAGCCAGAAAAGGATGCATGGCCACAGGCTGCTGCTGCTGTCGCCGGAGCCTGCTGCTTTCGCCAGAGGAAGCTGCTTCTGCACTGACAGAGGAGGCTTCTGCACTGCCAAAGGAGGAGATGCAGCTTGGCAGCATGCGCTTTGCGGATCTGCTTGGCATTTTTTGATTTATTTTTAAAAATCACACCGGGTTGACCCATGTCTGACTCTGGTTCACACCAGTTCAACCCGAGTCACCCAGTTTTTGACCAGGTCACTCCATTTTCAAGTCGCATTATCACCTGGACCATACAGGCGATCAGTTCCGGCTGAACCCAGTCGGACCAGCCGGTCTAGCCCGGTTTTAAAACCATGGTTTTATATATAAAATACAATAATAAAGACCAAGGCTTCATTTTAGGAAATAGATGAGTGGGTCCAGGGATGTTCTTTGAAAACAGTCTAACACAAATAGATACCGCATAACGTAAGAAAAATAAAACAAAGCTGTAAATTCTGAATCAACCCAACAATCCTCCGAGAGGTTAAAATTTATGTCTAAAGTCAGCACTTCCTACTAAAAGTGAATATAGGTGTCCTCCAAACTTGAACTTACACTTCGCATCAATATGCTTCCATCTTGAATTTTGAATTGTCAGTCTCGACAAAACCCAATACAAATACGTTTATTTGAAGAAATTTCAACTGAACTAACAACTAAGGTTCTGGTGGAAACAAATTCAAGCCTTGGATTTGGACAAAACCCAATAAGAAATATGGTTATTTGAAGGAACTTGGATGAATAAGACTACATTGGAAGCAAGGAATTCAGACCTTTGAATTGAAACTGTGTGAACTTGTCCAAGTCCACATCAAAATTCCATTTACCACACTCAAAAGTACGTCTTGATTACATAAATATCTCTATTGTATAGCATAATGTCAAAATTTCCATTTTCTGTCACCTTCAAGATTAAAATTACAGTTGGTTTCCGTCCAACAAAATTTGTGCCCAAATTCCCACAAATTTATGGAAACTCATTTTCTTGAAATTTTGAGTACGAAACAAATTTCCCTTGAAATTAAAATTTGAGATTTGAACCCCAAAACTAAAATTTCTTTCTTAATAGATCTTCTATGTTATTGAAAATAACGACGTTTAAAAAATAAGGATATAAATGACAAATTGACAATTTCCAAACTCTAAAATTTATGCAAGACTGAACTTATATATTAGTTATTACATTTTATTTGACCTTAAGTGTTAAAGATAGTTGTGTTTGTGCAATAATTAATACTTAAATAATTCATGAGCTTCATTTATGATAATTGAATATGTGTAGTATGATTGTTGTAAAAATATTGCCTCTAATACACGACATACTTGTCATCGTAGTATTTTATTTGGACTATTTTAGTTTTACATCCTACACTATTAAGTATTAACACTTCTTGAAGTTTCATAAAAACTTTCATGCTTTACCATTAATTTCCATTATTTTTGTAGTCCCTTGGGGGAACATCGCATCAGGCCAGCTTGAGACTTCTAGAGGTCTCAGGTTCAATTCTTGGTTGGCGGAGAAGGGATAAAGATAAGAGATGGACTACCTCCCATTGTAGCCTAGGCCTCATGTAGGACTCCAATAGACCAAATTCTATTATTTTTAAAACTGATATTGAAATTGACATTGACATCAAGATTTCCATACTTTTTAGGCCTCAAATTTTTAGTTGAAAATGAAAAATAAAACCTTGTCTATTGCCAGCACCTTGTGAACTCAAACCTTCCAAAGTAATTGATCTTCCTTATACCATCGCAGCAGTAAATACTAATGAAACCAATGAGACTCTTTAAAAATTAGTGCTCCTAGTCACTGTAACAAAAGATAAGTAGACGTAAATAAAGGAAATTTTTTATAAAAAAATCCATCACTAACACGAAAAAAAAACAGAAAATGGAAGATAAGGCATCCACCTCAAAATTAGCCATTGTACTCTTTAATCTGGAATTAGCTATATCAAAGGTATGTAGCTAATACTTTTGCTCATTCAAAGTTCTGACTCATGATTAATGTGATTCCTTTTGCCTTGCACTCTTTCATTTGGAAAGCTAAAGATCCCTAAAAAAATAAAAGCTTTTCTTTGCATTGTGATATAAATCAACACCAATGACCTGCTGTCCTTTGTTTGAGTGGGGAGACTTGCTCACATTTGTTTCTTCATTGCCCCCTCATGTTGAAGATTTTTTATACTATCACTTTAGGGGGATTGGGCAACAGAAAGGATAGGAAAAGCTTTGCAGCAGTGCACCGGTATGGCTATTACATGGTGGGTCTGATTGCAGAAAAATGCTAGAATCTTCAAAGTTGATTATTACTAACAATTTGCTTTGGAGTGAAGCGATTTATCTTGCACCGCTGCAGTGTCAGTGAGTGGTTACTTTCATCATGTTTCTTTGCAAGACTTACAGCGGGTTGGTCGGCTTAGCTTCTTTGAGTTGTTCACGTTTTTTACTATGATCCTAGAGCAAGTATTCCTTTTTTTGTAAAGGGAGGACTTCTCTTTTCCCTTGTTTTATTTTTCTTTTTAGTGGACCCTGTTAATGGTTATTTTAGTAATTTAGCATTATTTTGTAAGTCTGAGTTAGTAGTCATTGGTATGTACTACTTGACAAATATTATAAATAGAGGGTGAGACCTATCATTGAGGAGTCTTCCATTTACCCAATTATTCAACATGGTATCAGAGCAGGATCCGATTAAAATCCTAAGTGCATGTCAGAACCAAATCCTAAATTTCAAACCAAAACCTCAAAACTGCTTCTGTAGAAGGATTATTCGCTCCACCAAAGACCAGAAGCAAAGATCCAGGAGCTGCCAGAAAACACTGTAGTCACAGGAAAATCCTCCATGCTGCTGCCCTCTCAGAAACTGAAAGATTTCCTTCATATTCTGCAAAAATAACCACCTAGACACACACAGAACCTGCCGATATATTGACCTGTGAAATTTCATAGCTGAAGAGTACCTCATGGGCTGCCACGCGCCAGCAGGGAGCCGGCAGTTCTGACTCCACGTGCCAGCGCATATGAGCTTTTTGAGCAAGTTTTCTCCCCCATTCTTTCCGAAATGCTTTGATTTATCCTTACCAATGGGTCCACTACTATAGCTTAAGGGAATAGGAACAGTAAATCCTACTCCCTCCATCTCTCTTTATTTTGTACATTCCTAAATCCCCTTTCAATCTCATGTTAGTTAGTAAGCTTACAAAGTCACTAAATTGTTTTGTAACCTTCTTTCTTGATTCTGTCTTTACCCAGAATTTGAAGACAAGGAGGACAACTTGCACAGAACATGAGGCTTGTGGACTTTTCTACTTGAGTCACTCTCTCCACCCATTGCCTACACAGCCACAGCTACACCACTTCAAATTCATTTGTAGCCTTGGTCATCTATCCTTGAACAAGTTGAAACAGCTAGTTCCTACCCTAAATTTGGTATCTAATCATGAGTATGAGCATAGTATTAAAAATTGATGCAAAAAGACCATTACAGACATTACCGAACAATATTAGTAGCTTCCAAGACCATTACAAGGCAATATATCAAAGGTATGCCAATTCACAACCATAACGGCTGTTACGGTTAGTTACGGTACTGTAATCGCTGTTACAGAACATTACGGGCCATTACAAGCTATTACGGGCCATTACAGTGTTAGAATGGCTGTGAATGACTAAAACAGCGTTTTTAGTCCTTGATTATTTTGCATTTTCCCCTCTCTTTCCCTTTATTGAAGCTTAGAAACACAATTTAAAGCTGGTGATTTTTCTTTTATTGAAGCTTGTTTTCCTTGACATTTCATATGCATTTATTCAATATCTACCATTAAAATTAAGCCAATTTTTTCTCTAATTAAATTACATATGTTCGTATTCCAAGTTCTTTCAATTTTTTTTCCTATTCTTATTACACCTAGTTTGGAGACTAGAATAGGTTCACTTGTATAACAAAAGAACATCCTATATTTTATTTTTTGGATAACAAAAAATCTATTGAAGATTAAAAGAGTACAAAAGATGGCATTCTATATTTTACATTTATTCATATTTTATACTGATAATTTCTTAGTTTGAACTTCACTTATAATCAATAAAGTGGTTGTTTTTGTCATGTTTCTTTGGAAGACCTGCAAAGGGACTGGTTGGCTCTACTTCATTTACTTGGCTTTGAAATTATGATGATCTTCAGGTGTAATTTTTTTTGTTCTTGTGTTAAATTTCTTTTCGTTTTCATTTGTTTCTTTTGTTGTACAATCTTATCTCTTCTAATAAATTTTTTTGTTTATAAAAAAAAAAAAAAATTAAGCAGTGAAAAATACAAATGCATGCTTCTTCTTGCTAATAGCAACTAACACGACCAAGACAACATCTAATACTTGTAGTATATGTTACATAAAATTTTTTTAAAATTTACACATAATCATTTAAAGCATTGCTATATAACGATCAAAACATGTGAATCTATATGTTTTTAAGAAGTTGCTAATGCAAAAAATGAATTCACAAACGTGGTGACCATTACATTTGTGATGGCCGCAACAATTACACTATAACTATTACCATTATGCGGACCATCACCATTATTTAAACCATGAGTATGACTCTTGTCATTTGGGCAAACATCGTCATGTTCCCTTTGCTTCTCAGGTCAACAAATAGGTTGTTAACTCTTTCATGATAGTCCATTGCCGATGTAAGAAAAGAATACTCCACACTAATCCTTAGGTAGAGGCCTTCCTCACAAACGAACTCACTTTGGATAAGGAATTCATACTACAAAGTAAGTTGGACATCCACACTAAACCGCCTTGCATCGCCAATGTAGCCACCATATATTCCACCCTTTGGGCCCAAGTGACGAGTAGCGTCCTATATCTATGTCAAAGAAGAGTATTCAAAATTCTAGCAGTATCAACATCTCTACAAGCTTCCCTTCTAATTAGATCTCTTGCTCAAATAGGTAACCCTATAGCTTGCCTGTCATCCAATACTTCTCGGATTTCGCCCTAGTCCTTAGGTTTCAAATTTATCTACCACTCCTAATATAATAGGTATATCCAATTTCTTATCTAACCTCTAGGATTCTAAAAACTTACTCGTGTTATCCTTGCTCATTGGGTGTGGCACCACCATCAAGCACTTCTTATTTTCTTCCCTCAATTTTGTATATTCCCAAGTTCCCTTTCAATTGTATTTCAATTAGAAAGACTACCAAATCCATGAATTGTTCAAAAGCATTCTTCCTTGATTTTAGAGTCATTGAGGATTTGAAGACAAGATAGACAATTGGCAGAGGACGTGAAGCTAGTGGACTTTGCAAGTTGTGTTTTAGATACTTTGCAACTATTGTTGATGATTATTCAAAGATATTGCCTCAATTTAATAAAATATTATTCTAAGTTATTTCCTTAACTTTTGTGCCTTTTGTTTTGAAATAAAGATTCCATTTAGTTTCCCTATTTGGATACTATGGAGTGATAATGCTAGTGTACTTCAATACCCAATTCACTACTTATATGACTCAGTTCAATCATTATGTGCCCATACTCCCAAATAAATGGGGTTGCAAAGAAAAATAAACTTATCCTTGAAGTGACTCATACCTTACTTTATAAAATGCATGTTCCCAGTGTGTTTCAAAGGTTGCAAAGAAGAAAAAATAGACATATCCTTGAACTCACTCATGCCTTACTTTATCAAATGCATGATCCTAAAGTGTTTCTAAGTGATACTATAATCAATTTTTGGTGCCATCCTCTGCTTGTGGTGGTAAAACTCCCTACCATATTCTCTTCCATAATGGTCCTCGGTACTCTTTACCTCCTCATATATTCAGGTATGTGCCCTTTGTTCATAGCTTAAATCTGAAGGGGGATAAGTTGGATCCTCGAGCTATAAAATCTGCTTTCTGAGCTACTTGTTGCTATAGGCCTAGTCTTCGTCACTATTTTATCCCTACAGTTTGAGTTTTCACCGTACTATTTTCAGTCCATGATTGCTTCTGGCCTCAATGAGTCTATTTCTTTGCCTAATCTTGTCTCTGCCTAATCATCCACTGGTGTCTCCATGTAGTTTGAGTCCTTCTCGTCACCTGACAATCCTAGTTTACAATTGTCTTCACAACAGCCACTCAAAGGGAGAAGGTCCCTTCCAACTTCTACTGCTACACCTTTGGTTTCCTCGTCTCACAACCCTATTTCGCATGATGTTAATACTCCTATTATTGCAGAAATGTAAATGCACAAGGACACAGCATTCCATCCCCAACTTTATTTGTTATGACTTCTTGTCACCCTCCTATTTCTATTCTGTTACTACTACCTTTATTACTCTTCCTATATTTCTTTTTGAAACCTTAAACCACACTAGATGGAGGAATGCAATGGTTGAAGTCATGAATAGATGAGTACATTGCTGAAAATGAGGCTTGGGAATTCGCAACCCTTCTTCCTAATAAATATGTGGCTGGTTGTCACTCATTAAGTCAACACTAATCTCATTTGAAGGCATGTTAACTAAGGGATACTCAGGTGTATGGTTTGGATTATTCAAATACATTCTCCCCAGTCACCAAACTTACATGCGCTCTTCTCCTTAGTCACCACTTGTCACTAGCCTTTGCATCAGTTAGATGTGAAGAATGCCTTCCCGCATGGTAATCTTCAAGAGAATATCCATATGGTGATCGTTAGGCTTAGGCATTAGTTTAAGAAATCATTATATGGTTTAAAACAATCTCTAAGGAGCATGGTTTGGTCAAATTTGTGATGTAGCACCTAAGTTCAGCCTTCGATGGTGTGCAATAGATCCCTTTGAGTTTTATCGACATACTCCATCCTATAGGATTCTACCTATTGTGTATGTGGATGATATTGTAATTAATGGTGATGATGATCAAGGTATCTAGGGCCTAAAGCAATTTTGCGCAGACTAAGTTTCAAACCAAAAATTTTGGAACCATGGAAGTACTTCTTAGGCATAGAAGTATTCAAATCTTGTATGAGAACCGTTTGGTCACAGAGGAAGTATATCCTTGATCTTTTGGACAAAACTGGATTGTTGGAACCAAACAGCAAGTTAGCGGCAAATATGAGTGATTTGTTATGTGACCCAAGAACGTACAGAGACTTGTTGGAAAGTTAAATTATCTCAAAGTCACTTGACTGGATAAATTTTTTATAGCAAGTGTTGTGAGTAAGTTTTTGGATTCTCCAAGAACAAGTCACTAGGATCCAGTAATTTGCATCTTGAGATATCTGAAAGATACACCTAGGAGAGGTCTTTGGTATCAAGATCAAGGTGAATAGATAGCAAGGAGTGGAGGATGATGCCCCTATAAATTCTCCAAGATGCCAATGCCTTGGACTTGAGAGGTGGCAGCATGTGTTTGCGGTAAAATTAGCACTTGCCTTGTTGGGCCACAAAGCCCTTAGGCACGCCACCCCTAGCAACACAAACCTATCACACCCACAATTCCAACTAGCTTGCATAACCCTCCAGCAGATAAATATAACAACAATATGACTTTCTTCAGCCCACCTGGAGACAACGTCAATCCCCAACAAAGTTTTATTTTAATGTAGCATAGAGAAGCACAAAGAGTCTCTACTCCACAAAATCTCTCCAAATTAATATGAAGGAGGTAATAGTTTAGTGGTAGCACAGAAGGTCAGTGTAGAGCTAAAATAAATTGGAATGAAATAGTGGATTTTGACAGCCCTGAAATTTTCAGGGTTAATTGCACAAGATCGTGTAAATTAGCAAAAAGGAATCACGTGGCCATCCCACCTATTGGACTTAAGGCTTGGTTTGTTGTTGTTGTAGGTCACTGGGGACAAATAAAGGAATGTGTACCTATTGCCCTTCAATTCTACTTCATATCCTCATTCCAACAACTTGTTGGCTTGAACAATTGAAGAGATCATCTAGAAGCAAATACAAGCTTCCCAAGGAGTACCATCGTTTTGCATGAACCATCATCATTTGAACTACTTTGTAATTGACCACAAACAGTTCCTGTTCTTATTTCCTACTATGTTATTGTTGGTAATCCATCAAGGAGAGGAATAATCCAAGTAACTGCACTAGGGCAGCAGTTCTAAATCTTTGAACCTTTTACGCAGCATTGGAGTAGAATGAAGAATATGGTATATCAAGGCACCAAATGATTGAATGGGCCTGGGCTTCTAGAGATACGTTTCTTATTTTCTTAGATGTGAAGTTGCAATTGATAAAATAATAACAAAGAGGTCAATAAAAACAAAACATCTCTAGAAAAAGGTGGGGAAATATAAACATGCAATTTTAATCTAAATGAACACAACCTTCAAGCAGATTTTTCTTCAATTCAATTTCTCGGATGTGATCTTCGAGTTGCTTCTCTTTCAATTCAATTGCTTTATTGAAATCCTCAAGCCGCTTCTCCTTCAATTCAATTTCTTTCGCGCGACCTTCAAGCTGCTTCTTTGTCAATTCAATTTCTTGTAGACAACCTTCTTGCTTCTTCTCTTTCAATTCAATTTCTTTAATGCGGCCTTCAAGCTGGTTCTTTTTCGAATCAACTTCTTCAATGAAATCTTCGAGTTGCTTCTCTTTCAATTTCACTTCTTTCTCACGTAATTTCACTTCTTCAGCATGTTGTTCCATCACTGATCGGGTAGAATTCAGCTCCCCTTCCCTCAGAGCAAGTTCTCTTTGCAAACTTTCTGTTGATCTTTGAATTAGAACGAGTTGCTTTTCTTTAGTTTCAACTTGAAATGCACATTCTGTAAAATACTAGAAATCAATTAGACAGACCATTAAAAGTAAATAAGCCAACAAAAAAACTAATAGGTAGGAAAGGCACAAGGCTAGGGCCTGCAGCATTTGGGTGGGTTGGGACTGTACTCAACGTTTGAAGCACTTCACCTCTATAACCGGCATAGAGGTGAATATACAACTAATATGATAAAAAGAGTGAGTCAACAAAAATAAAGTAACAGACAATAAGAAATATGCAACCAGCACAACCTTCAAGCTGCTTCTGCTTCAATTCAGAGTCCACATAGCGACCTTCAAGCTCCTTCTCTTTCAATTCAACTTCTTTAGTGCGCCATTCAAGCTGCTTCTCCTTCAATTCAACTTCCTCCGCACAATCTTTTAGCTGTTTCTCTTTCAATTGAACCTCTTTATCACGTTTTCCAATCATCAGCCGGGTGGAATTCAG
Organism: Malania oleifera; assembly: GCF_029873635.1. Classification (NCBI taxonomy): domain Eukaryota; kingdom Viridiplantae; phylum Streptophyta; class Magnoliopsida; order Santalales; family Ximeniaceae; genus Malania; species Malania oleifera. Next base: position 109,595,008 of record NC_080420.1, on the reverse strand, counting down.
CTCCTTCTCTCTCAGTTCAAGTTCTCTCTGCAAATTATTAATTGATGTCTGCACTGATTCAAGTTGCTTCTCTTTCAATTCAACTTCATTCGTACGTTCTCGAATTGATTTTCTAGCCGAATCGAATTGCTTCTCTCTCAGCCCAAGCTCTTTGAGACGATCGTTAATTTTTCCTTCGATCCAATCAAGGTCCTTTGATCGGTCCTCCACTTCTTGCTCCTTCAAATTAACCTGCCTCTGTTTCGCTTCAACTTCTTCAGCACGTTCTTCGGCCTGCTTATGTTTCAACTCAATTTCTTTAACCCGGTCTTGCGATTGCTTCTCTTTAAACACAACCTTTTCTATTCGCATGTCAAGTGATTTTAGAATAGAATCGTAGTGCTCCTCGAGATCTTTCCAGTGAAGGGTGAGAAGAAGGATTGACGAAGCTTGAGAATGAAGATCTTCGAAAGCTTTGCGAAGGTCGTCCCTCTTCCACTCTAATAGCTTCTGATCAGCCTCGGTAGTATCCATTGAAGCCCAATGGACAACTACAATGCCATAAATCAAATTAAAAGTGGAGGAAGTAAGAAAACGACAGAACCAGAGGCTATGAACCCTAAACCCTGCAAAAGTAATGACGCTCGAACTATTCAAGTGAATTTTCCTGCCCAACACACACGTCGAAACCCTAGATCCCCCACCCCACCGCCACCACCCCCGCTCGGCGAGAGAACGAGATAGATTTCCGTTATACAGGCCCGCCGCTTGTCGAGGAATTTGCTTCTGTCCTAATATGGAAACTGTCTTCTCTGTCGCATTATTTAAATTGTCATGGCTGCGCGCTTAATTAGGCCTCTGATTTTTTATTTTTTATTTTTTATTTTTTATTTTTTATTTTTTATTTTAAACCATTCAGTTTCCATGAACTTTTTAAATTAAATTAAAATACAATTAGTCACTGTCTCCTTATTTTTTTAATTATTAAAAAAAAATGGAATATTATAGTGTTGAGCTTAGTTTAATTTGATTAGAGAAAAAATTAAATCAAGTATTTAAAAAATGGAAACAAGTCAAAAGATTTTTTTCTATTTTATTAGAAGAGAAGTTATGGAATTTATTCTTAATTTTAAAAATACTGATCAAATAAGTTTTTTATTTTAATTTTAATTTTTTAGTTTTTATTTAGGTCTTTAGTTTTTATTTTTAGGTAGCAACCGTTTTCATTTCTTATTTTATTTTTATAGTTTTTTATATAAAAAATTTAGTAAAAATTACCATTTTGATAGTAAAACTAGCTACATATAAATCCTGAAAAAATAAATAAATAAATAAACTCATGAACTATTGAGCAATTGTAGAGAGAGGTTAAATTTTATGAAACCCTATACCTTACCAAAGAGAAGAGAGGCACATCCAGATTTTGTGTAAAAGACAGAAGACAATCTGCAAAGAGAAGAATTTAGAGATAGAGAAAGAGTTGAAATCTCACCAGTCACAACTGCACAAAGGAGGAGGCGAATAGGTGAGGTCGTAAGGAAAACCGGAGAGTGGAGATGAGTGATGATAGGATGAAGAGCACGAAGCTTGAAGAGTTAAGAGATTGACGAAAGGTCGAGGCAGTGGCTAGCAAGCTAAGCCAAGTGACAAAGCACCAAAGGGCAAAGCAGCGAAGGATGGAGAGAGTTAAAAGACAAGAGAGACAGAGAGTAGAGACAAAATGAAATGGATTACTAGATAGTGGGTTAGGGTTTTTTCAATTTGTATTTTGTAATTTTTTTCCTTTTATTTTTTAAGTGTAAATAATTTAAACAAATAATTAAATACTATACACACACACACACACACACACACACACATGGTTCAATTAGGTTTTGCCGATTTTTGAAACATTCAAACCAAAACCAAGCTGATAGCCTCGGTTCTCCAATTCCTTGAATCAAACCTAACCGTTTCACTAAAAAAATCAACTATTTTTTCATCTGATTCAGTTCAACATGGTTGGTTTCATTGGTTTCATTTGATTTTATTATGCCCTTAGACGCATCAAATGTATGTGGACGAGACATGACGCGGTTCGTCCCGCTTTTATTACTTTTTTTTTTGTCCTCACTCTCTTTCTCTCCATGTTAATCAACAAAGGAGCCCGTGTGAGCCCCACTACTTTTAAAAATTTTTTATCTAACTTTTTTTTTTATCCTTTCTTTTCAAGTCAATGAAGCGAGGAAGGGCTCCACATAGGCTCCACTATAATTATTTTTTTATAGTATTTTTTTCTTCTTCTTTTTCGGTCCTCTTTATGCGGTGGTCACAGAGGAAGGGACCCACTAATTTTTTTTAATCATTTTTGAAACTCATATCTCCTTCCCTTAGGCCTCTCATCTTGGAGTTAATACAAAATGGTAATTTTTTGTTTTTACATGTAGCTCTCTCTCTCTCTCTCTCTCTCTCTCTCTCTCTCTAGATCTAGCCTTATTAAAATATTATTATTATTTAAACTCCTTTATTTCTTTTATGAAAAAAAAAATTAAATCCCAATATGAATAAATTTCACAAAAATATTTTTTAATGAATGTAGATAACATTTTTTAATTAATTAACCAATTATCTATCACAGATAAATTTATATCATATGCACATGTCCTTGATATCTTCAAAATTTTATGTACTACATACAATTTTTATAAACTTTATTCATATAAATTTATCAATACTTGACAATTCTATTGAACAAATGACGTAAAATAATGTGGTAAATTATAATATTATTATTAGAAAAAATTATCGAAGTACATGTATATGCCCGATGCAAAGAGCAAACAATTTTACTAGTTTTTATATTAAAAGTAAATAAATATATATTTTTAATTTTAATTTTAATTTTAATATAAATTAATGTATTAAATGCGCAACAAATAATACATTGTCATTTTCCCTTTAATTTACAGATATTTATGCTAACAAGTGTTGGCATATTCTTCTTTTTAGTACTATTATATGATGTAATTTAATATCAAAAGCATAAATATGATTGCTAAATTATTATATGCATGCAAAACATAAAAAATCAAATAAACGGTCCACTATTAATTTCAAATATATAAATTGTGCAATGCACATACAACAGAAAAAAAAAATGTCTATATGAAGTAAAACAAAAGTTCATAGACAATTTATACCGGTGGAGGATCTAAGGACTTAAATGTAAATATATATATATATATAATTTTAATTATATTATTTCTTAAAGTGGTTCACATTCTACACTATGAATATTGGTGGTTTCTATTGCGAGATAAAAATGGTGATGACCTGCGACGTTACTCTCTAACTCTGATGACCTAAAAATAATGAAAACAAAGTAGGCTTGGAGGACCCGAGGTGTATTCCAGGGGATCACTCCAATGTCTAAATAAGGGAACGCTTCGAAGAGGTTGAATGCAACAGTAAAATTGGGTTAAAAGTGAGTTACCTTGGCCTCTCACCCGAGTCCCTATTTATAGTGCTCGAAGTTGACTTGAGGGTGTATGGCTATTTATTGGCAAGTTATGGCATGGGCGTGGATCACTCTGGCCTGCTTAGGGTTGACCCCTTCAGAGTAGCTGTCCTAGAGTGATGATGGCCCTGATTGTCGTTGCGCCTTAATGCTCCTTTATGGCAAATGGACCGTTTTGACCTTGATATATATATTTAGGGTATATCAGTTGTCCCCCCTTTATTTCGAATTTCCAAAACTTGTTCTTGAAAGTTCAAAAGTTGTCATATCTTTTCCTCTTTTTTTTTTTGGGGGGGGGGGGGGGGTTACCGAGCTGGAGTGGAGGGAGATGGCTGATCTGAGCCGATGCTGAGCCAAGTACGGCTGATCCGAGCCGTTATTAAGACGCATTTGGCTTTGCTGAGCTAGATTGGAGGAATACGGCTTATCCAAGCCGATGCTGAGCCAGATTCAGCGGATCCGAGCTGAGATTAGGAGGCATTCGGCTTATTCGAGCCAATGCGGAGCTGATGTCGAGCCGGATTTGGCTTATCCAAGCCGATACTAGGACGTGTTCAGCTTCGCCGAGCCAGATTAGAGGGAGACGACTTATCCAAACCAATATGGAGCCAATTTCGACTGATCTGAGCCGATTTTGAGACGCATTGGCTTTGCCGAACCGATCACTCTAAGCTAGCTCTCGCAATCATTTATCTTGAGCAGTTCTCCTCATGGACTTCTTCCGAGTAGCTCCTCAGCTCTTCTCGAGGTAAACTCCCTAGTAGCTTCTCTTGGGGAACTTTGTTCCAACCAACTCTTCTCGAGGAATTTTGTCGAGTAGCTCCTCTTGGGGAACTTTGTTCCGACTAGCTCTTCTCGAAAAATTCTGCTGAGCAAATCCTCTTGAGGAACTTTGTTCTAAATAGCTATTCTCGAGGAATTTTATCGAGCAGCTCCTCTTAAGGAACTTTTGTTCTGACCAGCTCTTCTCGAGAAATTTTGCCAAGCAACTCCTCTTGGGGAACTTTGTTCCGAATAGCTCTTCTCAAGGAATTTTGTCAAGCAGCTCCTTTTTGGGAACTTTGTTCCAACTAGCTCTTCTCGAGGAATTCGTCCGAGCAGTTCCTTTTGGGAAACTTTGTTTCGACCAGCTCTTATCGAGAATTCTGTCGAGCAGCACCTATTAGGAAACATTGTTCTGACCAACTCTTGTTGAGAAATCCTGTCGAGCAGCTCCATTTGGAGAACTTTGTTCCGACCAGCTCTTGTCAAAAAATCCTGCCGAGCAGCTCCTCTCGAGGAACTTTGTTATGAACAATTCTTCTCGAGGAATTCTACCGAGCAGCTCTCAGTCTTCTTTGCCTAATTAGTCGTGCTCATCTTTTGGGCATCTTCCACGGCCTTATGAGCCTTAGCTCATTAGTTGGGCCTGTCTTCTTTGCCTAATGAGTCAAACTCATTTTTTGGGCATCTTTTGTGGCCTCAACCGAGAGGTTCCCTTGCTGCTAGGTGCACCCTCGCTTTGCCCTTTTCCTTGCATATTTTTATTCTTTTTCTTGGCATTGTGTGTTGATTTTTTCTGTTATATTCTTCGTATGTTCTTCGTATGTTCTTAATTTTCTTTATATCTTGTTTGAATGTTCTTCGCGTTCTTCATTTTCCTTGGATGTGTTCTTAGTATATTGTTGGAAATATGCATTGTTGATTCAAATCTTTGTATAGTGTAAATTGTTTGTCCTTTTAACACTTCAAAGTTTAGACTCCATGAATTCTTCCGAGGTTCAGCCCAGATCTCCTATAACCATTAGGAATGCTTGGTCTGACCTTACCCCCGCAGAGTTGTAGACCGTACGCCGTTTATTAGTTATCCCTAACACTATCCACATTAGGCTACCCACCAGCTTTGAGTCAGCTCAGCAGCCCAGTCCAAATGAGATCTATCTGTATACTAATTACCTTGACCTAGGTCTTAGGCTTCCTTTCTTAGCTTTATTTTCCAATGTGCTTCGTTTCTACAATGTTGCCCCTTCGTAGTTAGACCCCAATTCTTATTTGACGTTGACGTGTTTCGCCATCCTTCTCCTCAAACGAGGTCACCAGCTCACCGTGCCTCTATGTTGGAGTTGTTATCAAATGAGAAGGCATACCGTAAAGAAGTATCTATACTATTTCAATGCTCTTCTTGACTACAAGTTGTTTACCCCTAGTAGCTCTTCCATTCATGATTAGAAGTTTCGATTCTTTTTTGCGTCTGGGGAGCTAGATTATCATAGGCCCCGTGTGTGGTCCACTCCTTTGGATGGTGATGTTTGCCCCTTCATGTTTTATTTATTCTGCAGATGTCTAAGTTATATATACATCATTGTATAATCATACCCTTTGTTTTAGCCCTATTGCGATTCTTGACTCCCACTTTGTCTCGATTAGAGGAAGCTATCCTTTGAGAGCTTTGGGCTAGTGCTCGGCAGGGGCTTATTCCCCATGAGCAGGCGCAGCTACTAGAAAATCAAGTCCTTGTGCAGTGGGGCCTGAGCCGCGTCTCTCCTGGTCTTTGCTTTTTCTTTAGCTTTATGCATATTATATGTGTACCTTGTTCTATTTAAATTTTCCTTACTTCTCCCTCTTTTCTTTTCATAGACATGGACTTCAATCAGTATGGGGTTGTAATGGCCAAGGCCAAAAAGCATAGGGCGAGTAGGAAGAAGAAGAAGAAGAAGCTAGACTTACAAGGTGACTCTTCTCAAATGGAGGTCGCTCCAGTTGCCAACAACAAGCCTCCACCTATTCAGTTGGCTCCTTTCGTGGCCACTTCTTCTGGAGGACCCATCTTCTACGATCCTACTCTTTCTGGTCCTGCCCTTCCTCATGCAGTGCACATTGAAAACCTTATGGAGGCGAAGCTGACCCTCCTTAAAAACTTGCTCTCCAATATTCGACACACCACTTATCAGGTAGCTTGGTTCATGAGGTTTGATTTTACAGCTCATTGTTGTGTGCTAATTTCGATTTTGCTTGCAGCTAGCTACTATGTCCCTGGCCGTGAAGACAAGGTGGCTGAGATGTACCAATCTCCACAGAGTCGCGGGAAAAATATGTTGCTGCTTAGAATGAGATGTTTGAGGCCAAAGCTGCTGCTAATCATCGCGAGAAGGTTCTGCAAGAAGAGATAGCGAGGATTCGAAATAAGGAGATCCCTGTTGCTGCTGCTGCTGTCAATGTTGCAGTATCTGACTACCAAAGCTCCAAATAATTCATCCTTGATACTTCCAAATCTTACCGCACAAGCTTTCGGAGATGCCGAGAACAGGTCAAGACGATGCACCCTGACATTTCTCTAGATAGGGTATGCTCATACGGCTATAGCAATGAGAGCCCAGAATCAGGGGATGAGATGGATAAGACCAAAGAGTATGTGGAGGAAGGAGGAGAAGCAAGTACGCTGGTGATTAAAGATTCCAGCTCAATATTTTATTACTTTTGAGATTGTACTCTGGCTTTTGAAGCCTTTTAGCTTGATTGTACAACTTATGCAATGAAATTTTAAGAGTAGTACTTTTTCAACATATCAGAGTTCCATGTGTTTTTTATCTCCCTTCCTCTAAGTCCTCTAAGGTGTATGTCCTCGTCTTGATTTCTAAAGCCACTCAGTATGGTCCCTCCCAATTCAACTTCAGCTTTTTGGGTCCAGGCTCTGCTGGATTGGTTCGCATCTTCTTGAGGACCAATTCTCCTGGGTGGAACGTTCGCGCTCTAACACAAGGGTTGTAGTACCTGGCCACTTTTGTTGGTATGCGGCGATTCTCATATGTGCTTGTTCTTGTCTCTCCTCTAGGAGGTCTAATTCCGCCCTTAGTTCTTCACTTTTGTTCTTTTCGTCAAAATGTTACCTTCGCCAGGAAGGGATTCTGACCTCGGCAGGAATGACTGCCTCTGCTCCGAAAGTGAGCATGAATGGGGTTTCACCTGCTGCTGCTCGTCGGGTCGTGTGGTAAGCCCAGATTATGGACGAGAGCTCTTCCACCCATATGCCTTGTGAAGTTTTGAGTCGCATTCTTAAACTGTGCAGTATTGTACGATTCATGTTCTCCACCTGGCCATTGTTCAGGGGATGTGCAACTGATGCAAATAGAAGTTTTATGGACAGGTTGGTGCAAAATTTCTTGAATCACTCATTGTCAAACTGTCTCCCGTGGTCCATGACTATTGCCCACGGGATTCCAAACCTGTAAACAATCGAAACCCATACAAATCGGGTGATGTTGCATTTTGTAATGTGAGCTAGGGCTTCTACTTCTACCCACTTGGTGAAGTAGTCAATCGCCACGAACAAAAACTTCTTTTGTCCCGTCACTTGAGGCAGCGGTCCCAAGATATCCAGTCCCTATTGGGTGAAGGGACAAGGACTGGTCAGGGGGGAGAGAAGGTTGGATGGCATGTGTGGTATTCCCGCATACACTGGCACTTGTCGCACCGTTTGACTATTTCGATTGCATCTTTCCCCATTGTGGGCCAATAGAACCCTTGTGGGCTAAGACTCTGCTAGCTAGGTGATTTCCGCGTACTCCTTCGTCAATTTCCCTTAGCACATATTCTCCATCTTCAGTACTTAGGCACCGTAGGTATGGCAGTGTCAAGGATCGCGTATACAATTCTTTGTCTATGAGCGTGTACTTTGTCGCCCTCCTCCTTACCTTTATAGATTACTTCTTGTCTTCTAGTAAGGATCCGTCGCAAAGGTACTACATCAAAGGGGTCCTCCAATCCCCTTCGTTAACTTCAATTACCATCAGGTTGCCACTGACTTCCTCGTAAGAGGGTTTTCCAACTCGCTCCAAGTAGACTGCATTCTTCCAATCTAACTTTGTAGCTGAGACTAATCTTGCCAGCGCATCATCTTCGGCGTTCTTCATTCTTGGCACGCGCTCTATCTCAAACTAAGCGAATGCTATGATGTGTTCTTGGGCTTTGGCTAGGTATTTCTTCATTTTTTGATCCCTAACCTCAAACTCTTCTTTCACCTGTTCCACCACTAGTTGGGAATCGCTCGCAACATGACTTCGTGCTACCCCAAGTGCCTCCGCCAAGCGCAGCCCTGCTAGCATGGCTTCATATTTAGCATCATTGTTGGTCATCGAGAACTCTAACTTCAGTGTGTATAATGTCTCCGAACCGTCTGGTGCTATGAGGATTAGTCCTGCCACCCCCCCCTTAGCTGCATTAGATGACTCGTCCACATGTAAAGTTCACACCTTTGAGTTCTCTATTGTTTTGTAGGATTGTTGTGCCATGAAGTCAGCTAGTACCTGAGCTTTGATGGTAGGATTTGGCTAGTATTGTATGTCGAACTCTCCTAACTCAATCAACCACCTCATCATTCTCCCAAAGCTCTCTAGCCGTTGGGGGATCTGTCTCAACGTTAAGTTTGTTAGTACAATTATCTTGTGTGCCTGAAAGTATGGTGTAACGACCCAAAATTTTCTATCCATTTTTTTTATTTATCTGTCACGCTATAAAACATAATCTCTGATAACCTATAATTAAACATCCATCATCTTTCACGGCCTAGAGTAGGCGCCATGGTAACTTGTGCATTCCATGTATTCTACCTATGCAGCGGAAAAACAAACATCCAAAACATAACCCAAAAAAATAAGCAATACCAAAGTTCTACAGACCACATGTATATACATACAAACATATACATCATTTCCCCAAAAATTTCAAAATACTGTGGGCTCTACTATCCAACCCAAAACTCACCCCAAAGCTATGCCGACTCAGCTGCCTCCTCTACCTCTAAGCCGGCCTTGCACACCTCTCTGGGTTACCTGAAATATTTATAATGCTGGGGTGAGACACCTCTCAGTAAGGAGAAACATGTTATTACCAGTGTGTGGCATATGAGTCTGTACATAAAACATAACCTTTAATTAAAATTGTAAATAGGATATTATGTCAAATGTATCTGTACAATAATCCACATCTATGTCCTTTAAAAAACATTATTTTCTGAGTTATCTGTTCAATCATAGTTCTATCTATATTAAATAATCTCTATTTTCTATGAATTCGATAAATACATACATAACTTTGAAAACTTCCCTAGATGGTCGTATGTGATGATTTACTTCCTCATGACAAGTTTGTGTGGCCCGCAGGTGGGACCTATCACTGGCTAGCCGACCAGGATAAGTTAATTGAACTCCGAAAGTCAGATCGGCCTCCTCAACCCTAACTAACGGGGAGCCTATCCACAACATAGGCATGATCAACTACTAAAAATCCACATACTATCTAAGTTATGTGGTTGCACTCTGAACTGGAAATAACTACGGTACCTGATTACGTGCTTAAACTGCGTAATTAGGTGCTTTAATTCATGCATTGAGACTTATATTTTGAATTAAATACTTAATTACTCTCAATATTGTAACACAGTGTCTTATTTATAATATTTAGGTTTTATTGAGTAATTTAAAAATTTTTGGTATTTTTTTATCGCAAGGCAATTATCGGGAGATAAAACTGGCATTGCTTCATAATTCATGTATAACTTTTTTGTCCAAGTTCTGATCGAAACAATTCGAAATTTTGAAGAAAGATGAGAAGATTATTTATAATTTTCATGTTTTAAGCTTTGAGCGATATGGGTTCTAAGATGGTCAAACTCAAGCTTGTTGGCCGGGAAACAAAAAGAAGAAAAAGAAGAAAAAAAAAAAAACAAATTTACCTGATGTGACTCGGCCATGCAAGTGGGTTTGAATCCTTGAATGGCCTCTGTGCGCTAGGGTTGGCCTCTCCGCCCCTCCCTATATATTTTTCTTTCTTTACCCCTTTCAGTTTGTGCCCCCAACTGCTCCTCCTTCCTTCCCTTTCTTCTTCTTTTTCTTCTTTCTCCTTGGCTCCAACTCTCCTTCACTCCTCTTTCACTTCTCCCTCTTCTCTCCTCCCTTCCTCTCCTTACCTACTGCTTGCTGCAACTCCTTCTTCTCTGCAACCCGAGCTTCTCCTTGCCTTGGTGCTATGCAACCATCCCAAATTTGAGAGCTTCTCCCTCAATCTATCTCTTTGTTCTATTGCGTGGGGGCAGCCTGAAGCCTTGCTGCTCCCCCTACGCCTGTGCGTGTTGCTGTGTAGCTGCTCTTCCTTGTACCGAGGCCTGTTATGCTACTCCCAAGTTTCTAGCTGCTGCTAGCCACCTGCTCCTCATGTCTAGCCACTCACAGCCAGCCACCCACAGCCGACTACTACTATCCCAGTCGTGTACTGCTGCGGTTGCTGCTCCATCTCCCACATAGCTGCCGCTCCAACTTCCCAACGGCCAACATCCTTTCTCTTTTCTTTCCTTTCCTCTCTCTTTCTCTTCCTTTCTCTTTTTCTTTCTTTATTTTGTTTCTTTAGTACTTTTTTGGCATTACTTTTAAGGAATTGGATGATTGTTATTTTGTTGGTAGAATTTTATTTAAGGTTTTAATTTTCAAATATTGGTTGGGTGTTATTATTAAAGTTAAATATTTTCTTCCCCTCTTAATTAATATTAATATTAGACTTAATCCTTGTTTGAGCTATTGTTTAATTGTTCAAAGTTTGATTCGATTTCTTGAAAAAAAAATAAAAAAGCAAAAAATATTTTCTTTAGAAAATTAAATCAGTTGTCTTCTTTAAAATTTAAATTTTGCTTGAGTTCGATGTAGTTTAAATTTTATTAAAGTCCAATTTTTTTTACCGTGTTTCGTTTACTTTTAGTTCTTATTTTGAATTTTTGTTTAAGTTCTTGATCACACTAAAATTAGTTTTTATTTAAATTTGTGAGTGATTAAGTTTTTAGAAGTACATGTTTTAATTTACGTATTAAAGTTATCGCTTTTAATCTTTTTCCGAAGTTCAGCGCATGTTTCAATTCTTGTTTAGTTGTTAACGTAGGTTTTCTGTTTCTCGTTATTAAATTCAGTGCGTGTTAGGAATTAGGATTTAAATTGCATGCTCGTTTAAATTATCAAAAGAAATCTCAAACAATCCAGAAACCTGAATATGAATTGTGTTTAGTGTCTTTTTGTTTGTTATTTTCTGATTGGAATTACGTAAAAGTTGAGATTAAACTGCATTCCCTGAGGAGACGATCTGACCCTTGGGCTAAATATTACACAACAAAACTTCTATACTTGGGATAACTTTCGAGCTGCTCATTTTTAGAGTGAGTTAAGTTTTTTGTATCGCTGTCGAGGAATGTCAGTCTTAGTTTCAAACTAGTGTTTTTCTCTTCATTTTAATTTTTATAATGAAAAAAAAAAAAAAAGGAATTGAGCTTTGAAGAAAATATAGTCGCACCTACACCACGCACGCTTATGGATTTTTTGTAGCTTACATATACCACTACACCATCTTACGCTGTTTTACCTAATGACGAACTTAACTTCATGATGCAGCGTGGGAGGACGTCATTGATACCTCAGTGGGACAAAATCTGAGTGTCCTTATCGGCACCTGACGGAGTTTGAGTTGACTTGCAATATTTTTTTCTCTTGTGCTAAAACAGATGAATTTACTAGACTTTGTTTATTTCTTGCCTTTTTGAAGGATAGGGCGAAGATGTGGTTTAAGTATTTGAGACCTCACTTTATCTCTAATTGGGCTAATATGGAGAGTGAATTTCTGTATAAGTTTTGTCCTTTATAGAGAACTCAATTTTTGTAGGAACAGATTATTCAGTTTATGTAGAAGGGTGATGAAACTTTTCGGGCTTGTTGGGAGAGGTTCAAGGATCTGCTAAGTACTTGTCCACATCACGAGTTTGAATTATGGAGATTAGTTAATTATTTCTATACAGCTCTTACTTATGATTACAAACACTTTGTCCAAACCACGTGCAATGGAGAACTCTTCAGCAAGGAACCAGATCAGGCATTATCATTCTTTGATTACTTGGTTGAAAGTGTCCAACAATGGAATACACGATACGATCAGGCACCCAAGGCAGTACAACCTATCAGTGCAATCAGTGGTGGAGATAACTATGAGCCAACATATTATCCAGACACTCTTCCCCCTCAGTATCAGCTACAACAGATCCCTCGAAGCTGTGCACTGTCAGGATTTCAATCTCATGTAGCACCTACTCCACCGGAGAAGTCTCTTAAGGATGCCTTTCAGCAGTTCATGCAGATTCAAATCATAACTAACAATCAGTATACTCAGGACATAAATGAATTGCGGGACACTGCTAATGCAATGAGCACGCAGTTGGATATCTTAGAAAAAGGGGAATTTCCAATGGAACCTCAGCCTAGTCCTCAAGAATACCAACAGCAATAACAACACATACATAATGTTTCTTTTGAGACAGCGAAGGTCGTCATTACTTCGAGAAGCGGGAAAGAAGTTTCCTAACCTGAGATGCTCATCGACAGATGACCAGTTGTTTTGGCACCTGAAGTTACGGCTGAGATAGATGAAGTCAAAGAAAAACCAGAGGAAGCAGACCTAGAAGTGAAGCAGTCAGTTAATAAGGAGGCTGATACTAATAAGGAGTACCAACCTATGGTACCTTATCCTCAGAGCTCGGCAGCCATGGAATCGTCACTTCCGACAGGAATAAATGTCAAGGAATCCAATGTTGAAGCAAATCCCCGCAATGGTAAGATGATTGGTACACCCCATAAAGAGGGTGAGTAGAATGGTGAATGTTTAACTTTCAAGGAATTAGGTAAAACTTTTAATGCTAATGCTTCTGAAGAACTAAAGGTAACTGTTCCAATAACTTTTCCTAAAAAATCTGTTCGTAAAGAAGTAAATTTTCCTGGAAAATATGCTAAATAAAGATCTTTTCTTGTTAAAATAAGAAAGTCAATTTGCATATGTACTGTCTGGTATTTTGAAGAGTATTAATTCATTTGAGGCTAACTTTTGTGCATGTATGAAGACTGATTCATTGTGGCGGCTCAAATTTGGAGACCCGCTAGTTCAATTTATAGACCTGCACCCACCAGATGAAATTCCTCCAAAGCCTCCGCCAAACAAGTGTGATGTTTTTCTTTCCCTTCTTTTCATTTTGTTTTACCTTATTTTGTTTTTAGTTAATTTTCAGGTACATTTTTTTGTAATTTTAGTTTTTCTTTTTCATTACTTCTCCACCTAGGTACGCTCTACTTCTCCCATGCATATCTTCTCTATCTCCCCTATGCTTTCACATTGAGGACAATGTTCCACTTTAGTTGGGGGGGTCATAATTTGCATTTGACACTGTGCATGTCTACTTGTTGGGTTTTATATTATTTTTTTTTTTAAAGAAGAAGAAAAAAATAAGAAAGAAAGAAAGAGTATTGAGGATAAATGATTATGCCATGATTAACACTAATATATACCCTTCACATACTTGCATATAACCTAAGAATTACATACTCGAGTCATTTATGCGTAGTTTCTTTTTGTATGACTTTGTAACTCCATAAAGGTTTATTGGTAGTTCATTCATGTTAATCTGACTATATAAACTCTTGTATTTATATGGTATCTCATGAGGCTGAAAATACACGTTCACGTGACTTGTAGCACTTAGGATTCCTTATGCGCACTGAGAGAGCGCCCGTGGCGACTATGACACCTTGTGAGATATTGTTGAGTCATTTATCATTCTTTTTAGTTTTTTACATCAGCTCAGAGTTCATGAAACTCAACTTTCCTTTTTTTTATTCTTCTGGGTATTCTTTGTACACTAGTCTATGTTTTTGATTTGTTAGCATAGAAGTGATATCTGGTGGGGAGATAGAAACCTAGTGTGACGACCTGCTTAATTTCCCCATATATATAATTTTTTTATATTACAAAATCACAAATCTCAACTCAACAGATCATAATCCACTTGGACCCATGGGTACCAGGGATACATCAGAACACATAACGGAAGCCTAAGCAGCAAGAAACATACAATCACAATATTATAAATATGAAAACATCCATCACATTACCATAAATACCAGAGTCACTATGACCACTCTATTTCAGTATATACATCTCAAATATAAGATCTGGGGACATTTCCCACAAAATTCAACTGTCCCTACTAACGCTTACCCTTCAAAGAGGGCAGGCAAACAGCACTAGATCAGCGGGGCTTTTCCCGCTCTCCTATCTAGGGCTCCTGAAAAGTTTATAAAATTTGGGGTGAGACACCTCTCAGTAAGGGAAATAAACTAATATTAGTGTGTGGCAACATGAGTATTCCATGTTATACATATACCATACAGAACATATTCAATAATTATTTTGCCAAATTTGGGAAAACATATATATATCAACAAACATGGCAGAACATACTGCATTATCATAAACATATTTCATCTCATATAATAATAATACAAAAACATTCCTGGTAGGATAGTTGGCTGCTGTCATGTATTACCCCCACATGATTGGGTTGTGTGGCCTGCAGGTGGGACCTGACAATGGTTGGTCGACCACTGCCAAGTCAAAAGTACAGTCTGTAAGTTTGATGGGTCTGCCAGACCTGGTCCGCACACTAGGGGCGCTCACACCTTCCTAAAAATCACATCGACCATCCAATCTCACACCACTCTGTACAGCGGCGTTAACACAGATATCATGATCATGATGACCATGGACACATAACAACGGTGCCGTGCAAGTGCTAGCCTAGACCAAGCCAACTAGATTCTGATACCATATAACATATATTGAAACTGTGATACATGGATATTTCATATCATTAATTTTTAAATCAATCATATCATTTTGCACATATGCATATATCATGAAAAAATCATCGGCCCGTACACCGGTATTTCACATTTTACCATAGCTCGGCCCGTACGCTGACAAATCATAGCACAGCCCGTACGCTGGCAAATTATTTCCATAGCTTGGCCCATACGCCGACAAACATATCCATAGCTCAGCTCGTATGCTGGAAAATCATACACATAGCTCGGCCCGTACCGGCAAATCATACACATAGCTCGGCCCGTACGTCAAAAAATATATCAAAATCTCGGCCCATATGCCGATTTTACATTATAAAAATCAGTATCATTAACACATTCCCAAAAAATAGTATTTCATAACAATTTCTACTCATGCCACACTAACAGGTTTTTTGCATATTCAACATGCCATCATTTTCAACAGTATTTTCCCAAATATAAATCATATATAAATATATTTATTTTCCTAAAATCAAATGCTATAACAATATACATATTTTTCATAAAATACTAGCTTAGTTTATCCCTTTACCTGATTCTTGAAAAGCCCCTAAGAAAATCCGTCCTGCACCCGCAGGGTTCCCAACTCAACACCCTGGAAACAACATTCCACAGAACTAAAGTTTAGTATTTCTATGCGTATAACACTTTCTACAACTGCCAAATAACCAAATACTGAGTAGAAAGCCTTACTCTGGATTTGGAATGGTTTCCCCCTCAGCCCCACCGACGATCCGCTCCGGCAAACTTGTAGAGAACTTTCTCAGGAGCGTCGTGGTGGCTTCAGATCGTTGAACCGGCAAAAATCTAGCCCAAAATCTTAGTGAGAAGGAGGAGAAACCGTATGAGGAGAGAGAGAAAGAGAGATTCGGCGCAGGAAAATGACTGAAAATTCTCCTCTAACCCAATTTATACTACGAGATTCGTCGACGAGCCACGTCACCTCATCGATGAGTCTTATAGAAAGTTCGTTGACGAACTTCAACCCTCATCGACGAACTTCAGGTTTCCACAAATTCTCTCTCGATCTCTTCTCGTTGATGAATCCTGTCCTCATTGATGAGCTCCTTCTATACCCTCGTCAACGAGTCCCCTGTGTTTGTCAATGAGGAGCTGAAAAATTCTTTGAAATTATGCCATCCAAAATGCAATGTCATCGACTGCCTCCTTCTGTTCATGTTTCTATTTCCCTTTCTTTTATTATTTAAATACCATTATTCTTCAGGTCATTACACCTAGGTCTTATAGTCTACTCAAGATGTGAAGGCTAAGTCACCCCTAGAAATAGACTTAGTTCATGGACTACTGTTCGAGCTTAATTCCTATTGGTGGTATAAAGATAATAAAATAAGTGTAATGATTGTCCTAATTGACCAAGGAAAGGCAAAAATTAAAGAATGAGGAGAAGAAAAAATAAGAAAATTAGAAATGTACATAAAATGAAAGATTAATACCTGCTCCATAGAAATGCATAAAAAGTCATGGACACAACACATGTTCCCTACATATGAAGAATCTTCAACCGCTCAATGCCTCAGATGTATTCACGGCAAGTTTGTGAATAAGTTGATCTATGGTGGTCTTAGTTGGACATGGCGAATAGGTGAGAAGATGCTAGGGTGAAAGACCTGACACCTCACAAATAGGCTACATCCTTTTCAGACTAGTCCACTCCATGTATTTAGCATTTATTCCTTGCAATATTTGGGATGTTTGATCACAACACTCCTCCTTACATATGATGAGTGAACCTATCATTTTTGACTGTTTTTTAGGGTATAGCACTTAGGCCGATTCAAAACAACCGTTTTGTAGGTGTCCACTAGTATTCTAGGTGTAACGAGTCACACACATCACACATTCCTCGAGATTTCACTTGTTTATACTCGAATTTATATGACTACATTAACTCTAAATTGTATTGCTGGTTAACTTAATGTGAGTATATTGTTCTTAACAGTCATATAACGATGAGACTTACATGAATGACTTACTTCGAAGTTGCGTGCATTATATATAATGAGCTTGTGTGAAATTTGGTTATACTCCTGCATGTGAAACAGCATGGTTGTGTCATATGTGCAGTCATTTTATGTTGCTGAAGTTGGTAATTGTGGATACTGCCTTTGAATTCATTCATGTTATTTGCTAGAGACTAGCAAAACGTTAGTTGGGGGGATGTGATTACGCGCTTAAACTGCGTAATTAGGTGCTTTAATTTATGCATTGAGACTTATATTTTTAATTAAATACCTAATTACTCTCAATATTGTAACACGGTGTCCTATTTATAATATTTGGATTTTATTGAGTAATTTATGAATTTTTGGTATTTTTTTATCATAGGGCAATTATCGGGAGCTAAAACCGGCACCTCTTCGTAATTCATGCATACTTTTTTCGTCTGAGTTTGGATCAAGACGATTCAAAATTTTGGAGAAATATGAGAAGATTGTCTACAACTTTTGTGTTTTAAGCTTTGAGCGATATGGCTTCTAAAATGGTTAAACTTGGGCTTGTTTGCTAGGAAACAAAAAGAAGAAAAAGAAGAAACAAAAAAAAAATTACCTGATGTGACCCGACCATGCAGCTGGGTCTAGGTCCTTGAATGGCCTCTGTGTGCTAGGGCTGGCCTCTCCCCCCTCCCTATATATTTTTCTTTCTTTTCCCCTTTCAGTTTGTGCCCCCAGCTGCTCCTCCTTCCTTTCCCTTCTTCCATTTCTTCTTCATTTTCTTTTTTCTCCTCAGCTTCAACTCTCCTTCACTCCTCTTTCTCTTCTCCCTTGGCTTTCCCTTTCTCTTCTCCCTCTTCTCTCCTCTCTTCCTCTCCCTACCTGCTGCTTGTTGCAACTCCTTCTTCCCTACAACCCGAGCTTCTTCTTGCCTTGCTGCTATACAACCATCCTAAATCTTAGAGCTTCTTCCTTAGTCTATCTCTTTGTTCTGCTACGTGGGAGCAACCTAAAGCCTTGCTGCTACCCCCTACGCTCGTGCGTGTTGTTGTGTAGCTGCTCTTCCTTGTACCAAGGCCTGTTCTACTGCTCCAAAGTTTCCAGCCACTCACGGCCAGCCACCCACGACCGACTGCTAGTGTTCCAGTTGTTTACTGCTGCGGTTGCTACTCCATCTTCCACACAGCTACTGCTCCAACTTCCCAACGGCAAACATCCTTTCTTTTTTTCTTTAATTGTTTTGTTTCTTTAGTATTTTTTTGTCATTACTTTTAAGGAATTGGATGATTGTTATTTTGTTGGTAAAATTTTATTTAAGGTTTTAATTTTCAAATGTTGGTTGGGTATTATTATTAAAGTTTAGTATTTTCTTCCCCTCTTAATTAATATTAATATTAGACTTAATCCTTGTTTGAGCTATTGTTTAATTGATCAAAGTTTGATTCGATTTCTTGAAAAATAAATAAATAAATAAAAAAGAAAAAAAATATTTTCTTTAAAAAATTAAATCAATTGTCTTCTTTAAAATTTAAATTTTTCTTGAGTTCGATTTAGTTTAAATTTTATTAAAGTCTGATTTTTTTTTACCGTGTTTTGTTTACTTTTAGTTCTTAAAGTTTTGAATTTCTGTTTAAGTTCTTGATCGCACTAAAATTAGTTTTTATTTAAATTTGTGAGTGATTGAGTTTTTAGAAGTACGTGTTTTAATTTACGTATTAAAGTTATCGCTTTTAATCTTTTTCCGAAGTTCAACGCGTGTTTCAATTCTTGTTCGGTTGTTAACATAGGTTTTCCATTTCTCGTTATTAAATTCAGTGCGTGTTTGGAATTAGGATTTAAATTGCATGTTCATTTAAATTATCAAAAGAAATCTCAAACAATCAAGAAACTCGAATTTGAACTGTGTTCAGTGCCTTTTTGTTTCTTATTTTCTGATTGGAATTACGTAAAAGTTGAAATTAAACTGCATTCCCTAAGGAGACAATCTTGCTCTTTGGCTAAATATTGCATGACAGAACTCATATACTTGAAATAGCTTCCGAACTGCTCATTTTTAGAGTGAGTCACTACCGTGCTCTGAAACCGAACTGGTCTATCAGGGTCTGCTTCTATATATATATATATATATATATATATATATGTAACTGATATTTCTATATTACTGTTTTACCATGAATCTGATATAACTGAAATAACCATAACATGATATAACTGAACTAAATATGTTGTATAATCTGAATAATTGTATATCTGAATACTGAATATCTGAAATGTTATGGTTCTGAAATCTGTAAATTATGGTATACTAAAAATGATGTATTATATATTTTTCTGAATATATTCCAAAAATTATGATTCTGCAAAATTTGAAAAAAAAATTTTGTCTGTAAATATTTATACATATATAAATGTTGTACATCATGATATTCTAAAATACGCATAAATTCTATATAATAATATTTTCTACTAAGATACTATAAATCATGATATCTGGAAACTGTATAAATATTGTACTAATTTGATACTAACCCATGCCACATAACTAAATAAAAACTCATGTATTAAAATCTGTAAAAATTTATATTCTGACATATTCAAATCACACCCTATTCCCATATTCAAATATTATAGTTGATACTAATAAAAATCCCTGAATTTGCTAGCATAGCATATTTCCTTTACCTAGCTAGTTGGGAAGCTCGCCCAACTTATCCTTCCCTAAATCCTAAAATAATACATATTTCCAATAAATCAACTATATTTCCCCGAACCATCATACTTGTAATTTACCGAACTATAATTTACCTGGACTCCTAGAAATATTCTTTGGGGTCCTCAACCCATGCCTGCAGAGTCCCAAAAACACCTTAACCCTAAAAACATCACACCCAAATTTTATTCCACTAAACACCAATTATATTCTCATATAATACAAAATCTCGACTCAGATAAGCCCGCTAATACTGAAAATACCCAAATAATCTACTTATCCTGAATTTGGGATAGTGCCCAAGTTCGCTAAACCAACAAACTACTCCAACAGACTTGAAGAGAAACTTCCCAGAAGTAGCATAGCGGCTTCCAATCATCGAATCGGCGAAGAACGGGATGAAAATGATTTTTGGCCTTCTATAGAATGCTTGTCCATGTGGCCTCATCGACGAGCCACGTCTCCTCGTTGACGAGTCCATGAAGGAGGTTCATCGATGAGCACTTAACCCTCGTCGATGAGTTTTAGACCCTGGAATAGGCCTCTTGGTAAGTTCTTGTCGACAAGACACGCGTCCACATTGACAAGCCCAAGAAGTCGATTCGTCGACGAACGCGGACCCTGTTGAGTCCCCTTTTTGAAATTCCCTTTCCTTTCCTTTCCCTTATTATTTAATTGCTATAAATTCTCCGGGTCTCTACATATGGTCTTACCTTTCGAGCCACATAGATAATGGAGAAGGCTACCTTTTCTGTTGTGTTGTAATTCATCTCAGCTCCGCTCAGCACTTTGCTGGTGTAGTAGATGGGTTTGTGTTGCCTTTCTTCTTCTCTAACCAAGATTGAGCTGACTGCATGTGGAGTTGAGGCTACATATAGGTAGAGGTCTTCTCCTGCTTTCTCCTTTGTTAATAGTCGGGGGGAACCAAGGTATTGCTTGAGCTGATCAAAGGCCTTGCATTGCTCATCCCCCCAATCAAATCCACCTTTCTTTCGCGTCACCTTGAAGAAAGGTAGACCTCTATCTCCCAAACAGGAGACAAACCTACTGAGGGAGGTGATCCTTCCTATCAAGAACTGGATCTTTTTCTTTGTTTTAAGGGCTTTCATCTCTAGTAGTGCCCTTATCTTGTCAGGGTTGGCTTCTATCCCCCCGTGCGTCCCCATAAAACCTAAAAACTTCCCTGCAGAGGCACCAAACACGCATTTGGAGGGACTTAATTTCATTTGATACCTACGCAGTTGTTTGACTATTTTCCTTCAAATCCTTGCAATGCTCCCCTACTTTTAGGCTTTTCACCAGCATGTCATCTACATACGCCTCCATCGTTTTTTCCGAGTTGGTCTTTGAATATCTTATTCACATGCCTCTAATATGTTGCCCCCGCATTCTTAAGCTCGAAGGGCATCACTCGGTAGCAATAGAGTCATCTTTTTGTGATGAATGATGTTTTCTCCTCATCCCCTCAGTGCATTGGGATTTGGTTATATCCCGAATACGCATCCATAAAACTTAGGAGCTCATGTCTAGACGTCGAGTCTACCAGCTGATCAATTCGGGGAAGGGGGAAGCTATCTTTTAGACACGTCTTGTTCAAGTCCATGAAATCGATATACGTCCACCACTTTCCATTCAGTTTCTTTACCAAAACCACATTGCTTATGTAGTGATCCTAAAAAAAATAAAAAAATAATTAATTTAATTAATTTAAATTTTAAAATAATAATAATTATTAATTAAATAATATAAAATTATAATATATATATGTATATATATATATATATATATATATATATATATATATATAATAGGATAAGGTTCAATCTTGAGATTTCAATCTCAGGATTGAATATACAAAGTTGCTCCCCTGGTTGCTGTTGCTGCGCAGCTCAATGCTTCGTCTCCTCTCTCCCACTCTCCTCAATCTCTTCTCCAATATTCGGCCAATTGAAAATCCGAAGATACCTTCGGGTTGCTATCACGACCACCGACAATCCTACTAGAGCGAAATGGTCGTGGGAGCGGCGTAGGCATATCTCTTAGGGTAAGGTCAATTTTCACTCTTACCTTAGTTTTTCTTGAATATTAAGCTTAATTAACGAATGGAAACTGTCAGGTCATTCATGGGGAGATTCTCTACAATCTAACCATAGCGGGTTTTTTAGTTAGAGTTCCGGGCACCAACCCTAAATCGGGGTAAGTTTAATAATTTAGGCTTTTATAGGCTATTTAGGGTATTTAGAACCTAGGGGAATTTTAGGGAAAGTTACTCTCGATATTGTGATGAATAATGTGGTAAAGTTTGAATTTCAAAGTTTCAGGGGTTTTGAATGCCTGTGGTGTAAGTTGGGGTTTTATCGGGTTTTTCAGGAATCAGGTAAAGGGATTAAGTTAAGTTAGTAAATTTATGAAAATTGAATCAATTTAATTGTTATGTTTAAATATATATACATATATTTATTTATTTATTTAAGAAATTAAATGTTATTTTTAAAACCAACCGTTCGAAATGAATTTTACAAGCCTAGGATATATGAAATGGTATTTTTGAATAAAATGAACGGTGGAAAACTTGTTTGTTTATATGGTTATGTTAAAATATGGAAATCGCGTGATAGATGATTTAAATGGTATGGATTATTGTATATTTGGATTTGGGATTTTGAAATACTAAACTATTTGTGAAATACTGAAATTGTTTGCGAAATACTAGAAATGCTTGTGAATTATGCAGGGATTTGATATAACGGTTGAGGGCCGGAGTTTTGTTTAAATAGCTAAGAGCCGGATTGTATTTGTGGCCGGGGGCTGAGTTTTTGGAATAACAGAGAATATATGTGAATTGATGTTTTAAATGGGGATTTCTACTATCTAAATTGCATGATATGCTTTAAGAACCTTAGGGATCGGTGTATTGTGAGCACGGTGTCGTTGCTAGGGATTTGTTATGTGGCTGTGTACGCCCACACCTGTGTTGAGAGGTGTAGGGTGGCCTTATCCAATTTGCCTACGTGAGGTAAATGTACCCCCTGGGTGAGGGCAATCGGACTAGCAGTTGGATCTGCATAGACCTGCGGAGTATGTTAGTGGAGAGTACAGATAACTATTGTCTTGGTGGATCCCCCAAGACAGTAGTCCAGCCTTTGAGCCGCACAACCCATGCCATGAGGGAAGTAAATGGCGTGTTTGTCACAGGGAGTGTCTTATATGCATGTCTTTTAATTTATGTGAATACGAATAATTAATAAGATAACTTCGAGGGCTTGTTGAGAAAGGTGAGTGCCTTAGTAGCAGTAATGGTATTAGAGCAGAGGGACGCTGCTTGTATGGGTGGGCAATCTTCCCTATCCTCAGCTAATTGTGAGTGTGAGTATAAAATGAGAATGATTTCATAAATGTGTTTATCTATTTAGTGAATTGGTTATTTTTTGTACACTAAATGCATGTTGTCCACACACTAACATTAACTTAATCTTTCATTTACTGAGCTGTGCCTCACCCCTACTTTACAAACTGTCTTTTCAGGAAATCCTAGCAATCGGGTCTAGCAAGCTAGAGGAGCTAGGCTAGGGGTGTAAATTTATGTAGGTGGTGTGTATGGACAGAGATTTTATTTTTGTATAGTTTTATGGGATATAATTATGTGAAAATGGAGATATTTGTGTATAAAGATAGTTAGAACTTTGGTAATGTAATTTGAGGATTTTGTGTTTTATTTCTGCTGCGTATGTGTGTCTATATATGATGAATAAGGTATTAGGTACACAGACGTCACTAAAGTAGCACCCCAGACCCACGTGGCAGGTTGGGGTCATTACAGGTGGTATCATAGCCTAGGTTTGCTAGGTTCTGCAGACTTTGAGGATTGATAATTACCAGAGTATAGGTTGAGATAAGATAAGGATAGGAGTGGGTAGGTGAGGATGGGCTTTGGTCTAGAAGCTTGGAGGCAGAAATCTTTTGACGGACTTCTGTGATTTTCTGAATCAGTCGCGAGTTTCAGAAAACAATGGTAAATCCATCGATGGCTTCGTTTCTGGGTTGAGGGACTGGAACTCCTAAAATTTAGGGTGGAATGTTAGGATGAGTGGGTATGTGTGTGAAGTTAAGGTTAGGATGGAGATTTTTACCTCAATGGTAAATTATTAAATTAGAACTCGTATATTATATCAATTCCATTATTCCATATTTGTATTAATTATATTAAAGGTGAAATTTCTAAGTCGAGTTATATCTTATTTACATACTGTCAGATAGTGTCATTGTATTATTTGATTCAGGTGCAAACCACTCATTTGTGTCTCGGGGATTTGTTAAACTATGTGGGTTAGAGGCTCAACTGTTAGAGACTGAGTTAGTAGTGGGCAGACCAACAGGGTTAGTGTTAAAATGTAGCAAGGTGATCAGGAATTATGCAGTAGAGATCCAGGGGAGAGTTCTATCTGCCAGCTGGATAGTCCTTGACATGTATTGTTTTGACATTATTCTAGGCATGGACTCGCTAGCATCCAGCTATGCAAGCATTGACGGTCGCAGGAAGGAGGTGGTATTTAGAACTCTTGGGGAGCCGAGTTTGTATTTGTTGGGTTGTGTGTGCATTCGACACCATGGATCCTTTTCTGCTATCCAGGTGAAAAAGTTACTTTTGGGGGGATGCCAGGGTTACCTTGCAATTGTGAAGGAAGCGCTGAAGGAGGAGCTCAAGTTGGAAGATATCCCAGTGATAAGGGAGTTCTCTGATTTTTTTCTAGAGGATTTACCGGGGTTGCCTCCTGATCAGGAGGTGGAATTTACAATAGAGTTGATTCCAGGGACAACACTAATCTCTAAAGCCCCATACAGAATGGCTTCAGTTGAATTAAAGGAGTTAAAAAAGCAACTACATGAGCTTCTAGACAGGGGGTTTATCAGACCGAGTGTATCGCCTTGGGGTGCACCAATGTTGTTTGTGAAGAAGAAGGACGGGTCGATGAGGATTTGCATTGACTACAGGGATATTAATAATGTAACGGCGAAGAATATGCAAATTTTCTCTAAAATTTATCTATGATGTGGATATCATCAGTTGAAGGTTAGATCAGATGATGTATCGAAACTACTTTTCGAACTCGATATTACTATTACGAGTTCTTGGTTATGCCATTCGAGTTGAAAATTGCTCCAACAGTATTCATAGATCTAATGAATAGGGTATTTGACGAGTACTTAGACCAGTTTGTTATTGTGTTAATAGATGATATTCTGGTTACTCAATGAGCCCTGAGGAGCATGAAGCTCATCTGAGACTGGTACTTCAAGTGCTTAGGGAAAAGAAGTTATTTACTAAACTTAAGAAGTGTGAATTTTGGCTAGAGCAAGTTGCATTTCTGGGTCATGTGGTATCCAAGGAAGGTATTTTAGTGGACCCGAGCAAAGTAGAGGTTGTAGTTGATTGGGCAAGGCCAAAGAACGTGCAGGAAGTCAGAAGTTTCTAGATCTTGCTGGATACTACCGCCGGTTTGTTGAGGGATTCTCCAAATTATCAACATATATGACACAACTCACGAGGAAGAATGTGAAGTTTGATTGGACCAACGAATGTGAGCAGAGCTTCTAGGGGTTGAAGCAGCATCTAGTCATGCCCCAATGTTGACCCTTTCATTAGGTGAGGGTAGATTTGTAATTTACAGTGACGCATTGCAGAAGGGACTTGGTTGTGTTCTAATGCAGTAAGGGAAAGTCATTGTGTATACGTCTCGCTAGTTGAAAGAGTACAAAAAGAACTATCCTACGCACGACTTAGAGCTGGCAGCAGTTGTGTTTGCGTTAAAAATCTGGAGACACTACCTTTATGGTGTAAGGTACGTGATCTTTATTGATTATAAGAGTCTCAAGTACTTCTTCACCCAGAAGGAGTTGAATATGAGGCAACGCAGATGACTTGAGTTGATAAAGGATTACGACTACACCATTAGCTATCACCCAGGAAAGGCAAACGTGGTAGCCGATGCATTGAGCCGGAAATCTGGGGGTACGTCAGCCTTAGCAGTTATGGCTTCGCACTAGATCATGATGAACTTGGAGAGGTTGGGTGTAGAGTTGGTAGAAGGAAATCATCAGGCATTCATTTCTAGTCTAGTGGTCCAACCGACTCTACGGGAGAGAATCAGAACAACTCAGTTTAAAGATGTAGAGTTGATGGAGATTGTAGAGAAGATACAGGGTGAGCGACACACAAACTTTAATGCTTTTGAGGATGGATTTCTAAGATTTCACACTCGATTGTGTGTGTCATATGGATAGTTGTTGACAGATTAACGAAGACTACTCATTTCATTCCAATTAGAACCAGTTTACTCCATGGATAAGCTGGCAAAACTCTATGTTTAGGAAATAGTCACAATGCATGGCGTGCTTGTGTCCATTGTTTCAGATCGGGATCCGCGGTTCACTTCCCAGTTCTAGGAGATTCTGTTGGGAGCATTGGGTATTCAACTCACTTTTAGTACTTCATTTCACCCTCAAACGGATGGACAGTCTGAACAAACCATTCAGATTCTCGAGGATATGCTACGGGCATATGTGTTAGATTTTGGGGGCAATTGGATCTGATATTTGCCGTTGGTTGAGTTTGCATACAATAACAATCACCAGGACAACATTGGAATGACACCATATGAGGCTTTGTATGGTCACCAGTGCCGATTTCCGTTGTGCTGGGATGAAGTAGTTAAGCGGCAGATTTTCGGGCCAAAACTTGTTTAGCAGGCTTCTGCAAAGGTCAAGCTTATCAAGGAAAGGATTATAGTAGCCTAGAGTCGGTAGAAGAGTTATGCGGATACTTGTTGACGAGAGCTAGAATTCGAGATATGTGATATGATATTCTTGAGGTTTGCTCCGATGAAGGGGATGGTGTGTAATGACCCGAATAATAATGGTATTTAAATAATAATAGAAAGGGCAAAATGGAAATCGAACAGAAGGAGGTAGCAGCTTGACGTGGCAGTATAGGCTCGTCGACGAAGGTGTGTCTCGTCGATGAGAAGATACTAAGAGGATATCTGGGCAACTCTGAATTTCATCGACGAAGGGGAGAGTTTGTCGACGACTTGCCTATTGACCTCGTCGATGAGGTGACGTGGCTAGTCGACAAAGCCCCTAGTATAAATAGTGTGAAACTCGGTTTTAAACGCAGAAAAATCAGAAAATTGTCACTCTATCTCCTCCTTACAGTTTATCTCTCCTTTCTCTTTAATTTCAGCTCCGTCGTTCGCCCGATCGACAATTTGAGGCCACCACGACGCTCCTGGGGAAGTTCTCTGCAAA
Organism: Malania oleifera; assembly: GCF_029873635.1. Classification (NCBI taxonomy): domain Eukaryota; kingdom Viridiplantae; phylum Streptophyta; class Magnoliopsida; order Santalales; family Ximeniaceae; genus Malania; species Malania oleifera. Next base: position 109,567,870 of record NC_080420.1, on the reverse strand, counting down.
TCTGTCGGAGCGGATTGTCGGTGGAAGTGAGTTGAAATTCATCCCTAAGTTGAGGTAAGACTTTTTATGCCAAATTTGGTCTTTTCATAGTTATAGGAAATGATATTCAGGTGAAAATATTGAAGTTTAGTTCTGGGAGTTGTTGAATTCAAGGAGTTGATCGGGGAACCCTGCGGGTGTAGGACGAGTAGATTTTTAGCGGGTTTTCTTCAGTACCAGGTAAGTAAATAAACTAAAGCAGTTATTTTCCATGCAAATTAGTATTATTTATCACCAAATTAATTCCCAGGAAAGCATGTGTTATATTTCAATATTATTGAGAAAATGCATATTTGGGAAAATATTGCTGTTATACAGGAAATATAATTTTAGAATGAAATGTATGATTTTACTCAACATTGTGTGGCTTGAATATTATTTTATGTGATAAGTATTATGTTATGGCAAATTTTATGAGTAAAACATGTTTTCAAGAATTATGAAATAATACAGTACATTATGATTTTGAAAATACATGATAAGTGACTTATTTACTCAGAATGATATGTATGAGATTTTTGGCACAAGGCCGTGTTTTACGTATGATTTCGGGGCGAGGCCGTATGTATGAAATGTTCGGCGCAAGGCTGTATTTATGAAATTATAGAAAATGCTATTAGTCCATTTATGTTAAACGCTATATTATCATGTATTATATGTTACCAGAACCTGGACTTTAGTATAGTTTAGTTTCAGGAGCACGGTACCGTAGTTATATAGATCAGATATCTATGTTAAGATTGGTGCTAACCACCCCACGAGGGGATGGGAGATGGATAGTTGATGTGGCTTTCAGTGCAGAGTTGTAGACGTCCACCTGACAGTCCAGACCAGGGTGTGGTGGGCCCATCGTACTTACTGGAATTTTTTACTTGACAGTGGTCGGCTAGCCATTGTCGGCTCCCGCATTCGGGCTGCACAACCCGTCATGGGGGGTAATACATGACATCAGCTAACTATTCATCCTAGGTATGTTTTCAGTATTATCAGATATAACAAACATTTTATGAATTATATGAGTTACTAGAAAATACGTAAGTATATGATTACTCAGTATGTTATGATGAATGTTTCAAATATATGTAATGTACTATATATGTATAATTGCATTAAATATTCATGTTGTCACATAGCTGTATTTAGTTTATTTCCCCTTTCTGAGAAGTGTCACACCTCCGAATTTAAATAATTTTCAGGAAACCTAGGAGGACCGGCGGATTAAGGCCGCCGTTGAGATAGTGTAGTTCTACCCTGTTAGGAGGGTAAGTTTTTTATCTAGGAGCAGTAGATTGGTGTGGTGGGTTCCTAGATATGAATGTATTTTTTTTATTTTTGGAGATTGTATATAAACATAGATATTTGGGAATGTAGTTAACTCTGATATTTGTATTTTATGGTTAGAATGTGATTTATTCTTACTGCTACTTAGGTTTCCGCTGTGAATGTCAGGTGGGTCCCCGTTAACCACATGTTCGGGTTGACTATTTTATTTACTATGTTCTATTATATGATTAGATAAGTAGGTCATTACATGATGAGGTATGGAAAGAAAGGCAAGCTGAGCCCTAGATACATTGGGCCATTCGAGATTCTGGAGAGGATTGGTTCGGCGGCGTACATGATAGCATTACCCCAGCGCTATCTAGGATACACGACATGTTCCAAGTATCCATGTTGAGGAGGTACTTTCCAGACCGCTCACATGTGATCAATTATGAGTCGTTGGAGATTGGAGATGCTTTGGCATACAAGGAGGTACCAGTTCAGATTTTGGATCGAAAAATAAAGGAACTGCGTACTAAAGATATACCATTAGTGAAGGTAACGTGGCGTAATCATACAATTGAGGAAACTTCTTGGGAGTTAGAAACGGAAATATGCCAGAAGTACCCACAACTATTTAGTGAGGGCTAGTGTCAGACGAGTAAGGGTATGGTTGTATATGGATGGATTAGAGTAGGTTGTGTAGTTGTTGTTTGTAGTTTAACTATGGATAGTCTTTGGAAAAATTTGTTATGGTTATTGCAATTTCCCAAAGGTAGTATTGTAACCACGGTATTCTTCTGCCATAAGAGATGGTAGTTAATAAACTTGGGATGGGGCTGCTATATGGGTGGCTACCGACTCTTCTATAGATAGGGATAGTAAGTTAAGAATGTGATTGGTAATAGTTAACAAATTTTGAGGACGAAATTTTTGTAAAAAGGGGAGAATGTAGTGATCCTAAAAAAAAAATTAAAATTAAAATTTACTTTAATTAATTTTTAATTTTAAAATTATTATTATTAATTGAATAATATAATATTATAATAATATATATTATATATAATAGGGTAAGATTCAATCCCAAGATTTCAATCTCAGGATTGAATATATAGAGCCGCCCCCTAGTTGTTGTTGCTGCTCAGCTCAACGCTTCGTCTCCTCCGTCTCCTCTCTTATAGTCTCCTTAATCTGTTCTCCAATATTCAGCTGATCGAAAATTCGAAGATACCATTGGGTTCCTATCACCGTCATCGACAATCCTACTAGAGCGAAATTGTCGTGGGAGCAGCGTAGGCATATCTCCTAGGATAAGGCCAATTTTCACTTTTACCTCAATTTTTATTAAATCTTAAGCCCAATTAATGAACGGAAACTAATAGGAGATCTGTGGGGAGATTCTCTACAATCTAGCCAGAGCGGGTTTTTGAGTTGGAGTTCCGGGGCACCAACCCTAAATTGAGGTAAGTTTAATAATTTAGACTTTTATAGGCTATTTAGGGTATTCAGAACTTAGGGGAATTTTAGGGAAAGTTACTCTGGAGTTTGTGATGAATAATGTGGTAATGTTTGAATTTCAGGGTTTCAGGGGTTTTGAACGCCTAGGGTATAGGTTGGGGTTTTATCGGACTTTTCAGGAATCAGGTAAGGGGATTAAGTTAAGTCGGTAATTTTATGGAAATTGAATTAATTTAATTGTTATGTTTAAATATATATACCAATATTTATTTAAGAATTTAAAGGTTATTTTGAAAACCAACCGTTCGAAATGGATTTTACAAACCTAGGATATATGGTATGGTATTTTTGAATAAAATGAACGGTGGAAAACTTGTTTGTTTATATGGTTATGTTAAAATGTGGAAATCATGTGGCAAATGATTTAATTGGTAGGGATTATTGTATATTTGTATTTGGGATTTTGAAATACTAAACAGTTTGTGAAATACTAAAACTATTTGCGAAATACTAGAAGTGCTTATGAATAGTACAAGGATTTGATATGACGGCCGAGTGCCGGGGTTTTTTTAAATGGCCGTGAGCTGGATTGTATTTGTGGCCGAGGGTCAAGTTTTTGGAATAATAAGGAATATATGTGAATCGATGTTTTAAATGGGGATTTCTATTATCTAAATGCATGATATGCTTTAGGAACCCTGGGGACTAGTGTATTGTGAGCACAATACCGTTGCTAAGGATTTGTTATGTGGTGCCCACACCTGTGCTGAGAGGTGTAGGGTGGTCTTGTCCAATTTTCCTACGTGAGGTGAATATACCCCCTGGGTAAGGGCAATCAGACCAGCAGTTGGAGCTGCATAGACCCGCGGAATATGTTAGCGGAGAGTACAAATGACTATTGTCTGGGTGGATCCCCTAGGACAATAGTTGTGACGCCCCGAAACCCGCCAAGTGGGGCCCGGGTGCCACGTGTTTCAATCACCTGTATCTGATACCATAATTATCATGCACGCAGTGGAACATAAATACATAACCTCAAAAAAATACCAAAGTTCTATATAACAACCCAAAAATGAACACTACAACATCCAGATATCCGTATCCACGACCAGTATTTAAAACATAACCTAGTATATATATATATCTGTATATATACCAATATCTCGCAATACCCCAAAAAGAAACCGCCAAAAACAATCCCCGCCTAGGCCTTCAAACCCGGTCTCCAGAAGAACCTGAAAAGTTGTTAATCCATTAGGGTGAGACACTTCTCAGTAAGGGTGGAATAAATTATAACAGTGTGTGACAAATGAGTTTTAATATTTATATATTAAAATAAACTGCTTCTCATATAACATCAATAACAATTGAGAAAATGTATCATTAATAACATCACTGACATCTAATATCATACACACATCCAATATGCACAAGTACATAATTTTTATGTAGGCCAAAGTCCCCGAGGATAGGGAAGATTACCCGCCCATACAAGTAGCTTCCCTTTGCTCTAGTACTAAAAACTACCTATCAGAGCACTCACCTTACTCAGTAAGCCCTTAGGTGAAGTATTACCTCGCCACCAGTACACACATCTTTATTATTTTAAAGGCGAAGGTTTCTGAGGATCGGGATGTCTACCTGCCCATACAAGTAGCATCCCTTTGCACTGATACCAAGAAACTACCTAGCAGAGCACTTGCCTTTCTCAGCAATCCCCCGGTGGTATGTTTACCTCGCCGCATGCACACACATGCATTCACAATATGCTATATCATTATTATTATGTTTGAATTAAATTCACATGCATAACACATCCACACAGGAATCATGCAACTTATACTTCATCTTCCAATGTCCTCAATATGTGGCCCACATAGAGCAATTGCGTACATGTCAGTACGTGACCATACAGGCACCTACGTATTTCTTATCTACACGTGGCCCACATAGGCACCACTACCCACACAGGGTACATAACATATGACCCACACCGGCGCCACCATCCACACAGGATACATAACATGGCCCACACAGACGCATCATCCACACAGGATATAACATGGCCCACACAGGCACCACTCCAGCTTCCGTGACACTTGGCCCACACATGCACCACTATTCACCAGTATCCAATCCCCATGATCTACCCGTAGTACATCAGTAGAACAAGCTTCTCGACCTGCCAATGTCTTACCCCATATGAATGACAATATGACTAGCTCCTCAATTTGCTAACGTCATATCATGATTTGTATCTAGGCAATATAACAACCTCTTCATGCCAACGTTATATTGAGATGCATACAAATAACCATACCAATTAGTTCACACAGACGCATCAATGCATTACCACATAGGTATCCAGCATATCCACATTCCCACACAGTAATCTAATATATCAATACATTTCCACACAGGAGTCAAACATAACAATTCATTCATCATGTCATAATCATTCCAAACACCCCCACATGCAAACCCAAATACCACAGTAATTCATAGTCAATTTATTAGGAAAAATTACTCCCATGTCACACGAATTTAATATCATATGCAATTATCCCAAATATAAACCTTAAACAATATCATCATTTTCTAGTACTCAGACGCTTCTAAAAATCATATAGATAAATAATAAATTTCATACGCTCATAAATAACCGGTTTACCTTAATAAAATACTGATATAATTTTATTCCCCCTTACTTGATTCCCTGAACCATGCCTGCAGGGCTCCCAAAATTATACCTGCGGCGCTTACCCAAACCCTGATTCAATCAAATCAACCCCAATAAAATATTATTTTAATATTTCCTAATTTACAATAATTAAATACCAATTAATTTTTAAATAACTCATTTATCCTAGTTTTGGGGTTATTTCCACAACGACCCCACGAGAAATCTGCTCCGCTAGACTTGTAGAGAATCATCCCTAGATTCTCATGGTGGTGTTCGATCGCCCATTTGACTTAAAATTTAAGAAAAATTGAAGGAAGAATGAGAATTTGCCTTACCTCAGGAGATATGCCCACATTACTCCTACGACAAATCCACTTCGGTAGATATGTCGGTGGCGGAGAATGGAGTCTAGTGGTATTTTTGGATTTTCAATTGGGCGAGAATTCGCCGCGAAATCGTAGAGAGAGGAGGAGTGGACAGCGTGAGCTGAAAGAGATTTTTTTTTCCCTCTCTTTCTTTCTTTTTTTTCCTTTCTGCGCGTGAAGCTCTTTTTTTTTTCCTTTCCACTTCCCGTTTGCTTCAGGAAGCTTAATAACTAAGTTTCCTTTTTTCCTTTTCTTTTTTTTTTTCTTTCTTTTATCCTTTACTTTACTTTTATATACTTATATATATACTTTTATATACAATTTATCCTTATATGTAATGAAGTATATATATATACCTAAAATCCTCAAATTTCCTAATTTAATTAATTTTCTTAATAATAATTAATTAATTTTTTTTGGGTCGTTACAATAGTCCAGCCTTCAGGCTACACAACCCGTGCCATGGGGGAAGTAAATGACGTGTTTGTCACAGAGAGTGTCTTATATGCATATCTGTTAATTTATGTGAATACAGATAATTAATAAGATAACTTCAAAGGCTTGCTGAGAAATGTGAGTGCCCTAATAACAGTAATTGTATTAGAGCAAAGGGAAACTACTTGTATGAGCAGGTAATCTTCCCTATCCCCGACTAGTTATGTGTGTGAGTGTAAAATAAGAATGATTTCATAAATGTGTTTATCTATTTAGTGAATTGGTTATTTTTTGTACACTAAATGCATGCTGGCTACATACTTAACTTAATCTTTCCCTTACTGAGCTGTGCCTCACACCTACTTTACAAACTGCATTTTTAGGAAATCTTAGAGATCGGGTCTAGCAAGCTAAAGGAGCTGGGCTAGGGGTGTAAATTTATGTAGGTGATGTGTATGGACATAGATTTTATTTTTTTTTAGTTTTATGGGATGTAGTTATGTGAAAATGGAGATATTTGTGTATAAAGATAGTTAGAACTCTAGTAATGTAATTTGAGGATTTTGTATTTTATTTTCACTAAGTATGTGTGTCCATATATGATGAATATGGTATCAGGTACACAGACGTCACTAAAGTAGCACCTCAGGCCCACATGGCGGGTTGGGGTCGTTACAGCTTAGCCACTCTGGGTAGTTGACCTCCTTGATGAATTTGACCTGCACCAGTCTCGTCACTTCCTCATCTATCACCTTGATCCGCTCCAATGCGAAGCTCCTCTTCTTCTGCTTTATGGGCTTATGGTTGGGGTCTATCTGCAACCCGTTTTCCATGATTGTAGGGTCAATCCTTAGCATATCTTTGGCCGACCAAGCAAACACATCCACGAACTCGTTCAGTAGTTTACTCAATTCTATTTTCAAAAGGTCGGACAAGTGACTCCCGATCTGTACACACTTCTCCTGATTATCATTTATGGGTATGCGTGTAAGGTCATAATCCAACGTGCTAATTTGTGGGTACTCTCCCCTCACCTCTAGGTCTTCAACAGTTAAGGTTTCCCTTACTTCAGTATTGGCTTTTAACGCCATCACGTAGCAATTTTGAGCTACTGCTTGATCTCCCTTGATTATCCTCGTCCCGTGTGGGCTAGGGAATTTCATATTTAGGTGATAAGTGGACGTTATGGCTCGGGCCATATTGAGCGATGGGTAGCCCAGTATGATGTTGTATACTGATGGTCGATCAACCACTAGGAAATCCATTAACGAGGTGATTTACTATGGGGCCGTCCCCTTTGTCACCAGGAGTGTAATTGTTCCCATATGATGTACTATGTCTCCTTCAAATCTGACCAATGGGGTGGAGATTCATTTGAGGCGCTTCCTACCGATCTTCATTCCTTCGAGCACCGACCAGAATATTACGTTGGCTGAGCTCCTGTTGTCTATCAGAATGCGCCTTACATTGTAGTTGGCCACCAGAAGGGATATTACTAGGGCGTCGTCATGGGGTTGTTATACTTTTTCTTCATCTTCGCTACTGAAGATGATAACGTCTTCCTATTTTTGTCTTTTACCGTTTGGCTCCCTTTTCTCCATTAAGAGCACCTGCTTGGCATAGCTCTTTCGAGCGCCTCCGCTGTCTCTACCACTGGCGGATCCGCCAAAGATCACAAAAATTTCTCCAATGATCTGTTCCTCTTTCTCATCCCCGTTTGGCCTTTTCTGCTCATGAGCTTCCCTTCAACGATCCCCTTTCTTTACGAACCTTGACAGATGACCTTTTTTTATCAAGGTCTCAATTTCATTTTTCAGTTGAACACACTCCTCGGTATCATGCCTGTGATCCCTATGGAACTGACAGAAATTTGACATGTTCCGTTTATATGAAACTTACTGGTGTGCCCCCTTGCCCTAGAGCTGGCCTGCAGCGTGCTATTCTTCTGTCTCTTCCTAGTTTTAGAAGATTCACTGGCCTCTCTGTTTCCCTTCCTTTTCAACTCGATTCGATTTCCTATTATATCCATCATCTCCTCCAGGTTGACATACTTCTATGCTCTAGCATTCAGTTCTCTCATATTAGCTGGCAGCTTCTTCCCCAATGAGTACAAGAAATTCTCTGGCTAAAGGGCCATGGTTAGGGCTGCCAACGCCGTTCCAATGTCCAAGTTGCGGATCTCCACGGTCGCGGTGACAAAGCAGTGCATGAATTTTTTCAATGTCTCCCGTTTTCCTTGAACAAAGTTCATCAAATGAGCCTAAGTTTTGACGATTCTTCAACTGGTGATGAAATGGCTAGTAAATTGCTGCTCCATCTTAGAGAAGGAGTTGATCAATCCAAGCCATAGAGTTTGGTACCAATCCCTGACACTACCTTTAAGGGTGGCTGCAAATGCCCTACACATGATGGCATTAGGTGTGCCCTGCAATTGCATCAACACCTTGAAGGTGTCTAGATGATCGACCGGGTCAGTCAAACCCTCATATCTTTCAAAAGTAGGCATCTTGAACTTGTTCGGCAGTGGTACTTCCATCACTTCTTTGGTGAATGGCGGCTCCGAGGATTTTAAAGAGGTTTCCCCGTGAGAGGGGTTGGTTCAACCCTCTTTCATCATTTTCTCTATTTGGTCTATTTTTTTATCCTCCCCTCTAACTTATCCGATCTTTGCTCGTTGGCTCCTACGCTGTTCGCATCTTCCTCCCTCTGAATGAGGTTAGTTTTTCCCTTACTCTCCTTCGAGTTCTCTGCTTTCTTAGGTGAGTTGGGGCTAACCTGTTGTTGGCAAGGGACATGTTCTTCCTTACCCTTTTGCTGCAAACATAGGTTGAGCATATCTTTCATCTTCTTTTGGGAGGCTTATATTCTCCTTTGAAAGGTGAGAAATTCCTCCATGGTGGCCCCTAAACGATCTCCAGGAGTGGAGTGAACAGACTGGGGTGATTCTTTGCCAGCGGCAAGACTGAAGCTTGAGCCGTGGGTTGTTGTCATTATTTGAGAATCGGAGTTTGGAAGCAAGATTAGCACCTCTCAGAAGCAGTTCCCACAGATGGCACCAATTGTTGCAGGATAAAAATGGTGATGACCTGCGACGTTGCTCTCCAACTCCCGATGACCTAAAAAGGATGAAAAAAAAAAGTAGGCTTGGAGGACCCGGGGTGTACTCCGGGGGATCACTCCAATGCCTAAATAAGGGAACGCTTTGAAGAGGTTGAATGCAACAGTAGGATTGGGCTAAGAGTGAGTTACCTTGGCCTCTCGCCCAAGTCCCTATTTATAATGGTCGAAGTTGACACCAGGGTGTATAGCTATTTATTGGCGAGTTATGGTGCTGACGTGGATCACTCTGGCCTACATGGGGTTGACCCCTCGAGAGTAGCTATCCTAGAGCAATGATGGCCCTGATTGTTGCTGCGCCTTAATGCTCCTTTATGGCAGATGGACTATTTTGAGCCTAATATATAGAGTGGTTCCCATTCTACACTCATGAATATTGGTGGTTTCAATACCCATTAAAGTTTCATATACATGTATTGATGGTTTCCATGTGCCCTATAGTTTAATGAGATATGTATAGACATTCTTGATTTGTGAAAAATTAAAAACTCTTCATATTTTGTTCTTTAATGGATGGAGAAAATAATGAGGAAGCTGAAAGGTTACAAGAATTAGATGAAGGGTCCCTAGTCTTTCCTATATATAAAGGTCTGTGTATTCCATCATACTATCCCATGAAGTCTAAGGAAAAGGCTAGAAGACACTTCACAAAATAGTAGTTTTCTTTTTGGGCTCGAAGACAAGAAGATATCTAGTCTTCTAGTTTCACAAGTCGTGTACAATGGCTGGAGGTAACAATTTCTTCCACTGCATGTGTTTATTTTAATATGCTATTTTGACTATTATTTTTACGTTAAAATCTCAATATCAATATTAGATGTGATGTCCTTGATAGAGAGTTTGGAGTCATCAATAAATTAGAATTGCGGTGAATAAGCATTAGTTAGTACTATAGTAAACTTCCTTTATCTAGTTTTAAATGAAAAGATTATTTAAGTGCACGAACAAGAAAAATATTAGAAATATTAAAGAAAAGAATTCGTTGTTTAGATAAAAGATAGGCTTATGGAGTCCATTTAAAAGGATGTATGGAGCTTGAAGACACTACAAAAAAAGAAGACTTTTAGTGATGGTTTCAAGCTATCTCTAATAATAGGAAGTCGGACTTAGTGACGCTTATGGAGTGGTGACTATAACAATGGTCTTAACTAACTATTAGTGATGATTTTCAAAATTGTCACCAATAATGGAGTATTAATAATGGAGAAAAACCGTAATTATAACTGACATAATTTTTGGGCTGAAAATCGTCACTAAAGATATACTATTAGTGACGGTTCAAAAAACTGTTTCTAATTGTAACGCCCCGAACTCGAAAACCCGGTCTGATGCGTTATACTTGAATAAATCGTGCTTCGTGGCGCCTCGAAGCCGCTTGGCGGGATCCGAGTGCCATGTGTTCCATTTTCCTGTACCTGTTATTCCATTAACAATTACGCAGCGAAAAACATAACTACAATCCTCAACCAATAATATTAGAGTTTCTACATCTATTTACATCTAAAAAAAATAACCATTCATCAACCTGCATTCACATATATACATATCTCCAACATCTAGTATTCGCAACCATCCATTTCTTAGAAGACTTAAAACATAAAACATAAAACCTAAAACATAAATTTATACATCCCAAAATATTATCGCAAATTTATACCTTTTTTCTCAAAAATTCTATACAGCTCCGAGCTTTCTAAGCTCGATAGCATGGAGGTCCTGAAAAAGATAGATTTGTATTCGGGTGAAACACATCTCAGTAAGGGAAGAAACAATATATTAAATCAGCGTGTGGCCAACATGAGGTTTGTAAATAACATATGTATATGTATTCATCATTTGCAAATCATCATCATAATTTCTAAAATTCTTTCCTGAGCCTAATCAAACACATGTAAGGTATTTTACCCATGAGAATACCTAAGGATTGGGGTGATTACCCACCCATACAAGTAGTACCCCTTTGCTCTGATACTTTAAGGAACCCATGGTCACAACTAAAACATATCAGGGCACTTACCTTACTCAGTAAAGCCTTAAGTGAAAAAGTAATCTCGTACTCACACTGTTCATACAAAGGTTTGTTGGCGAAGGCTTCCGAGAATAAGAAAATTTACCCGCTTATACAAGTAATTTCTCTCTGCTCTAATACGTTATGCAACCTATTGCTACATCTGATACCTACTAGGACACTCGCCTTTCTCAGCAAGCCCTTGGGCGAAGAGTTTGCCCCGCCCATGCAAGTACTATGTCATACTAACATATATACTAATACTACAATAATTCTGTCATTTATCTTGCAATTCTCATCTATTCATGTTCTTAACTTTGACATTTTGTAGCATTTCACTTTACATGGCTTTTTCCCATTTTACATTGTTCACATTTGACATTTCATTTCCCTTTCATTTCATTCTTTTCATTTCATTTCATGCATTCGTACTACAACTCCGTTTAGCTGTACATCAGTTAGTCCACATAGATATGCGCTAAATCTGCTACTACAACTCCTTTTAGCTGTTATAAGTTAGGGTACATCTCATTTTAGCTATCATCATTTACATGGTTGCATTAACAATCACATGCAACATAGTTCATATAACATTTTCATTATCATTGCATTCCTTGTATAACCTGTATCTCATACACATAAAATAATTCAACACCGAATTTTCCATTTTACTCATGCCACACAATTTAGAAGTAAAATTCATACATTTCCTATAAAATAAGTCAATATACATTTAACATTCATATAATGAAAATATACCTTTAATTTCTTACATAATTATCCTGAAAAAAACATTTAACTTTCATCAGTCTATTTTCACATATACATAACTAATAAAACATCCATAGGCTCATAAATCATAATTTAAGTGGTTGGCATTTCAAACCCATAAGAAAACATACACATATATGCATAACATAATCCATTTATCCATTTAATTCATAAAACCTGGTTTAATATATATTTCCCCTTACCTGCTTTCTTGAACTACGCCAACAAGAACCCCAAATGATGCTTGTGACACTCACCCGAAATGTAATAACCCAAGAGATTTTATCAAGATCTTGTCGACGAACGCAGGGGATTCGTCGATGAGGGTACATGAGGGTCTCATCGTCGAGGGAACGTTTCATCGAAGAGGAGTAGGCATTCGTCAATGAAGCCCAGGGTATAAATAGTGTTAAACTTGGAGTTTTACACAGAAAATTCAGCGGAAACACTCTCTCTCCTCTACGGTTCCTCCCTCTTCCCTATTCGATTTTGGCTCCATTAGTCATCGAATCAACGATTTGAGGTCACCACGACACTCCTAGGGAAGTTTTCTCGAAGTCTATCGGAGCAGATCGTTGGTGGGACGAAGTTGAATTTCATCTCAAATTCAGGGTAAGGTCTTTTATGCAATATTTGGCTTTCCAATGGTTGTAGGAAATGTAGTAGTCGAAGAAATAGTGATATTTTATTTTGGTAATTGTTGTTTTCAGGGTGCTGAGTGGGGAACCCTGCGGATGTAGGACCCATCATAGCAGGGGATTTTAGCAAGAATCAGGTAAGGGAAATATGCTATGTTAGGCAATTCTATTGTGAATCAGTACAAATCATATGTGTTTAGCAAATTATTATTCAGACCATATATACAGTTTTGAGAGCCTAATAATATTGATATTTAGTTGTGTGACATGAGTTTAATATTAGACCAGCACAGGGTTTATATAATTTTTAGAATACCACGATTTATAGTATACGTACAGAAACTTGTATTTTATGATATTTTCATAATATTATGATTTACAAAATCTCAGATAATCAGTTATAACAGTTTATTCGGATTAGTTTATATAATGTTATGGTTTTTTCAGTTGTTACAAAATCATGGTAAAAGTAGTATTTTAGAAATATCAGTTATTTATATATAGTATCAGACCTTGATGGACCATATTCAGCTAGCAAAGCACGGTACCGTAGCTATATTCAGTTTAGAGTGCAACCACTACTTAGATAGTACGTGGTATTCAGAAGTCAATCAGACTTATGTTATGGATAGGCTCCCCATCAGATATGCGTTGAGGGGGCCGATTTTACTGTCGGAGTTCATTTGACTTACCCTAGTCGGCCAGCCAGGTTAAGTCGCGCCTTTAGGCCGCACAACCCTATCATGAGGGGTTAAATCATGACTTTTAGTTATCCATCTAGGGAATCTTTTCAGTTATTATATATTAGTATAATCAGATTTTCAGAAAATAGTCTTATCTATTGATATTAGCAGTATTATGAATAAATATTCAGGAAAATCAATTTATGTTAAGCAACATAGGTATGATTTATATTGTAGCAGGTATACAAGTTTCATTTAGTTGTGTCATTTATGGTATTTTTCTAAATCAGATTTTACAAGCATGTAGCTCACCTACCACACACTAGTAATAGCATATTTCATCTTACTGAGCATCGTCTTATCCCATTAAATTAATATTTTTCAGGTGATCCGGCTAGGCGAGCAGATCAAACTCGCAGATAGAGAGGGCTATAATATTGCCCTGTCAGTAAGGTGAGTCTTTTGGGGAGAAGAGTATTTTTATGTAGCCCTAGTTCAATTTATATGTGTATTTTGAGAATATTTTGGCACTTTGGTATTGTATAAATATATGATTGTGGATATATGAATCCAGCTTCTCGCTGCTTAGGTTGTCAGCTAGATTTGAATTAGCAGGTATTAGAGCAGAATAAATTTCAATATACATGAATATTAAATATTAGCAAAATAAATAAATTAGCAGGACATTACAGTTTGGTATCAGAGCAGAGTAAATTTCAGTATACCTGAATATTAAATAAAAAAAATTTAGCAGGTTGTTACACAAACCCTCTATCAAAAACCCTAGTTTAATCAGATAAACCCCAAATAACCTACTATTTCTGCATTTCCTCAACCTATAAACCTCAAATTAGCATTTAAAATCCCAAAACTAAGAATCTTAACCCTTACCTCAACTTTGGAGTGTTTCCCGAAAAGCCCAGTTTAGAAATCTGTTCCGCTAGATGTGTAGAGAATCTTCCCTAGAACACTGCAGTGGTCTTCGTTTGTCGATTCAGGCTAAATTTGGGCCAGATTTGAAGAGAGAAGAGAGAGGAAACGTTTTAGAGAGAGAGAAAATGGAGAAAAATGGATTTCTTCACGAGGAAGCTTCCTTTGGATCTTTTATATACGATGTTGCCATGTGGCCTCGTCAACAAGAAGATAGGATTTGTCGACGAGTCACAGAAGGAACTCCGTTGACAAGAGGATGCGTTCGTCGATGAAACAAAATTCGAAATTCACTCACTCGGGATCTCTTTGTAGAAAAGGAACTGAACTTCGTCGGCGATTTCTAGAAGAACACTCCTCAACGAAGACAGGGTATTCCTCAACGAGGTCCATTGTTCTTCCTTTTTTAAATCTTCCTTATTCCCTTATTCTTTATTTATCTATTCCATTTATTATCTTCCTAATTATTTTAATCATTATAATTTTCTAGGTTGTTACACTAATAGTCACCATTTCTAAAATTTTAGTGTTGGTTATAAAATTGTCACTAAAAATTTTAAATAATTTAATTTTTATTAAAAAAAAATCACGCATTAATCCCTGTGAGAACCTTGTAATTAATTTTCTGCAAATATGATATTGAACCATAATTAAGGATAAATGTAGAGATCCGGGGAATTATAGCAATTAAATAATAAAAGGAAGGAGAGAGAAGTAAATTTCAAAGGGGGACTCAGCAAGCGTTCGTCAACGAGCAGTCTTCTTGGGCACGTTGGCATGGACATATGTCTCATCGACGAGAACTTACCAAGAGGGCTGATTTCAGGGCCTGAAATTCGTCGACAATGGTTATGTGTACATCGACGAACCTCCTTCTTGGACTCATCAACGAGGTGACGTGACTCGTCGATGAGGTCACGTGGACAATACTCTATAAATATGTCAGATTCGAGATTTCGCCAGAAAAATCATTTTCTCTTCAAATTTTCTCTCTCTAAGATGGCTCCTCTACCTTCTCTCTAGATTTTCGGCTCCGTTTCTCCCCGATTCGATGATCAAAAGCTACCACGGTGATCATGAGGAGATTCTCTACAACCTAGCTAGAGCAAAATGTTGATTTGAGAAGTTTGGGCACCATCCCAATTTCAGGGTAAGTAGATTATTTTGGTATTTCCAGTATTACTAGGTTTATCTGAGGTCAGATTTTGTGTTGTATGAGAATATACTGGTGTTTTGTGGAGTAAAATTAGGGTGTTATGATTTCAGGATTAGGGTGTTTTTGAGACCCTGCAGGCATGAGTTGAGGACCCGAGCGGTTATTTTTCCATGAACCCAGGTAAATTATAGTTTAGAAAATTACGAAAAGGCAGATTCGGGAAATGTGAGTATGATGGTTTTTTGGGAAATTCAGTGTTTTACTGGGAAATTTGTATATATATATATATATATATATATATATATATATGTAATTACAGGATTTGAAGGTTGGTATGCCAAAGGTGTGAGGGTTGAATTGGAGGCAAGCCTCCTAATCAGATAGGCAAGGGAAATATGTTTTGCTAGGAATTTTGAAATGTTTATCAGTAAATTATATATTTTTCCAAATTATTATCAAGTATGCAAATTATTTGTTTATTAGAAGATATAGTTTCCAGAATATGGAATATTTATTTATTTAGTTGTGTGGCATGAGACATTATCAGATCAGTATAGAAATCCTACGGTTTTCAAATTACCATGATTTACAGTATTTATGCAGAAATATGTTTTACTAGATTTTACAGAATTATGAATTATAACGCATATACAGTTAGATATATTTTACAGACAGATATATTTTATAACATTTACAGATTACAGTGATTCTCAGAATCTTAAAGCCATAACACTATGACATACAATTTATACAGTTCATATATTACAGATAAGTTATTACAGCCAGTACAGTTCAGATATTATAGTATTTTCAGAACAGTTTACGGTGTTATGGTTATTTTGGAATCATGATGAAACAGTAAGATGTATATATAGAAAATAGTATTATATAGTATCAGACCCTAATGAATTACTTTAGATATAAGCAAAGCACGGTACCATTACTAGTACAGATCTGATAGTGTGTGGTGGTTTCCGTCAACCGTGCCTAGAGAGATTGCAGGCTCTCCAGAAGATTGGGTTGAGGTGACCGGTTTGACGAGGTAGATACCAGTATTGTGCCTTGGAGGGATTGTAGATGGCTGGACTAAGGATTGGTAGAGTTGCAGTTGACTTATCCTGGTGGGCCAACCAGAGTTAAGTCCCGCCTAAATATCACAGTTATGTATATGTATACAGATTTACAGAATATCAGCGGATATATTATGATACTAGAAGTATGGAAAGTAGAAAACTCAGATATTACAATTGTATGTTAAACTATAATAGATGCAAGTTATACTATATATTGTTTTACCAGCTTTTATAGTTTCATATATTTATTTGTATATTATTTATGGAGCTCAGTTGCCACACACTAATAATAACATATTTCCTCTTACTGAGCATTGTCTCATCCCAGTGATTTAAAATTTTTCAGGTGATCAAGCTAGACGAGCAGATCAGGCTCATCGATAGAGGGATTGTTGCACTGCCCTGGTTGTGGGGTAAGTGTTTTCAGGGAGATGTGTTTTTTTGGTCGTTTTCCAGGGTTTTTGGTGGATGTTACTAGGGGATATGTTTTTGTGTGTGTATATTTTTGGGAATTATTGAATTTTGGTATTGTAAATATGGATGTACAGTTTTATGTTTTCTGCTGCATAGGAGTGCAAAATGAATAGGGTTTCCTCAGTGCTCTTTTGGGGCCGGAGACGTTATAGTAGATTATCCAAGGGTATCAGAGTAAATTAAGTTTCAGTATATGGTAAGGTTTAAGTAAAAAAAATGGAATAGATTTTCAGGTCGTTACAGTTTGGTATCAGAGCCTAGGTTTGCTAGGTTCTATAAACTTTAGAGTACAACGAAAAACAATACCATAATATAGGAATTGATTTTGAGGAAAGATAGGAATTGGGATAGAACAAAATATCGATGAGATAATGTTGGAAAATTAGGATGAGAATTTAGGGTTCTATTCTAAAGTCTGGAAGCAGGAATTTCGGGGTGGTTTCTGTGATTTTCTTGGGGTGACGATTTTAGGAAAACCATAGCAAACTATCATTGATTTCTATTTCCATATGTTAGGACTAGACCCTAAATTTGTGATAGGAGGTATGAGGTATTTTAGTTAGAGTAGCATTGTAAGGTTCGGATTCTCAAAATAATTTGGTATTATTGCAGGATGGACCCAGGAGGTAGTAGTGCCCACGCTAACGACGATGATGGAGCAGGGCCGTTTGGCATGATAGTCGGGGACTCAGATGCTGTATTACATAGCGTAACTCAACAGGTCATAGATGAGATTGCACGGAGCTCTAGGGAGCAGGGAGGTCTATCTACTATGCAGGGGTGCACGATAGAAAAATTCACGAAGATGAACCCTCCAATGTTTTTGAGAACAGCTGATCGTACAGTTGCAGATAACTGGATGTAGGAGATAGAAAAGATACTAACGGTGCTCCACTGCACCGACGAGCAGAGGGTTCTTTACACCACGTATAAGTTGGCAAGAGAGGTCGAGAGATGGCGGACGGTCACAAAATTTCTAAAGGAGCAGAGACCCATCCTAGTGCCAATGACCTGGGCCCAATTTAGAGACATATTCTTTGATAAATACTATCCTGCCACAGTCAGAGAGGCTAAAGTACAGAAGTTTCTGAGTTTGACCCAGGGATCGTTGACTGTTCAGCAGTATGCGGTGAAATTCATCGAGCTGTCACGATTTGCTCCATATGTAGTACCAGATGAAGTTAAGAAAGCCAAAATGTTTGAGAGGGATTTGAGACAAGATATATACAAGCAGGTGACAGTACTGAAGATGCAGGATTTCTTTGAGCTGGTTGACAGAGCTACAGTAGCAGAGGAGAGTGAGCAGATAGATGTAGGAGTACCGAGCCAGAGGAAGAGGCCCACGCCACCGGGTTTCCTTGTAGGTCCTAGCTAGGGCCTATGGAGAGAAGACCGATATGAAGGAGGCCAGAGACAGATGATGGGGCACAATAGTGTTTAGGGTGGGCAAATTATTCCTATTTGTTCTAGATGTGGTCGGAGGCACCCAAGTGAATGTCGGTTGGGAGAGAATGTCTGCTATCGGTTCGGTAGATTTAGCCATATGGAACGATCATGTCAGGGACCGCCGATCCATGCACTAGCTTATAGACCACTTTGGGGTGGTTATCAGGCGGCTCGTGAGGGCCAGCAGAGGAACATAGCACCGGTGAGGGTTTATGCATTGCCACCAGGAAATGCTGAGACTGTTAGAGAAGTCGTAGTAGGTATCCTTTCAATTTCACCATATGATTTTGTTGTTTTATTTGACATAGGTGCCACCCATTCTTTTGCATCGGCGGGGTCTGTTAAAGTAACTAGGGTAGAGGCACAATTGTTAGATGTTGAGTTGTCTGTAGCCATGCCGACGAGATCTATTGTGAGGTGTAGGAAGGTACATAGGAACTTTCCAATGGGCATTCAGAGGAAAGTACCACCAGCTGATCTTGTGATATTAGATATGTAGGGGTTTGATGTAATATTAGGTATGGATTGGTTGGTAGCCAATTACGCCAACGTAGATTGCTATCAGAAAGAAGTGATTTTCAAACCCCCAGGTGAGCAAAAATACAGATTTTTGGGTTCATGTGTGCGTGCCTTGCCACAACTAGTGTCAGTTATTTAGGCGAGGAGACTAATTGAGGGTGGATGCCGGGAATATATAGCTTATACAAAAGAGCTGCCGAAGGAAGAATTGAAATAAGCTAATATTCTAGTGGTCAGAGAATTTTCAGATATTTTTATAGATGAATTACCTAATTTACCACCAGATCGAGAGATCGAATTCACTGCGGATCTGTTACTAGGGTCAACACCAATATCTAAAGCGCCGTACAAAATACCTCCAGCTGAACTGAAGGAATTGAAAGATCAGTTGTAGGAGCCCTAGTTCTGTTTCTGAAAAAGAAAGATGACATCATGAGGATGTGCATAGATTATAGGGAAATAAATAAACTGACAGTCAAGAATAAATATCCTCTTCCCAGAATTGATGATTTATTTGACCAACTCCAGGGGACCTAGGTCTACTCCAAAATTGAACTTCGGTCAAGCTATCACTAGGTGAAAGTCAAGGTAGAGGACGTATCAAAGATAGCATTCCAAACCGAGTACGAGCACTACGAGTTCCTGGTAATGTTGTTCGAATTGACAAACACACCAGTGGTGTTCATGGATTTAATGAATTGGGTGTTCCATTAGTACTTAGACCAGTTTGTTGTGATATTCATTGATGATATACTGGTCTACTTAAAGAGTCTTGAGGAGCACGAGGGTCATTTAAGACTGTTTTTGCAAGTACCGAGGGAAAAGAAACTGTATGCTAAATTCAAGAAATGTGAATTCTGGTTAAAGCATGTTACTTTCCTCGGGCATGTGATCTCCGGGGACGGTGTATCAGTTGATTTGAGTAAAATAGAGGCAGTAGTGAGTTGGGTGGGACCTGTGAATGTTCAGGAGGTTAGAAGCTTCCTAGGTTTGGCAAGGTACTACAGGCGTTTCGTGGATGGATCCTCTTGATTATCATGTCCACTGACACAACTCACGAGAAAGAACGTGAAATTTGATTGGACTGATGAGTGTGAGTAAAGCTTCGAGGAGTTGAAGTGGTGGTTGGTCACTGCACCGTTATTGTCTATCCCATCAGGGGAAGATGGTTTTGTGATACATAGTTATGTACCCCAGAAGGGACTTGGGTGCGTGTTGATGTAGCACGGGAGAGTCATTGCCTACGCATCTAGATAACTTAAAGAGTATGAAAAGAACTACCCTGTGCACGGTCTAGAGTTAGCTGCAGTGATGTATGCTCTGAAAATATTGAGGCATTATATTTATGGTGGGAAATGTGAGATCTTCACTGATCATAAAATCTTAAAAGATTTCTTCACCCAGAAAGATTTGAATATGCGGCAAAGAAGATGGTTGGAGCTCATCAAGGATTATGATTGTACTATTAGCTACCATCCAGGGAAAGCAAACGTGGTGGCTGATGCACTGAGTAGGAAAATAGCAGGAGCAGCGATGTCAGCAATGGAGATTCAGCACCCTATCTAGATGGATTTGGAGAGGTTAGGTGTGGAGCTGATAGAGGGTGATCACCAGGCATTCCTTGCCAACTTGGTGGTACAGCCTACCTTGGAGGAGAAAATTAAAGCTGCATAGAAAAATGACGTAGAGTTGGTAGAGTTGATAGAGATAGTGCGGGATGGACGGGAAAAGGAGTTCTATATTTAAGAGGATGGAGCCCTTAGGTTCTATGCCAGACTATGCGTTCCTACACATGCTAAGATCAGGAGGACTATATTGGAGGAGGCTCATAGATCCCTATACACAGTTCATCCTGGTAGCACTAAAATGTATAAGGATCTTCGAGAGACTTTCCGATTGAGCGGAACGAAGAGGGAGATAGCTGAACTCGTGCAGCATTGTTTGACGTGCCAACAGATAAAGACTGAGCACCAGACGCCGGTAGGACAGTTGCAGCCACTCCACATCCCTGAGTGGAAGTGGGATCACATATCCATGGATTTCCTCACTGGGTTTACTGCCGGCACTGCGTGGTTAGAATGCTATATGGGTGATTGTTGACCGATTGAAAAAAAGAGCCCACTTTCTACCTATTAAAGTTAGCTATCCTATGTATAGACTGGCAGAGATCTACATTCAGGAGATAGTTCAACCCCATGGAGTTCCAGTATTCATTGTTTCAAACCATGACCCACGTTTTACTGGAGGAGCTTGTAGGATGCTTTGGGGTCTCAGTTATCATTCAACAAGATATATCATCCTCAGACTGATGGGCCAATAGAGAGAATGATCCAGATACTTGAGGATATGCTGCAAGCATGCGTGCTGGATTTTGGGGGTAGTTGGACTCAGTATAAGCCGCTGATTGAGTTTGCTTATAATAATAGCTATCAGGCCAGCATCGGCATGACACCTTACGAGGCGTTGTATGGTAGGAGGTGTGGTTCACCTTTGTATTGGGATGAAATGGGTGAGAGGCAAGTTCTGGGACTAGAGTTAGTGCAACAGGCGTACGATAAAGTCTGACTAATTAAATATAGAATCAATGCAGCTTAGAGTTGGCAGAAAAGTTACGCTGATACGCGCCGCCAGGAATTGGAGTTTGATGTTGAAGATCAGGTATTTTTTAAAGTAGCACCATTGAAGGGAGCTGTGAGATTTGGGAGGAAGGGTAAGTTGAGCCCGAGGTTCATTTTCCTATTCGAGATATTAAAGAGACTGGGTCTAGTAGCTTACAGGCTAGCTTTACCACCAGCATTGTCCAGAATACACGACGTATTTCATGTTTCCATGTTAAGTAAATACATCCCAAACCCTTTCCATGTGATCAATTATGCAGAGATAGAGCTTAGAGATTCACTGACATATGAAGAGACACTAGTGCAGATCCAAGATAGGAAAGAACAGGTATTGCACACTAAGATAATTTCGCTAGTAAAAGTGTCTTGGAGAAATCAAGTGGTAGAGGAGGCTTCGTGGGAGACAGAGGAGGAGTTACGAAAGAGGTACCCGCAACTGTTTGGTGGGAATCAGTAGTAGTCAGGGGTGATAGTTTAGAAAAAATAAATATTATTTATTTCAATGCAAAATAGTTCAGGCATGAATTGTATATTAGATTATATTTATTTCAATGCAAAATAGTTCAGGCATGAATTGTATATTAGATTATAGGATAGATAGTGTTTTTGGTTTTGGGGGAATATTTTTTTTTTCTCTTTTATATATATGTATGTAATATCCCAGAACCCTAGTTATAACCACGGTATTTCTCCATCATAACTGAGGGTAAGAAATAAAATAAGTAGCCAATTTGTCCTTAGAGGATGGTGCGTAGTAATATAGTAAATTTCGAGGACGAAGTTTTATAAAGAGGGGAGAATGTAGAAATCTAAAGAATTATTGCAATTAAATAATAAAAGGAAGGAGAGAAAAGGAAATTTCAAAGGGGGGACTCAGCAAGGTCTCGTCGACGAGTATAGAGCATTCGTCGACGAGAAGTCTTCTTGGGCACGTCGACAGGGACACGTGTCTCGTTGACGAAAACTTACCGAGAGGGCTGATTTCAGGGCCTGAGATTCGTCTATGAGGGTTATGTGTTCGTGGATGAACCTCCTTCTTGGTCTCATTAATGAGGCGACATGGCTTGTCGATGAGGCCACGTGGCCAGCCATCTATATATAGCCAAAAATTCACTTTTCGGTGAAAAATTCGTCTTCTTTCCTTTTCTCTCACTAGAATTCGTTGCTTTCTCTTTCTTTCTAGTTTTTTGGCTCCATTTCACCCCAGTTTGATGATCAAAAGCTACCACGGTGATCTTGGGGAGATTCTCTACAACCTAACCGGAGCAGAATGTTGATTTGAGAAGTTTGGGCACCAACCCAATTTCAGGGTAAGTAGATTATTTTGGTATTTCTAATATTACCAGGTTTATCTAAGCCCAGATTTTGTGTTGTATGAGAATATACTGGTATTTTGTAGAGTAAAATTAGAGTGTTATAATTTCAAGGTTAGGGTGTTTTTGGGACCTTGCAGGCATGGGTTAAGGACCCCAGCGGTTATTTTTCCAGGAAACCAGGTAAATTATAGTTTAGGAAATTATGAAAAGGAAGATTCAGGAAATGTGAGTATGATGATTTTCTGGGGAATTCAGTGTTTTACTGGGGAATTTGTATATATGTAATTATAGGATTTCGAGATTGGTACACTGATGGCATGAGAGTTGAATTGGAGGCAAGCCTCCTAGTCAGATAGGTTAGGGAAATATGCTATGTTAGGAATTTTGGAATGTTTATTAGTAAATTATATGTTTTTCCAAATTATTATTCAGTACGCAAATTATTTGTATGTTGGAAGATATAGTTTTTAGAATATGGAATATTTATTTATTTAGTTGTGTGGCATGAGACATTATCAGATCAGTACAGAAATCCTATAGTTTTCAGATTACTATGATTTACAGTATTTATGCAGAAATATGTTTTATCAGACTTTACAGAATTATGAATTACAGTGTATATACAGACAAATATTTTTATAGCATTTACAGATTACCATGATTCCCAGAATTTTAAAGCCATAACACTATGATATTACAATTTATGCAATTTAGATATTACAAATAAGCTATTACAACTGTTACAATTCAAATATTACAATTTATACAATTTAGATATTACAGATAAGCTATTACAGCTGTTACAGTTAAGATATTACAGTATTTTCAGAACAGTTTACGGTGTTATTGTTATTTTGGAATCATGATGAAACAGTTAAATGTATATATAGAAAATAAAATTATACAGTATCAGACCTTGATGAATCAGTTCAAATATCAGTAGAACACAGTACCGTTGCTATTACAGATAAGAGTGCAACCACACATCTCAGATAGTGTGTGGAGGATTCCATCAACCGTGCATGGAGAGATTGCAGGCTCCTTAGAAGACTGGGTTGAGGTGGCTGGTTTGACGAGGTAGATACCAGTACTGTGCCTCGGAGGGATTGCAGATGGCCGGACTGAGGATTGGTAGAGTGACAGTTGACTTATCCTGGTGAGCCAACTAGAGTTAAGTCCCACCTACGGGCCGCACAACCCTATCATGAAGGGTTAAATCATGACATATAGTTTTCTAGGGTAAATATCATAGTTATGTATATGTATACAGATTGATAGAATATCAACAGATATATTATGATACTGGAAGTATGAAAAAGTAGAAGACTCGGATATTACAGTTGTATTTTAAACTATAATAGATGCAAGTTGAACTGTATATTGTTTTACTAGCTTTTATAGTTTCAGATATTTATCAGTATAGTATTTATGGAACTCAGTTGCCACACACAAGTAATAGCATATTTCCTTTTACTGAGCGTTGTCTCATCTCAGTGATTTAACAATTTTCAGGTGATCCAGTTAGACGAGCAGATCAGGCTCACCGCTAGAGGGATTGTTGGAGTGCCCTGGTTGTGGGGTAAGCATTTTCAGGGAGTTGTGTTTTTGGGTAATTTTATAGGGTTTTTGGTGGATGTTACTGGGAGATGTGTTTTTTTGTATGTATATTTTTGGGAATTATATAATTCTGGTATTATAAATATGGATGTACATTTTTATATTTTCCACTACGTAGGTGTGCAAAATGAACAGGGGTTGCTCAGTGCTCATTTGGGGCCTGAGATGTTATAGTAGATAATCCAAGGGTATCAGAGTAAATTAAGTTTTAGTATATAGTAAATTTTAATTGAAAAAAAAATGGTATAGATTTTCGTGTTGTTACAGGCTTTAGTAAACTAATTCGAAAGAGGTCTCATAACTGCGCTTTGAGTCTCCGTGGATCGACACTCGACTTACCCACTTTCTACAGAACTTGGGATAGTTAGGTAGTATAAATTTCATTTTTGGCAGTTAAGGACCCAAGCCTTGGAGTGCCTACGGCATAGCATACATTAAGTGCCCCATTGCGCTAGCATATGGACCTTTATCATGTCTCAAACTTCATTATCTGTC
Organism: Malania oleifera; assembly: GCF_029873635.1. Classification (NCBI taxonomy): domain Eukaryota; kingdom Viridiplantae; phylum Streptophyta; class Magnoliopsida; order Santalales; family Ximeniaceae; genus Malania; species Malania oleifera. The sequence continues at coordinate 109,542,766 of NC_080420.1, read as the reverse complement.
TTCAGGCACTACGCGGTATACAATCTAAAATGATTCGCCAAAGGTGTACTCACTGATTTTGCATTATCTATGCTAAACCTCTTCAACACCCTATCAACATGGCTACATTGACATAACCATAATCTCCTGGAAGCTCTGTCCCTTTGAATCTCCATCCCAAGAATCTTTTTGGTCGCACCCAAATCCTTCATGTCATATTATTTGCTCAACAAGATTTTCAAATTGTAGACCTCACTCATACTCTTTGCAGTAATCAACATATCATCCACATAAAGCAACATAAAAAATAAATGAATCATTATCAAGGGTTCACATAAATACAACAATCATACTCACATCTCCTCTAGCCAATTCGGATAATGTAGGAGTCAAATAGCCTATGTCACTGCCCCGGAGACTACTTCAGCCCATAAAGTGATTTCCTTAATTTACAGATCATGTGTTCCTGTCCAGACTGACTGAACCCTTTTGGTTGTACAATGTAAATTAGCTCCTCCAAATCACCATGAAGAAAAGATGTCTTTACATCCATCTGCTCCAAATGCATATCAAAATACGCTACCAAACCCAACACTGCCCTGATGGAAGTGTGTTTGACCATAGAGGAGAAGATCTCAACATAATCAACCCCTTTGCTACTAGATGAGCTTTGAATTTTTCTCCTTCTTTGTCTGATACTGCTTCTTTCTTGTTATACGCCCATTTGCATCCTATTGCTCTCTTCCTCTCCGGAAGCTCCACCAACTCCCATGTCTGGTTCTTATGCAAAGACTTCATATTTTCCACCATAGCACCCATCCATCTACTCTTTTCTTGGTTGTGCACCACCTCTTGAAAAGTAGTAGGATCCCCGCTACTAGTAATGAGTGCATAAGAAACCAAATCATCAAAACCATACCTGGTGGGTGGCCCGATAGTGCGTCTAGGCCTCTGTTGATCTCTTGAGCTAGGACTCCCTGCATTCTAAACATTTTCATCTCTACCATGAGTCGCTAGCTCCACCTGCACCACATGCTTATTGTTGCTACAATTTTCTAGCACCTGCTTCTTTTTTTCCTGAGTATGATGCAACATGACTTTCTCATAAAAAACCACATCTCAACTGATCACCACCTTGTTTGCCTTTAGATCCCATTGTTTGAAACCTTTCACCCATTTTTTATACCCCAGAAAGATACACTTTCTAGACTTTGCATCAAGTTTTGATCTCTCCTCACTAGAAACATACACGTAGGTTGGAAATCCAAACACTCTCAAACCAGAGTAGTTTACTGTGTTGCCTATCCACACCTCCTCTGCTACTTTCTCATTTAGTGTTGCCCTTAGTGACCTGTTAATCAAGAAACATGCCATATTCACTGCTTCTGCCCAAAAATTCTGCGTAAGCCCTGCATTCAACCTGAGTCACCGAGCTCTTTCAGCTATTGTTCTGTTCGTCTTTTCTGCCATACTATTTTATTGTGGTGTCTTGCATACTATGAAGTGTCTCTTAATCCCATGCTACTCACACAACTCTGTGAACTTTGAATTTATGTACTCAATACCATTGTCGAACCAAAGACATTTGATCTTCCTCTTTATCTGGTTTTCTACTTTGACTTTCCATAACATGTACTTGGCAAATTTTTTTGAATTGTGTTGCATTTAGTACACCCAGATTTTTCATGAGTAGTCATCAATAAAACTCACGAAATACGTATGTCCTCCTCGTGATGCTACCCTTATGGGCCCCTAAACATATGTATGAACATAGTTAAGAATTCCCTCTGTCTTGTGTGTGGTTGTCTTGAATTGCACCCTATTCTGTTTCCTATGAACACAAAATTATGCTTGCATGTTTTGACACCCTTCAATAGATTTCTCTTATGAAGTTTCATCATCACACGCTCACCCATATGACCTAATTGCATATGCCACAAGACTTTACTATCTGACTTAAACTCTACAGCTGTAGCTCCACCTACAACTGTGGTACCTAGCGGTGTATAGATATTTCCTGCTAATTTATGTCCCTTCATCACTGTTAAGACACCTTTACTCACCTTTATTACTCCACTTGCAGAATTGTAATTAAACCCATTACAATCTAAAGTGTCCAATGAAATCAGATTTGTCTTTAAATTTGATATATGCCTAACATCACACAACGTTATAACAACACCATCAAACATTTTAATTCTAATATTCCCTATTCCAACAAATTTGCATGATGCATTATTACCCATTAGAATAGAACCAGAATTTACTAACCTTTAGGTGCTGAACCAATCTTTATTGTGTGTCATGTTATAGGAGCATGCTGAATCCAAAATCCAAGAATCTATAAGATGATCTGAACCAGATAAAAAAAAAATCATATCCCCATCACTGCTCTCTGAGTCTGCTTCTTCCACTACATTCGTAGACTTTGATGGACCCTCTTTATTCTCTGTATTCCCCTTATTTTTCTTTGGACAATCTTGTTTTATGTGTCATTTTTTCCTACACTTAAAAAAAATGTATATCATTCCTCTTCTTGGAATTGGATCGAGATTTATTATTACTCGGATCGCTCTAGAACTTGCTTCTCCCATGTTCCTGGTTAGCCCTTGCCACAAACCCTTCACCTTATAAATTCTCATTGCTGGCTTTCTTCCTTTGATGAAAACCTAAAAGGGCACTTGTGATCTCCTCCAATCCAAGAGTTCCTTTTCCTCACATCAGAGTTGTAACCAAATTTTCATATGTACGAGAAGTAGGTAGGGAATTCAGTAACATCAACGCCTTGTCTTTGTCTCCAAACTTTACATTAACTCGCTTCAAATCACTGATGATCTAGTTGAACACATTGATGTGCTTTTTCAGATCCAAACCCTCTAACATCTTAAGACCATACAATTTCTGCTTAAGGTAAAGTTTGCTCGTCAACAACTTGGACATATATCAACTTTTCAATTTCAACCAAACTACCGCTGATGATTCCTCATCCATGATGTAATACATCACATTATTAGCTAGAAAAAGTCCGATAGTTGCCACAGCCTTCACTTCCAGCTCCTTCCAATTCATGTCGTCCATGCCTTCTAGCTACTTTCTGTATAATGTCTTTACCATGCCCTGCTGCACTAACAAATCTTTGACTCTCCTCTGCCACAATCTGAAATTTTCAGATCCGTTGAACTTGATCATGTCAAACTTTGCAGAAAAAAATCTAGTCATTGTGACTTGGGCTCTGATACCAAATTGTTCTGATGAAATAACGATCATGTGGTTTAGGGCAGCAATTATGATGAAACAATATGGAAACACACACAGATAAAGAAAACAATAAATAACACAAGGATTTAACATGGTTCGGTAGAATGCCTATGTCCATAGGAGCAAGCGGCGACTGAAATTCACTATATCAAAAATTGGGTTACATCATTGTATTTGTAGTAACCCTTGACGTACAGAGCTATTAGAGAATTCCTCAAATACCCCTGTATCAATCTGCGGAGGATTTGCCCCAACATCCCCAACCTATTAACCGTTCCAGTTTAAATGTCAAAACTAATGCCGAACAAAACCATCGATGGATTCTTCAAACCGTTGACGATTTTCTTCTAATTGGCTTTTGGTTGAAACCGTTGATGCAATGGTCGATGATTTTTCTTAAAACCAACTTCTTTATTTTCTTCAGCCTGCTTTCTTTGTAAATGTGTTCCGCTCGATATGAGCTACATACTACGACATTTACCCTTTTTTCTTCAAAATTCTTCTTTTCATTTGGGGACTACCACTCTTTTTTCATGCGTACCTCTGACAAAATTAGACATTGACAACTTCATTTTTATCCTAAATGACTTTAAAAAAAATATTGTTTCTATAATGTTGGATGTCCATGTTTGAAAATTTGACAGTATTATTTCACGTTCCAAGTATATATATTTATGAAAATGTGTTTGTCGTGGATTTGCCCACTTATTAGAGTTGAACTCCTTTGTTAAAAAAAAAACTAAGTTATAAGTGGGATAAAATAACCTATATAGATTTTAAAATGTGAGCCTTAACTTCTTTCTTTGAACACTAAAAAAAGGTTTTAAATTTATAGATATAAAAATTAAAGATAACTTTTTTTTAGCAATTATCCTATTCTATGGATGTATACATATAGTAGTAGTAATAAAAATAAAATAAATAAAATTTAAAAAATCAAAGGGTTTAAACTCTCAATTTAAAAATAGAAAAAATATTTTTAAATAAATTATTGTATTCAATGAATGTACATAATAATAAAGATAAAAATAAATTAAATTAATTTGAAAAAATGAATCATGGGAAATAATTGCCTCTCTCTCTCTCTCTCTCTCTCTCTCTCTCCCTCTCTTGCAGAGAACTCGCATGCATATGTGCCCGGAGATTAATGTTATCTTAGACAATCGTAAAAAATCATCATTTATATTTTCTTAAGTTTGACTGTTTCACCTAATACTAATTGATCGATTTCTCTACTAAACATACAAGCCAAGGAACTGATAGTCATATTCTACATTATTAGAATCGAGTTCAGAAGTACGATTATATGACAGAAAGGTGCTAGCATCCCCAATAAATTTGTTCCACGAATGATTTCGAATTAACCTAAAAATAATCCTAATTTGAATTAAATAACTTTCAATTATATTTTATGTTATGTGATCTACCAGACTTTTTAGTATTCAATTCATTAGTATCCATTTTAAATTTCATTCACAAGTGTAGAAAAATTTAAAAAAAAAATTTAAAAAAATTCACATCCATCTAAATATGAATCCTGAAGCACCAAATGCATATGGAGCTAACTCGCAGTGGTTTTTTTTTTGTTTTTTTGTTTTCACATCCAACCTTTTTTCTTGTCTTCTCTCTTTCTTTCCCTCTTTGTGTCAGCCAGCAAAGGAATAGACCCCACACATTTTTTACATCTAGCTTTTTGTCTCTCTCTCCTTCTCGCTCTCCCTCTTTGTCAGACGGCTGAGGAAGGGCCACCATGTGAACCCCATTAATTTTTTTTTTTTTTTATCATTTTGAAGCTCCTCTCTCCTTTCATATTGCCTCATGAATCTTGAACACCAAATGCATGTGGAGCTGACATGTGATGGTTGTTTTTTTTGTCATTTTACATTTAGATTTTCTCTCTTTTTTATGGTGCCTTCTCTATCATTATGTCAAAAGACAAAGGAAGGGACCCCACGTACACCGCACTAATTGTTTTCTTTGTTTACATCTACCTTTTTTTCAAAAAAAAAATTTGTCCATTTTCCTTGTGTGTCAACTGGCAAATGAAGGGGCCCCATGTAGGCCCCACTAATTTTTTTTTCCCTTTTTTTTGCTTCTAGCTATTTTTTTTTTTGGTCCTATCTATCTGCGTGTCACCTGGCAGAGGAAGGAGCTCCATGCAAGCCCCACTATTTTTTTTTTAATCATTTTGAAACTCAACTCTTCCTCTCTCTTACCTCTCATAGAGTTTGACATGTCGTGGTATTTTTTTTTTTTTTACGTCCAGCTTTTCTTTTTGTTGTTTTGTTAAAGTTTGATATACATTGTTGGCCCATAACCTAACAGTTTAAACTTTTAAGTAAAGTAGTAATCTAACATGGTATTAGAGTCAATTTCCAGGAAGTCTTGGGTTCTAGTCTTATTCCTCGTGTTTATTCTATGGTGTTTAAAAAAAATGTGTTCTCTATCATGGGTGTTATTTATCGTGTGTTTATTTCTCAACGTGCTATCTGGTTGCACGCGGGGGACTGTTAAAAGCTTGATATACATTGTTGGCTCACAACCTAATAGATTAATCTTTTAGGTAAAGTGGAAATCTATTAGTTTTTGTATGTGTATGTGTCAATTCGAAGACGAAGGGCCCTATATGGAACTCACATTTTTTTTTCCATTTTGAAGCTTCTCTCTCTCTCTCTCTCTCTCTCTCTCTCTCTCTCTCTCTCTCTCTCTCTCTCTCTCTACATTAGACCTCATCAAAATTTATTATTATTTTTTAAGTTCTTTTCTCTTTTTTATGAGAACAAAATTTAAAATTTTCAATATAAATGAATTCCACAAAAAAAAAAAAAAAAAAATTTAAATGAGTTCCAACTCAACCACTTTCCACAATTTTCTTTCTCAATACTTTTATAAGAAAAATATAAATGAATTCCACTAAAATAATTTTTATTAAAAAAAAAAATGAGATCCAACTTAACCACTTTTCACTATTTTCTTTCTCAATACTTGTATATTATAAATTAATCTAAATTATTTGTTATTACTTTATTTATCTATTGTTTATATTTTACATAAGCTAAAATTTTAGAATTAATTTAAATTAATATTATTCAAAAATATAAAAATATATATTGTGTTATATTTCTATTTGCATATATTATGTACATGAAAATTATGAAAATGATTAAAATTAGTTTTAAAATATTCTTAATATCATTTTTTCACCTACCTTCGACCAAAAGTTTCCAACAATAAAATATTACAATTATATATAAATATATATTTACATATATAAATACATAAAATGCATATAAATTTAATAACTGTTTAACTTCCCATATTTTATAAAATAAGGAATTTAAATTTTACTCAAATTTAATAATTAAATTCTCATATTTTATTGGATAGTTTTATGTCAACCTGCATTTTAGAGCAAATACAAAATTTAAGCAACCCAAATTAAGTTAGTTTCAATCTTAAAAAGATAAATTGAAACTCTTTAAAAATCAAACAATTTAATTAATCCCAACTATAAAATTAATTTTCTAATTCCTAAAAACCAATCGATAGATGATTCTAGATCCAATTGCATTTCCAAAACTTTTTCCGACCCAAAATTAGTTATAGTTAATCGATTAATAATTGACCTAAAAAATATGAATAATTGTTAAATTTTTGACCAAAAATTAATTTTGAACAAAATTGCCCTTCAACAAAATTAGTCATGTGATAGGAGCATGCCGAATCCAGAATCCAAGAATCTGTGAGATGATTTGAATCGGATGAAACAGAAATCATATCCCTGTCACTGCTTTCTGAGTCTGCTTCTTCCACTACATTCGTAGATTTTGATGGACCCTCTTTATTCTCTGTATTGCTATTCTTTTTCTCTGGACAATCTTGTTTTATGTGTCCCTTTTTCCCGCACTTAAAACAACGTATATCCTTCCTCTTCCGGGAATTGGACTGAGATTTATTGTTACTTAATTCGCTCTGGAACTTGCTTCTCCTATGTTCTTGGTTACCCCCTGCCACAAGCCCTTCACCTTATAAATTCTCATCACTAGCTTTCTTCCTCTGATGAAAACCTAAAAGGGCACTTGTGATTTCCTCTTATCCAAGAGTTTCTTTTCCCCACATCAAAGTTGTAACCAAATTTTCATACGTAGGAGAAGCAGGTAGGGAATTTAGTAACATCAACGCCTTGTCTTTGTCTTCGAATTTCACATCAAATTGCTTCAAATCACTGATGATCTGGTTGAACACATTGATATGCTTGTTCAGATCTGAACCCTCTAACATCATAGGACCATACAGTTTCTGCTTTAGATGAAGTTTGTTCGTCAACGACTTGGACATATACTGACTTTCCAATCTCATCTAAACTACTACTGATGATTCCTCATCCATGACGTGATACATCACGTCATCAGCTAGACAAGGCCTGATAGTTGCCATAACCTTAGCTTTCAATCCCTTCCAATTCATGTCGTCCATGCCTTTCGGCTGCTTTTTGTATAATGTCTTCACCTTGCCTTACAGTACTAACAAATCTTTGACCCTCCTCTGCCATAATCTGAAATTTCTAGATTGGTCGAACTTGACCATGTCAAACTTTGCCAAAAAAAATTCTAGTCATCGTGACTTGGGCTCTAATACCAAATTGTTGCGATGAAATAACGATCGTGTGGTGTAGTGTAGCAATTATGATGAAACAATATGGAAACACACACAAATAAGGAAAAAAATAAATAACACAAGGATTTAATGTGGTTCGGTAGAATGCCTATGTCCACAGGAGCAAGGGGCGGCTGAAATTCATTATATCAAATATTGGGTTTCAGCATTGTATTTGTACTAACTTTGATGTAATGCCCTGAACCCAAAACTAGGGTCTGGAGGGTTATTTGAAATAAATCTCTGATATAGCCTCGTGATGCCCCGAACCCACCAAGCAGGGCCCAGGTGCCACATGTACCATTTACTTGAACCTAGTTCTATATCAGTTACGTTGCAGAATTAATCACAATTCATCCATAAAATATACCAGAATTTCTACATCTATATACATCTCAAAACATAACCCAACATCCAGTATTAACAATATCCATATTCATCTCAGAAAACATAAAACTCAAAAGGAAATATACATATCCAACAGTCCATACCCTCTCTCTCTAAAAAATGCTACAACAACCCAAGCTCTCTAAACTCGATCCCATGAAGGTCCTGAAAAGATGAAATTCAACTATCGGGTGAGACACATCACAGTAAGGATGGAATACATTAAATCAGTGTGTGACAATCATGAGGTCAAAGTACAACATATATGTATAGTCATTATTTTCAAATTAACCACAATTATGAAATCATTCCCTATTCCTACTCATACGCATGTAAGGTATTTTACCAACGAGAGTTTTCAAGGATAGGGGTGATTACCCGCCCATACAAGTAGCACCTCTCTACTATGATATCTGAAGCAACCTACGATCACTTCTGAAGCATATTAGGACACTTACCTTAGTAAGTAAGCCCTTAGGTGGATGATTTATCTTGTACTCACACATTCACACAAAGGTTTACTAACAGAAGTTCCCAAGAATAGGGAAGATTACCCGCCCATACAAGTGGCTTCCCTCTGCCCTAACACGTTATGCAGCCTACAGCTACATCTGATACCTATCAGGGCACTCGCCTTTCTCAGCAAGCCCTCAGGGGGAGAGTATACCCCACCCCAAATATATGTAATACTACTATATTTAATACTGATAATACCTTACTACATTACTATTTATGCTATTATCACTGTACATTTCATTACATTCACTTTCATAATCTATATTCATTTCTGTTTTCACATATTCCGTTTTCATATCATTTCCGTCTACTGATCTTATTTCCATTACTTCCATAACTGCCATTTCCATATCCATTATTCCTATATTATTCATGGTTAAACTTACAATTATGCATTTAGACCCCTTTATACCGGCGATAAATCCTAATCATGCTTCCGCCCCATGACGGGTTATGCGGCCCGAAGGCTAGACATAACCCCAGTTGGCCCTCCAGAGTTAAATCAACCACATTCTACAGTCTGTAGGTATGATTGGCTGCTCCCACACTAGTCTAGACTCCAGTTGGACACTACCCTTCCCAAAACAATCGACCATCCCATCTCCACACTATCTAAGATGTGTGGGTGCACTAGCTCCACCATATATATTCACAACAGTACTGTGCCCTTTTCCTGATCCATCGGAGTTCTCAAACCATACATTGTCATTTAACATTACCAAACACATGCAAAATAATTCATATCACATTTTAATTCTCAATACATTTCCAGTATTTCCTACATCTCATACATATATCATAGTTTAAACACAACTTCATTTTATAGATGCCACACAATTTAGCAACATATTTCATACGTTCACTGAAAATAAGCCAACTCATAATCATTGTTCATATACTGAAAATATACATTTAATCTCCAACACAATTAATCAGAAATTTTTCCATTTAACTTTCCATTTTCACAAATAATATCTAATACCACAACCCTAGGCTCAGAAATTACAATTCAAACGGTTGGCATTTCAGAACCCATATGAAAATCATATATATATATATATATATATATATATATATACATAATATTTCCATTTTCACCAGTTATTTCCTCAAAAATCCTGATTTAATATATTCCCCCTACCTGATTTATTGAACTACACCAATAGGAACCCCAAAATGATGCCTGTGGCGCTCACCCGAACCTTTGATAAAAAACCCTAGTTTAATTAGATAAACCCCACATAACCTACTATTTTAGCATTTTCTCAACCTATAAACCTCAATTAAACATTAAAAATCCAAAAACTAGGAATCCTAGCCCTTACCTCAACTTTGGAGCGATTCTCGAAAAGCCTAGTTTAGAAATTTGCTCCCCTAGATGTGTAAAGAATCTTCCCTACAACACCGTAGCGGTTTCCATTTGTCGATTTGGGTTGAATTCGAGCCAAAAACTTAGAGAGAAGGCAGAGGAAACCGTTTAAGAGAGGGAAAATCGAAGGGAAAATATGATTTCTTTGTAGAGAAGCTTCCTCTAATATTTTATACACAATATTGCCATCTGGCTTCGTTGACGAGAAGACAGGATTCGCCGATGAACCGCAGAAGGGACATTGTCAACGAGAGGATGCGTTCGTCGACAAAACTTAAATTCTGAACTTCACTCACTCGGGATCTCTTCGTCAATGAGGGACTGAACTTCGTCGACGATCTCTAGAAGAACACTTGTCGACAAGGACAAGAAATTCATCGACAATGTCTACTGTTCTTTCTTTCAAAATTTTCCCTTTTTCCTTTTTTCTTTATTTATCTATTTCATTTATTATCTTTCTTAATTTTTTTTAATCATTATAATTTTCTGAGTCTTTACACTTGACGTACAGAGGTGTTAGAGAATTCCTTAAATACCCTTATATCAATTTGCGGAGGATTTGCCCCCGCATCCCTAACCTATTAACCGTTCGAGTTTAAATTTCAAGACTGATGCCGAACAAAACCGTCGACGAATTCTTCAAACCGTCGACGAATTTTATTCTAATTGGCTTTTGGTTGAAACAGCCGATGCAATGGTCGATGATTTTTTTTAAAACCAGCTTCCTTATTTTCTTCAACCTGCTTTCTTTGTAATTGTGTTCCACTCGATACGAGCCACAAACTACAACATTTGCCCTTTTTTGTTCAAAGTTCTTCTTTTCATTTGGGGACTACCACTCTTTTTTCATGCGTACCTCAGGAAAAATATGATGTTGACAACTTCATTTTTATCCTAAATGACTTTAAAAAAAATATTATTTCTATAATGTTGGATGTGCATGTTTGAAAATTTGACAGTATTATTTTACGTTTCAAGTATTTATATTTTTGAAAATGTGTTTGTCGGGATTTGCCCACTTATTAGAGATGATCTCCTTTGTTAAAAAAAAAAGTAATATATAAGTGGGATAAAATAACCTATATAGATTTTAAAAGGTGAGCCTTAACTTCTTTCTTTGAACACTAAAAAATGTTTAAAATTTAGAGATATAAAAATTAAAGATAACCTTTTTTTTAACAATTATCCTATTCTATGGATGTATACATATAGTAATAGTAATAAAAAAATAAATATAATTTAAAAAATCAAAGGGTTATAAACTCTCAATTTTAAAAAATATATATATATTTTTTAATAAATTATTGTATTCCATGAATGTATATAATAATAAAGATAAAAATAAATTAAATAAATTTGAAAAAAATGAATCATGGCAAATAATTGCCTCTCTCTCTCTCTCTCTCTCACACACACACACACACACACACACACACACAGAACTCACATGCATATATGCGTGGAGATCTCTCTTTCTCTCTCAGAGAACTCGCATGCATATATGCGTGGAGATTAATGTTATCTTCGATGATCTTTAAAAATCATCATTTATATTTTCTTAAGTGTGATTATTTCACCTAATACTAATTGATTGGTTTCTGTGCTAAACATACTAGCCAAGGAACTAATAGTCATATTCTACATTATTAGAATCGAGTTCGGAAGTACGGTTATACGACAGAAAGGTATTAGCATCACCAATAAATTTGTTTCACGAATGATTTCGAATTAACCGAACAATTATCCTAATTTGAATTAAATAACTTTCAATTATATTTTATATTATGTGATCTACTAGACTTTTAGTATTCAATTCGTTGGTATCCATCTGAAATTTCATTCAGGAGTGTAGAATATTTTTTAGGTCTAAACCTAGTCAAAATTATTTTCCTAATTTTTTAAAAAAAAATTAAAAAAATTTCACATCCATCTATATATGAATCCTGAAGCATCAAATGCATGTGGAGCTAACTCGTGGTGGTTTTTTTTTTTTTTTTCACATCCAACTTTTTTTTTTTGTTTTTTTCCATCTTCTCTCTTTCTCCCCCTCTCTGTGTCAGCCGGTATAGAGGAACAGCCCAACTATTTTTTTACATCTAACTTTTAGTCTCTCTCTTTTTCTCACTCTCTTTATTTGTCAGACAGTAGAGGAAGGGCCACCATGTGAGCCCCATTAATTTTTTTTTATCATTTTGAAACTCCTCTCTCCTTTCTTATCACCTCATGAATCTTGAACACCAAATGCATGTGGAGCTGACATGTGATGGTTGTTTTTTTTTTCTTTTTAAGTACATCTAGATTTTCTCTCTTTTTTATGGTCCCTTCTCTCTCTTTATGTCAGAAGACAAAGGAAGGGACCCCACGTGCACCCCACTAATTGTTTTCTTTGTTTACATCTAGTTTTTTTTTTTCAAAAAAAAAATTTGTCCTCTTTCTTTGTGTGTCAACTGGCAAAGGAAGGGGCCCCATGCAAGCCCCACTAATTTTTTCTCCTTTTTTTGCTTCTAGTTTTTTTTGGTCCTATCTCTTTATGTGCTAGTTGGTAGACGAAGGAGCTCCATGCAAGCCCCACTAATTTTTTTTTTTAATCATTTTGAAACTCAACTCTTCCTCTCTCTTACCTCTCATAGAGTTTGACATGTTGTGGTAATTTTTTTTTTACATGTAGCTTTTCTTTTTTTCGTTTTGTTAAAGTTTGATATACATTGTTGGTCCACAACCTAATAGTTTAAACTTTTAGGTAAAGTAGTACTCTAAGATGATATTAGAGCCGGTTTCCAGGAGGTCTGGGGATCTAGTCTTGTTTTCACATTTATTCTGGGGTGTTTAAAAAAAATGTGTTCTCTATCGTGGGTGTTCTTTGTCGTGTGTTTATTTCTCAATGTGCTATCTGGTTGCATGTGTGGGGGACTGTTAAAGCTTGATATACATTGTTGGCTCACAACCTAACAGTTAAATCTTTTAGGTAAAGTGGAAATCTAATAGTTTCTGTGTGTGTATGTGTCCATTAGAAGAAGAAGGGCTCTATATGGAACTAACATTTTTTTTTTTTCATTTTGAAGCTTCTCTCTCTCTCTCTCTCTCTCTCTCTCTCTCTCTCTCTCTCTCTCTCTCTCTCTCTCTCTCTCTCTCTCTCTCTCTACATTTGGCCCACAACCTAACAGTTTAAACTTTTAGGTAAACTAGTAATCTAACATGGTATTAGAGCCGATTTCCTGGAGAACCTGGGTTCTAGTCTTATTCCCCACGTTTATTCTATGGTGTTTAAAAAAAATTATGTTCTCTATCATGGGTATTATTTATCATGTGTTTATTTCTCTACGTGCTATCTGATTGCACGTGTGGGGGAGTGTTAAAGCTTGATATACATTGTTGGGACAACCTAACAACTTAATCTTTTAGGTAAAGTCGAAATCTAACAATTTTTCTGTGTATATGTGTCAATAAGAAGACGAAGGGCCCTATATGGAATTCACCTTTTTTTTTTTTTTTTATCATTTTGAAGCCTCTCTCTCTCTCTCTCTCTCTCTCTCTCTCTCTCTCTCTCTCTTTACATTTGGCCTCATCAAAATTTATTATTATTTTTTAAGCTCTTTTCTCTTTTTTATGAGAAAAAAAATTTAAATTCAATATAAATGAATTCCACAAAAATAAATTTTTTTAAATGGGTTCCAACTCAATCACTTTCTACTATTTTCTTTCTCAATACTTTTATAAGAAAAATATAAATGAATTCCACTCAAATAATTTAAAAAAAAAAAATTGAGATCCAACTTAACCACTTTCTACTCTTTTCGTTCTCAATACTTTTTATATTATAAATTAATCTAAATTATTAGTTATTAATTTATTTATATATTGTTTATATTTTACATAAGCTAAATTTTAGAATTAATTTAAATTTATATTATTCAAAAGTGTAAAAATATATATTGTGTTATATTTCTATTTACATACATTATGTACATGAAAATAATGAAAATGACTAAAATTATTTTAAAAATATTCTATACAATATATACAATATAATATCATTTTTTCTCCTATCTTCCATAAAAAATTTCCAATAATAAAATATTACAATTATATGTAACTATATATTTACATATATGTTGGAATTGGTGTATTCCCAAGAGGGGGTGCATTGGAATTTTTAAAACTTTTGCCTACGTTAAACCTAATAATAGTAATCCACAACCTAGGGTCTTTCTAAGCATATACCAATTGTGTAGATAAAAGTAATATGCGAAAATTAAATCATGCACAACATTCACAATATATTGAATATAACATACATGTGTAGAAGTATAAAGTTCTGGAAATTAACAGTAGACAAACAATATGTTATCGGGGTTCAGTCAATGCTGCCTACGTCCCCGCCTCAGCTCGCAAGCCTGAGGATTCCACTAATGGTCGCTTACCGGGTGGAGTGACACCATTTATAATACTAGGTCAAATTACCAGAGCTGGCCTGAACCTTTATAACCTCTCCTTAACGGGGCGGAGAAGATCCACCTCAGGCCACGCTTGAATTACAACAATGAATATAAAATTGCGTACAATTCAAATGCTTCTCAACTAAGCAAACATGTACCAATACGCACAAACAATAATCGATGTACATTCAAGGTTACCTCAAAACCATCAAGTATCACACAAATATTTTATCAAATATAATCACAACAGATACTTAGGGTTTAAGCTTGTAAAAAAATTATCAAATAAAGTATGCAAGCTCTCAAGTCTTGCAATTTGAATGCAAAGACTAGGAAGCTAAAAACAACTTATTCCCAATCAAATATTTATATATGAAATATTATGGGAATAAACAATCAAGCAAAACTCTCAAAAAGGTTTTTCAAATATGTATGAATATGAGAGAGTAATGCCTAGGAAATGATTTGAAATATACATACGATAAAACAATAAAATCTTCCTACATCTGGCAATTGATTTGCAAGTGAGGAGAGCTAGAAAAACAAAATCTCTATTTCAAAATGATATTTGCTAATAAGTATGTAAGAAAGTATGAAAAATATGCTTGGAATATTGAGTATTTAGCAAGAGAGGTGTTGACCTTATAGGTCACACCTGATTTTGATAATGACAAATACTCAAGTATTTGATGGCTTTCAAGTGTATGTGCAGGTTCATTTTAGCAGATCAAGTAATGACACATCAAAGCAAAGCATGAAGATCCTCAAGATTAGTTTCATGTTATAATTCATTTTATGTAATATGAGTATGTAATAGTAATTAGGATATAAGGTCTGTAATAATTACCTACATGCCATGCACATAGGATATGCTGTAAGCTCAGTAAGACCCTAGTAAGACCTTAGGTCCCAACACAAATGCACAATCACTCCCCATAATAATTTGCTCAATCAAGGGATCAAATTGAAATGGATTGAACATAATAGACATAAAATGAGAGAGGTCGGGCGACCGAACCCTAGGTGTTCATATTACCTCGGGTGCCCGAACCGTTGGGATGTTAATAGTTTGACCAGGCTTTGGGCGACCGAATCTAAAATGACCCTATCTTCCCCAGGCGACCAAACCCTTAGAAAGTGACTTTTCACCAACTCGGGCTGCCGAACTTTTTAGTTCAAAATAGGTTTCGAGCGACCGAATCCCTTAGTTTGGTTAACCGAACGTATTTTCAGGCACCTAAACCGCGCACCAAGACTTTCTAAATTTTGTTTAGCCAACTGAATTTGAAAACAGGCACCCAAACCATTTAAAAAGTATTTTTGGGCTGAGTCTATTCGGGTGACTGAGTTGAAGTTCAGCCACCCGATACCTCTTGGGTTACTTAATTATTTATCGAAGTTAAAAGGGTTAAATTAGGTTAAAATTTCTAATGTGTTTAAAACTTTCCTAATAATACCCTACATGTCCTAAACTGTCATAATTAGGCCTTGGTCTATATATATGAGCTCATTTGTGAGGATTAGAAATTAATTAGCAAAAACAACTAGCAAAAATCCTCTATTTCCAAAAGTTTATATTGCCTCTTTTACTTCAAAGCACTCTTAAATCTTTATTCCCTTGATATATCTAAGCTTTGTGAAAGTTCTATATTGGATTATTGATGAACATAGATTGCTCATACTCCCATTTGCTTGGCTTGATTGTTTGATATTATTTTGGGGAGTTTAGCAAAGTTTATCTCACAAATTTGAATATTGTAAATCTTGTGTTGGGATACACTCATAGGCTTGAGGATCTTTGCATTGTCATTGCAAGATTCCTATAGCTTGATTTTGTTGTGCAAAATATTTTCTACAAGCTATAATATTTTCAAACTACTCTTGTGCTCATTTCATTGAAGGAAATCTTTTGAAATAGTTTGATTATCTGATTAGCATTTTTGAAACCTTAATTTGTTATTGAGATTTAATATAACTTGTTTCAAAGATATAGCTTATTTAGAACACTCTTGAACATTATAGTGATCACATCTTGTTGAGTGTTGTTTGCACAAATATTCGCATCACCGAGCTTACATATTCTATACTGTTGATGTGCATGTGATTGATTACATTTGTTATATATCTGCTTTACCGAGAAGCATAATCACTATACCGGTCATACTGTGAAAATACTGTTGTATTCCAGGCGTGGCCTGAGGGGGCAGTAATCCAGTCCGGTAAGGATTGGTTGTAAAGGTTAAGGTCAGTCCTATGCTAATTGATCTAGTTGTTTAGGTGTCACTCCACCCGTTAAGTGAGCCTTATAGTGGTAATCCTTTTGCTTGTTAGCCAAGGTGGGGACGTAGGCAGTTTGCTGAACCTCGATAACATTTCTGGGTGTCATATCTTATTTACTGCTTTTTGGTGCATGCTTAGTTAATTTCATTGTGCAATTTAATTTCCCTTGCATATTTAAATTGAATTAATTTATTTGCATTAGATTGACCATAAGGTTGTGTAATACTGCTGTTAGGGGATTTACCTAGGGCATTAATTTTTGAAAATACCAATTCACCCCCCATTTTGGGTTCACGGTAAAGCTAACAATTAGTATCAGAGCCATATAGCATAGACTCAATTAATTTGCAAAAGATCTTAGATGGCTCATAACATCGTGACCCCTTTCCCTGAGGGACCATCTTTCACACACCTCCGATTTTCAGTGGTGTTAATTACACCTTTTGGAAACAGAGGATGCACATCTATCTTCAAAATATGGATTGAAAAGTGTGGAGGGTTGTCTCTAAGGGAAATTATATTCCTATGAAAACAGAGGGTACAACTAGAGTTCCTAAAACTGAGGAAGAATATAATGATGATGACATGAAAGCTGTTAGTTTAAATGCCATTGCTATGAATAATCTATATTGTGGTCTTGATGTGAATGAGTTTAATAGAGTAATGACATGTACTACTGCAAAAGAAATCTGGAATAAATTAGAAGTCACATATGAAGGTACTAGGGATGTAAAAGATAGTAGGATAAATATGTTGACTAGTGAATATGAGGCCTTTAGGATGAATGTTGGTGAGTCCATTCAGAGCATGTACACTAGATTCACACAAATTATAAACTCACTGCATGCATTAAGAAAGAACTACCCTACATATGAGATGATTAGGAAGATCCTTAGAGGTCTGCCTCCTGTTTGGGAAGCAAAGGCTATGACCATTTCTGAGGGTAAAGACCGTAAGGCCATGACTCTAGATGAATTGATAGGTTCCTTGATTACTTGTGAATTAGCTATAAATGAGAGACTCAATGAACATAAAGGGCAAAGAAGGTGACTACATTGAAAACTTTCACTAATACATCTAGTGAATACAGTGAACCTGACTCTGAGGATGATATGACCATGCTAACTTGAAAATTCAACAGATTCTTTAGGAAGAATAGAAAACCATACAAAAGATATAGGGAGTCTGCATCTGATAAGGGAGAGTTGAGTAAAAGAAAGGATAAGTCAAATGCTCCTACATGTTATAACTGCAACAAGGTTGGGCATATCAAGCCGGATTGCCCGCTACTGAAAAAGGATGCTAGGAAAAAGAAGAAAGCTATGAAAGCAGGCACTTCATAGGATAAACTAAGTAGCAGTGACTCAGACTCGGACCGCAACGACTCAGAGGTTGCTAATCTGTGTTTGATGGCACATGATGATGAGGTATTGCCTTCTTACTCTTTACCTTAATATTATTCTTCTGATGATTGTGAATATGATAACATGCCCACTTTTAGAGAATTACAATTTGAATATATTCGTGTATCTAAACTGTTGAATAAAATGACCAAAGAAAATGATGATTTGAAAAAGAAATGCAAAAATTGGTCAAAATTGTTTGGAAGTGAAAAAACCTCTCATGCTTCAATTTTGAAAGAAAAAGATTTGACTATTGCTGAGCTTGAGAGAAAATTGGAGGATAGCTCCAAAATTATTTTTAAATTCATCGAGGGCCAACGCAGTTTTGAAAAACTACTTGAAGCCCAAAGAAATTCTCTCAGTAAAGAGGGTCTTGGTTTTAATGGTGTTAAGAATATTAGACGATCTAATCTTTACTTGGACATTTCACTAATGAATCAAAATCTCAAATCCCACCCAAAGATCCTCAGTGTAGAATGAAATATTTTAAATGCAAACAAATCGGTCACATTCAATTTGATTGCCCACTTAGAAATAGACGTGTAAAAATTAGAAAGGTGTGGGTAGTTAAGGGTGATCTAGTCACTAACCCCTGTGGACCCAACAAAATTTGGGGACTAGCGTCAGTTACTTAGTCAATCTTGCAGGTGTGTTTGAGATCGTCCTCCTCCAAGGACAGGTGGTACCTAGATAGCAGGTGCTCATGGTATATGATCGGAGACAAGGCAAAATTCGCTTCTATCACTCCTAAGTATGGAGTGTATGTGACATTTGGCGACAATGCAAAGGGACGCATCATTGGCATAGGTGAGGTCGGTAAGGATCCTTCTCTAATTATTGATAATGTTCTATTAGTTGATGACTTGAAGCATAATTTTTTGAGCATTAGTCAATTGTGTGATAAAGGATATAAGGTTTCATTTGAAAATGACAAATGCATAGTTGAAAATAAATCAGATCGTAAAATTCTTTTCACTACAGATTGGTATGAAAATGTATATGCTACTACTTTTGACAATTTAGCTTCACAACAAGTAACTTGTTTTTCTGTAATAAATGAAATTAGTTGGTTATGACATAGGCGCTTAGGACACACTAGCATGGACTTATTGTCAAAACTAGTAAGAAAAGATTTAGTGAAAGGCTTGCCTAAAACATTATTTGTGAAAGATAAAATCTGTGATGCATGTCAAATGGGTAAGCAAACAAAATCTAGCTTTAAGAAAAAGAAATTTATATCTACCACTAGACCACTTGAAATGCTTCACTTGGATTTGTTTGGTCCTAATTCTGTGCAAAATCTTGGTGGTAAATCATATGCTTTTTGTCATTGTTGATGACTTTTCTAGGTTCACATAGGTGCTATTTCTCTCACATAAAAATTGTTGGCCTAACTAGGCTTTTTAATCTTGTTTTGATGATAACAAAATGAAGGATGTTTTAACATGCATTGTTGAGTGGTTTTAATTCAGGTCTAAGTAAAATGACACTCACGATTAATCATGGAACTAAGCTGGAGATCAAAGTCAATCAAATGAAAGCTTCTCAGAACATTGAAGAAATAAAAGATACATGAAGAGCTTAAAGGCCAAGCAGAACTTGAAGTAAAGATTGAACCTCAAGAGGCTGCAAGACTTAGTGATTAAGGAGATCATGGTTAGAAGGATATTTGTAAGTACTTCAAATCATCACTATATAGATATGTGAAACTCCTTAAGATACAAAGACTTAGAGACTAGCATTTGAAAGACTATTGAAAATGTCTTTGAAAATTGCCAATTAAGTTTTTCAAGTAAACTAGATTTTTAAAGAAATAAAAAAAATGGAAAATATTTGAAAAAGAGGTATGTTCAACCAACTAACTCGATACCCAACCGACAGACAGTACCTAGCTGATTGACCATATTTGAATGTGGTTAGTCAACCGACTGATAGGAAAATTTCAGCAAAATTAACTGTCCAGCCGATTGACTCAATGAATTGAAAATGCCCAACCAACTGATTATTTTGAACGTGGTTCAGTCAGCCAACTGACAATTTATCTAAATTAATTTTTGAGAGACAGAATAGTGTCAGCCGCCTGTCCAGCCGATTGACTAGTGCAAAAAGTGACTTAGTCGAGTGAATCAGTCAACTGACTCTGCGGAGAATTTTCAAATTTTAAATTAAGGGAAGATTTTCAAAATTAATTCTTTAATTTAATATCTTTTGAATAGTTACCTAAATGCTTCATGTTAAATGAGGAAACTTTTCTTTGAAAAATTATATAAATATCTCCCTTGCTAAATGAAAAATACACCAAAGCAATACACAATTTCTATGCAAATATTCTCCTAAAGATTTTTCTTGCTTATATCTTTTTGCTGGGGGAAAACTCTACAAAGTTGCTGGATTGAAAAAAAAAAGGGTTTGGTTTTGAGTTGCATCTAGAAACTTTTAAGAACCATTGGTGACTTCTAAACCTTAAGCTTCACATTTTCTATTTAGTTTTGGTTTTGAAGTATGATTTGAAATTTAACTTGTACAACTTGCTCTGTGTTTTGAGAGTGTTTTTGTACACGATCCATTTCTTTCTACTTGATCTTTGACAGTTCAAGACATTGTTGAATCATTGGACCAAGCATAGGTTGTTGTTTGGATAGGTTTCTCTTCCTAAAAAAGAGGGTGATTATTATAAGGTTTTTGTTCCACCCGGAAGGAACAAGGTATAGTGAAATCCTTAGGTGATTGACCTAAGGCGAGGACGTAGGCTGGGGTAAGCTGAACCTCGTAAAAGCTGTCGTGTCACTCTCTTTCCCTTACTCTCTTTAAATTTCAGAAAAAATATAACCTATGTGGATGTTGTAATTCTTTCAATCATAAAATAGCGCATATTGGAAATTAACTAAACCAAAGCCTAATTTGTTCTTGGGCTTGCGGAAACCGAAAGGGAGTACGTTGGTTAATCATTTTTTTTACGAAAATCGTAAGGAAGTACATTGATTGGTTAACAACCCAACACCTATTAGCTGAAGGTTTATTTAAGTTCTAATCTTGGAAAAGTGTTTGGATGTTATCTTAATATTCAATTCAAAGCCCAACTATAGGACTTGCATTTTCATATAACAGGGCTGCTAAATATTTGTGTCGTGGTTGTTTTTCTTGAACAATTAATTAATTGGTTGTCTTTGTTGTGATTGTGGATTGAATAGAGGAAGTAGGAGTTTGTGTGGATTGCTTAATCAACAAGAATATAAGAAATCTTTAAAAGATTGTAAAAAAGGTAAGAACTCTTAAAAAGGATCTAAGGATTTTGTTAATAACCCAATTCACCCCCCTCTTGGGACTACACCTTAGGTTTCAATTGGTATCAGAGCCTGGTTATAGAAAATCTAACAAGTAGCTATATAAAGATCAAAATGACAAAAATAGGAATAGCTCCCTTTGGTGATGGTCAATCCTCAACTAGGCCACCCATTTTTGGTGGGCTAAATTACACTTTTTGGAAGCAACGAATGAGAATCTACCTTCAAACAATGGACTGGAAGGCATGGAATGTTGTTACAAATGGAAATCTAATTCCTACTAAACTAGTAGATGGAAAAGAAGTACATAAAGAAGATAAAGAACTTATCGAATCAGATTACAAACTGTTGCAAATTAACTCAAGTGCAATAAACGCCTTATATTATGCACTTGTTGCAAATGAATTCAATAGAGTAATGGTGTGTAAAACAGCTAAAGAGATTTGGGATAAATTAGAAGTAACCTATGAAGGCACGGTAGATGTTAGGGACAGTAGAATTGATATAATAAGTAGTGAATGTGAAACTTTTAGAATGAATTCCGATGAATCTATAACAAGCATGTACACTAGGTTCACACATATCATAAACTCACTAAGTGCCTTAGGAAAAACATATTCCACCCATGAGATGATCTGCAAAATTCTAAGAGCACTTCCACCTATTTGGGAACCAAAAGCCACAACCATAATGGAAGGGAGAAACCTTAAAACAACTTCCTTAAATGAACTCATAGGACCTCTTCTAACCTATGAAATGATGTTGAAGGAAAGAAGCACTGAAAACAAAAACAAGAAGTCTATAGCTATAAAAGCCTTGAAAGAATATTCAAGTGAGGCAGATAATGAATCTAGTGAATTAGAAGATGAAGACTTATCTCTCATAACTAAAAGACTTGGAAAATTCTTGAGAAGAAACAAGAAATTCTCTAGAAAATTCAATGGATCAAAAGCTGAAAGAGGAGAAAGTAATAAAAAAGAATAAAAAAGCAAAAATGATCCTCCCACTTGCTATCACTATAAAAAGGTCAGGCACATCAAGCTGGAATGACCACAACTCAATAAGAAAAAGAAGAAAAAGAAGCTTGCAATGAAGGCAACTTGGGATGACACAAGTTTGAGTGAATCGGAGAGTGAGTCAAGTGATCAAGAAGTAGCAAACATGTGCTTCATGGCACATAACGCAGAGGCAAACTCTTACTACTCTCTCTCTAAAGATTCATGTGACGAATCTTGTAGTAATTCGTGTGAAAGCATGCCCTCTTACAAAGAACTTCAAGCTGAATTATTCTCTATACATAACAAGTTCATTAAGGTCTCAAAGAGGAACATAAGCTTTAAACAACAAAATGAAACACTTAGAAATCAGCTTGAATCCTCAAAACTTGTTGAAGAAGAAAAAGATTTAAAGATTGAAGAGCTTAACAAGAAAGTAGATAACTTGTCTAAAAAATTAGTTAAGTCTCAAGTGAATGAAGATAGAAAAAGAGTGCAAGAAATAAATGATCTTAAAAACCAAATTCAAGAGAAAGAAAAAGTCATCTACAAATTTACCAAAGGTAAAGATAACTTCGAAAAAATGGTAGGACAACAAAGGATGGAAAACAACAAAGAACGAATTGGTTACAATGGAACACCAAACAAAAGAAAGAAAAACTTATTTATGAGATATTTTGTAAATTAATCTAAACATTATGCAAGCACTTCATCAACAAACATTTATGAGCACACCACTTGCTACATGTGTAAAAATAAAGGACACATAATGTTTAATTGTCCACTCAAGAAAAAGTACGTTAAAGTAAAAAATGAGTAGAAGATAAATGCTAAAACTAGACAACATTTAAAGAGAGTTAAGAAGGTTTGGATTCCAAAAGTGACAACATAAATCATTTCTTGTAGGTTTGCTTTAGGACAACTCCGTCTAAGGATAAATGGTACTTGGACAGCGGATGTTCAAGGCATATGATGGGAGATAAATCTAAGTTCACTTCTCTCACTAAAAGGATGGAGGATTTGTAACCTTCGGTGACAATGCAAAAGGCAAGATCATCGGAATTGGTAAAATAGGTAAAGACTCTTTACTTACTATAGATGATGTCTTCTTAGTAGAAGGTCTAAAGCATAATTTATTAAGCATTAGTCAACTTAGCGACAAAGGATTTGAAATAATATTTAAGAAAGACAAATGCATAATTCAAGATTCTAAGGATCAAAAGACACCATGAATTGTGGAACAACCATAGACCTTATATTTTCTATTTTCGTGTTTTTGGTTATAAATGCTTTGTGCTTAGGGACAATGAGCATCTATGGAAATTAAATTCTAAATCTGATGAAGGCATTTTCCTAGGTTATGCTCTTAATAGTAAAGCATATAGAGTTTTCAATAAAAGAACATTGACTGTCATTGAATCTATCCATGTTGTATTTGATGAATGTAATCCATTTTCTAAGAAAGATGATGAAGATGACATTGACATTAGAAAATGCTTAGAGAAGTTGTCTGTCGAAAACAATGTAAGTAAAAATTCAGAAATAAATGATAAATCATCTGAAGATAATGACAGTGAAAATGAAGCTCAGGAGTTGCCTAGAGATTGGAAATTTATTAGAAACCATCCTTTAGATCAAATCATAGGTGAACCTTTCCGTGGTATAGCCACAAGATCTTCCTTGAAAAACTTAGTGAGTCATTCTGCCTTCTTGTCCCAAGAAGAACCTAAAAATATTAAAGAAGCCATCGAGGATGAGTCTTAGTTGATGTCCATGTAAGAAGAACTTAATCAATTTTAAAGAAGCAAAGTGTGGACCCTAGTTCCTAGGCCAAGTGATCATACAATTATTGGAACCAAATGAGTGTATAGAAATAAGAAAGAAGAGAATGGGGTGGTAACTAGGAATAAGGTTATACTAGTTGCCCAAGGTTATAATCAGGAAGAAGGAATTGATTTTGATGAAACCTATGCTCCTGTTTCTAGGATGGAATCCATTCGTATGCTACTTGCTTATGCCGCTTTTAAAAATTTTAAATTGTTTCAAATGGATGTTAAAAGCACTTTTATTAATGGCTATATTAATGAAGAAGTGTATGTAGAACAACCACCCGGTTTTGAAAATCATAAATGTCAAGATCATGTATACCGGTTTTCTAAAGCCTTGTATGGATTGAAGCAAGCGCCTAGAGCTTGGTATGAAAGGTTTAGTGGGTTTCTACCAGAAAATGGGTTTACCCATGACAAGATTGATACTGCACTTTTCATCAAATCCAAAAATGATGATATGCTTATCATTCAAATCTATGTTGATGATATCATTTTTGGAGCCACTAATGATGATTTGTGTAATGAGTTTGCCAAATGCATGCCAAGTGAATTTGAAATGAGCATGATGGGTGAACTTAGTTTCTTTTTAGGGTTGCAAATTAAACAAGTTAAATATGGAACTTTCATATGCCAATCTAAATATGTCAGGGACTTGCTAAAGAAATTTAATACGAAAGATAGTAAAATTCTTGGTTCTCCTATGAGTTCTTCCATCAAACTTGATTAGATAAGTAAGGAATCCCTGTTGATGTGAAATTGTATCGTGGCATGATTGGGAGTCTTCTATATCTTATGGCTAGTAGGCCTGATATTATGTTTAGAGTGTGCATGTGCGCTAGGTTTTAGGCGGCTCCTAAGGAATCTCATCTATTGGCAGTAAAACGAATCCTTAGGTATCTAGTTGGAACTATAGAGTTAGGGTTATGGTATCTTAAGCATACGACCTTTGAGATTGTTAGTTATACTAATGCTGACTTTGCAGGTAGTAAGGTTGATAGGAAGAGTACTAGTAGAACTTGTCACTATTTAGGACAATCTCTTATTTCTCGATTCTCCAAGAAACAAAATTTAGTTGCCATATCTACAGCCGAAGTAGAATATATCGCAGCTGGATGTTGTTGTTGTAATGACCTGAAGAATAATGATATTTGAATACTACAGAGGAAAGAAAATGGAAACAGTAACAGAAGGAAGCAGTCGACTTTGTCGATGAACGCTTCACGTTCGTCAACGACATCGCACTTTGAGAGTAATAGCCGAGAAATTTAATTAAGGACTCGTCGACTAATACAGGGGATTCATCGACGAGGATAACATAGGGTCTCGTCGACGAAGACAAGTTTCGTCAACGAGAAGTTACCGAGAGAGGATTTTTGGAAGTCTGAAATTCGTCGACGAGGGTGCAATTTCGTCGACAAACTTTCTACAGGACTCGTCGACGAGGTGACGTGTCTCGTCGACGAATCCAACCCTATAAATAGAAAAAACCCAAATTTAAACGCAATAAATAAAGAAAAAAATCACTCTCTCTCTCTCTCTCTCTCCCTTTGATTTCTCTCTCTTCTCTCTTCGATTTTGGTCTCGTTGCTCGTCGGATTGACAATCTGAGGCCACCACGACGCTCTTGGGGAAGTTCTCTCCAAATCTGCCGGGGCGGACCGTTAGTGGAAGCTAGTCGAAATTCATCCCTAGGTTGAGGTAAGGGTTTTTATGCCAAATTTGGTCCTACTATAGTTATAGGAAAAGATATTCACGTGAAAATACCAAAGTTTAGTTCTGCGAGTTATCATTTTCAAGGTGTTGAATGGGAACTCTGCAAGTGCAGGCCAAGTGTTTTTAAGGGGTTCTCTTTTCAGTACCAAGTAAAGGAATAAATTAAAGCAGTTATTTTCCATACAAATTATTATTATTTATGAGTAAATTAATTTTCAGAAAAGCATGTATTATATCAATATATTACGAAGGAAATGCACATTTGGAAAAATACTGCTATTATGTTGAAATGTATATATATGTACGAGATGCCAGAAATTATGATTTTAGAATATGATGTATGGTTTTAAACAACAAATGTGTGGCATGAATATTACTTTACGTTAAAAGTATTATGATATGACAATGTTATGAATGAAGCATGTTTTCAGGAATATGAAATAATACGGTACGAAATGATGTTGAAAATACATGATAATTGATTTATTATTCAGAATGATATGTATGAGATATTCGGCGCAAGGCCCATGATTGATAGCCAGCGTGAGGTCGTGCTTTACGTATGATTTCGGCGCGAGGGCGTATTTATTAAATGTTCGACGCAATGCCGTA
Organism: Malania oleifera; assembly: GCF_029873635.1. Classification (NCBI taxonomy): domain Eukaryota; kingdom Viridiplantae; phylum Streptophyta; class Magnoliopsida; order Santalales; family Ximeniaceae; genus Malania; species Malania oleifera. The sequence goes on along the minus strand of NC_080420.1, from coordinate 109,516,049 downwards.
TTTATGAAATGTTTGGCGTGAGGCCGTATTTATAAAATGTTCAACACGAGGCCGTGTTTATGAAATTATAGAAAATGCTATCAATCCATTTATGTTAAATGCTATATTATAATGTATTATATGTTATCAGAACCTGGATGTTAGTTTATTTCAGTTTAGGAGCACGATACCGTAGCTTATAGATCAGATATCTATGTTTAGATTGGTGCTAACCACCCCACGAAGGGGTGGGAGATGGATTGTCGATGTGGCTTTCAGTGTAGAGCTGTAGATGTCCACTTGGCAGTCCGGACCAGGGTGTGGCAGGCCCATTGTACTTACAGACATTTTTGACTCTACAATGGTCGGCCAGCCATTGTCGGGTCTCTCCTTTGAGCTGCACAACCCGTCATGGGGGGTAATACATGACATCAGCTAGCTATTCATCCTGGGTATGTTTTTAGTATTATTAGCTATAATAGACAGTTATGATTAGTATGATTTATTAGAAATATGAAAGTATATGTTTTTACAGTTATTAAATGATGAATGTTTTCTGGTATGAAGATTGTACTGTATATCTATATTATCATTAAGTATTCATGTTGCCACATAGCTGTATTTAAGTTATTTTCCCTTAATGATAAGTGTCTCACCCCCGAACATTAAATGATTTTTAGGAAACCCAGAGAGACCGGCGGGTCAAGGCCGCCACTGAGTGAGTTGAGCTTCCCTGCTAAAAGGGTAGGTTCTGATCTAGGATCAAGAGATTTTTGTTGTAAGATTCTAGGTTTATTTTGATGTTTTGGAGATTGTATATAAACACAGTATTTTGGAGATGTAGTAGACTTTGGTATTATGTAATTTATGGTTGATGAATGTAATTTATATTTACTGCTGCCTAAGTTCCGCTGTGTATGACAGGTGTCCACGCTACCCACGTGTTCGGGTTGACTATTTTGATTATTATGTTTTATTGTATATTAAGATAAGCAGGTCATTACAGTTGTGCTCAAACTCTTTATATGAAACAACAACTTATGGATTTTGGGTTGCAGTACAATACAATACTGATTAAATGTGACAATACTAGTGCAATCAACATTTCAAAGAATCCTATCTCACATTCACGAGCTAATCACATTGAGATTAGACATCATTTCCTTCGTGATCATATGCAGAAAGGGGATGTGGTACTTGAGTTTGTATGCACAAATGAACAATGGGCTGACATTTTCACTAAACCACTTCCGGAAGATGACGTGAATTTGGTCTCATGCATAGTAGAGATGCTTCCTAGATATTTCATAGTTTGCATAAACTTAGGGGGAGCTTTCTAATAATTTCAAAGTCTAACAATTAATATAACAATTGGCATCTTTCATTGGCTTGGACTTTATGAAATTGGTTATGTTTTGTAGTGCGCAATTTTCATATCTATTGCATGATAATGGTTCCATTTATGTTTTATGTCTTGATCATATTGGAATTGTTTGAGTTGAGTAGTTATGGATAAACTGTTAGATCTTAAAACTTAAAACAAGTCATTTTTATACAGGAATTTTTGGGAAATATCTTATTTTCAAACGACATGCTGCCGAAATTTTTAAAATTCCCAAACTTCTCTTGTGTACTAATGTTCTATACCCAATGCCTACGACTATTCATTTCATAGCCCTTTTTGTTGTTGCCAAAAGGGGGAGATGTATAAGAGAGGGCAAAAATTGGGTTAACTTGAAAATTGGATTGACTTGAACTTAAATGAAAAATTATTTGCATTAATAAATTTTTACATTATGCATATCATTAGGGGGAGCCTTCTTAGGCCATACCCATTTTTTGCACGATGTATTTGTCATTATAAAAAAAAGAGGAGAATGTTGACCTTATAGGTCACATCCGGTTTTGATAATGACAAATACTCAAGCATTTGATGGCTTTTAAGTGTATGTGCAGGTTCATTTTAGCAGATCAAGTAATGACACATCAAAGAAAAGCATGAAGACCCTGAAGATTAGTTTCATGTTGTAATTCATTTATGTAATATGGGTCTATAATAGTAATTAGGATATAAGGTCTGTAATAATTACCTACATGTCATGCACATAAGATATATTATAACCTCAGTAAGACCTTAATGAGACCTTAGGTCCCAACACAAATGCACAATCACTCCCCATAATAACTTGCTCAGGGGATCAAATTGAAATGGATTGAACATAATAGGCATAAAATGAGAGAAGTTGGGCGATTGAACACCAGGTGTTCATATCACCTCGGGTGCCTAAACCGTTGGAATGTCAACGGTTTGACCAGGCTTCGAGTGACCAAACCTAAAATGGCCCTATCTTTCTCGGGTGACCGAACCCCTAGAAAGTGACTTTTCACCAACTCAAGCTGCCAAACTTTTCAGTTCAAAACAGGTCTCAGGCGACCAAATCCCTTAGTTTGGTTAACCGAATGTATTTTCGGGCACCTGAGCTGCTCACCAAAACTTTGAACACGGGCACTCGAACCATTTAAAAAGTCTTTTTGGGTTGAGTCTATTCGGGCGACTGAGCTGAAGTTCAACCACCCGAATCCTCTTGGGTTTCTTAATTATGTCATAATTAGGCCTTCGCCTATATATATGAACTCATTTGTGACGATTAGAAATTAACTAGCAAAAACGACTAGAAAAAATCCTCTTTATTTCCAAAAGTTCATATTGCCTCTTTTACTTCAAAACACTCTCAAATCTTTATTCCCTTGATATATCTAAGCTTTGTGAGAGTTCTATATTGAATTATTGATTAACATAGATTGCTCATACTCCCATTTGCTTGGCTTGATTGTTTGATATTATTTTAGGGAGTTTAGCAAAGTTTATCCCACATATTTGTATATAGTAAATCTCGTGTTGGGATAAACTCATAGGCTTGAGGATCTTTGCATTGTCATTGCAAGATTCCTATAGTTTGATTTTTTTGTGCAAAATATTTTCTACAAGTTACAATATTTTCAAACTACTCTTGTGCTCATTTCATTGAAGAAAATCTTTTGAGATAGTTTTTAGCATCTTTGAAACCTTGATTTGTTATTGAGATTTGATATGACTTGTTTCAAATATATAGCTTGGTTAGAACACTCTTGAACATTATAGTGATCACATCTTGTTAAGTGATGTTTGCACAAATATTCACATCACTGAGCTTACATATTCTTTGTTGTTGATGTGTATATGATTGATTACATTTGGTACATATCTGCTTTACTGAGAAGTATAATAACTGTACCGGTCATATTATGAAAATACTGTTGTATTCCAGGCGTGGCTTGAGGGGACAGTAATCCAGTTCGGTAAGGATTGATTGTAAAGGTTAAGGTTAGCCTTGTGCTAATTGACCTAGTTGTTTAGGTGTCGCTCCACACGTTAAGTGAACCTTATAGTGGTAATCCTTGCGCTTGTTAGCCAAGGCAGGGACGTAGGCAGTTTGCCGAATTTCGATAACATTTCTGGGTGTCATCTCTTATTTACCGCTTTCTGGTGCATGCTTGGTTAATTTCATTGTGCATTTTAATTTCATCTGTATATTTAAATTAATTTAATTTATCTGCATTATAATGACTATAAGGTTATGTAATACTGCTTTTAGGAAATTTACCTAGGGCATTAATTTTTGAAAATACCAATTCACCACCCCCGCTTGGGTTCACGGTAAAGCTAACAAGAGGTATAAAAGATTTGAGAGAATTTTTCCTAATTACTTTTGCTAATCTTGTTCCTAGTTAAGGCAAATGAGGGGGTATGTATAGATATCCCTTAAATTTTGACTGTCGGGGACCTATTGGGAATTTTTGAAAAAGTTTAGTTAAAAGTTAACCCTTTTTTAGTGCTTATTATCACGATTAAAAATTTGACAAGTCGAGAGTTTCGGTCAACCGCATTCATGGTTCGGTCGACCCAATTGTCAAATTTGGTTGCCCGTGAAGATTTTGGACTATAAATATGGTCGACTGTATTCAAGGCGATTTTGAAAACGTTTGAGGTTCGGTCGACCGAATAATTATTCGGTCTGCTGAACAGTTAGGTGTCAGACTCGTGCCAAGTCGGTCAACTTTGGAAGATACGTTCAAAAAGATACAGTTGACTGAGCGAAGTCAAAATGTTGACTTCAATTTAGTTCGGTCGACCAAGGCTTTTGTAATGCTTAGGGTTCGATCGACCGAGGTCTCTTGAAAACTTTTTTTCTTCTTTTTGACCTTATATGATTTAATCCATATTTGTATATGTTTGCAATTTTTGCTTAAGGGACTTAGTCATGATGTGTCCTATGGTCAATTGACCGAAGGTGATCCCTAAGGTCAATCTATGGTCTTGAGCATTTAAACCTATTACGTATGATATGCAGATTATTACAAACCATAAAAAACTTATTACAATTACAATACAACTTGAAAGAAAAACAAAGGAACTTCATGCTCTGCTCCTTTGTAATATCATGGATTGCACCGAATGATGTGCTCGTTGAAGTGCTTCTCGACTTCCATTTCTCATCTATCATTCGTGCATAGAAAAGTAAACCTATTCATACACTTAACACACAGATGAGATACTGTGATTTGTCATAATCAAAACAGGAGACAAACTCAAAAAGTCAAACAATATATAAATACATAAAATGCATATAAATTTAATAACTATTTAACTTCCCATATTTTATAAAATAAAGAATTTAAATTTTACTCAAATTTTATATTTAAATTCTCATTCAATATTAGTATGATCTATATCTATATTGTACTGGATAGTTTTATGTCAACATGCATTTTGGAGCAAATACAAAATTTATGCAACCCAAATTAAGTTAGTTTCAATCTTTCAAAGATAAATTGAAATTCTTTAAAAATCAAACAATTTAATTAATCTCAACTTTAAAATTAATTTTCCAATTCTTGAAAACCAATCGATAGACGATTCTGGATCCAATTGCATTTCCTAAACTTTTTTTTGACCCAAAATTAGTCACAGTTAATCGATTAATAATTGGCCTAAAAAATATGAATAATTGTTGAATTTTTGACCAAAAATTAACTTTGAACAAAATTGCCCTTCAACACGACCCATGGCCAAATGACAAGGATAACTAAAAAAGAAACTACATGCTCAAAGTATACAGTTTATGCGAATATGGATTACTGTCACCTTAATAATACAGTTTTAACACAACCGACAAATTTCCAAACAAAATAGAGATGATACTTGAAATCCCCAATTTTCTCGAAAAACTGTAACCCAAAAATCCTACATTTTTACCTAATAGATTTCCCCAAATAAGTAGTCAAAACATACATACGATCGTAGCCTACAGGCTTACCAATCCTGATTTCGAAAAATAAATTGATATAAACAGAATCCCCTTACCTTAACACGAATTCCAACTACGAACGCTATGGCCCTCAAAAATATGAACCGAGACTTCAAAACCTACAAACCACAGTACAATACATACTTACAATCGTACTTCTACACATATACTGAATCAGAAATAAAAACTGAGTCTTACCTCGATTTTAGCCCGAAACCCAAAAACGCTCGAAACGGACTTTTGATTCGCTAGAAACGTAGAGAATCCTTCACTGATCCTTGCAATAACTTTGGATTTACGATTCTGGTGACAAACAGTGAAGCAATCGAGGAGAGAGAAAGAGAGAGAGAGAGAGAGGAAAATTAAAACTTAGCCAAGAAGCAACTGAAAATATCCTTATAAAGACCTTTGACCCGGGGTATTTCGTCGATGAATTGGTGTCCTCGTTGACGAGGTCTTCAGGGATTTCTTCGATGAGACAGTGATTTCGTTGACGAACCCTGATATTTAAATTTTCCCAAACCTCTCGGCTTTTCCTCGTCGACGAACCTCTGAAATTTCGTCGACGAGAAGCCTTCTACCTTCATCGACGAATTATGGCCTCATCGACGAAGTCTGCAGAATTCCATTTTTACCCCTCTTTTACATAATTAACCCGTACAACACAATTCGGGTTCTTACAATCTCCCATCCTTACAAAAATTTCATCCTCGAAATTTGCAATCTCTCTTTACATCCACATTCATACTACTATATACATACTTACTCTGAGGTGAAACGGTGACTATCTATACACAGTCCCTCTACGATACATACATACTCACTTTAGAGAATATGGCAACCATTTATACACAGCCCTGTTACGATACATACATACATGCTCTAGAGAATACGACGGCCATTTATACGCAACCCCGTTATGATACATACATACATTCCCTCACTTATGGAGAAGGAATACTGTGGTCATATACATACACGGTCTCGGAAGCTTACAATACAACAGGACTCTCCCAGAGACTAACCACCAAATACAATATGATAACATAGGATTACATACACACATACATACTCATACCACCCTACTATCTAAGTACTACTCAAAACAACTGCGGATACTTCCGACGTATTTCCATTTCCAGTTCCCAAGAAGCTTCCTCAACCTCGTGGTTTCGCCATAATACCTTCACCAACGGTAATTCTTTGGTACGAAGCTTCTGAACTTTACGGTCCAGAACTTGAATAAGTATCTCCTCATACGCTAACGTATCCTCAATTTCCAATTCACCATAACTGATAACATGAGATGGATCCAACACGTACCTTCTCAGCATGGATATGTGTAACACATCGTGGACCCTCGAGAGTGCTGGGGGTAACGCAACTCTGTAGGCTACCGGACCCACTTGCTCAATAACCTCGAATGGTCTAATATACCTAGGGCTTAACTTGCCCTTCCTTCCGAATCTCATCACTCCCTTCATCGGAGCGATTCTAAGGAATACTTTACCCCCTACGTCGAACTCCAACTCACGGTGGCGAACATCCGGGTAACTCTTCTGTCGACTCTGAGCCGATCTAATCCTCTCCTGGATTAAACCTACCTTCTCAGACGCCTGCTGCACGAGTTTAGGTCCTAAAACCCGACGTTCACCGACCTAATCCCAACACAAAGGAGATCGACACCTCCGACCATATAAAGCCTCGAACGGTGCCATCCCTATACTAGCCTGGAAGCTGTTGTTATAGGCAAACTCCACTAGTGGTAGAAACCGAATCCAACTACCACCGAAGTCCAATACACAAGCCCGTAACATATCCTCCAAGATCTGTATTGTCCTCTCTGACTGTCCATCAGTCTGGGGGTGGAACAATGTACTGAAAGTAAGCTTCGTCCCCAATGATTCCTGCAAGCTCTTCCAAAATCGAGAAGTAAACCTCGGATCCCGATCTGAAACAATAGACACCGGTACTCCGTGCATTCTCACAATCTCATGCACATACATATCAGCTAGCCTACTCAAAGAGTAGCTAACCTTCATCGGTACAAAGTGAGCAGATTTGGTCAACTGGTCCACAATTACCCAAATAGCATTCTGCCCGTAAAGCATTGTTGGTAATTTGGTAACAAAGTCCATGGAAATATACTCTCATTTCCATACCAGAATAGGCAAAGGTTGCAATGGCCCTGCCGACCTCTGATGTTTAGCTTTCACCTGCTGACACGTCAGAAACTACTCCACAAACCGGGCAATATCCCTTTTCATACCACTCCACCAGAAGGACTCACGCAAATCCCGATACATCTTCGTACTACCCAGATGTACCGTATACAAAGAACGATGCGCTTCTTTCAGAATCGTCCTTTGATCTCATCGTCGCTTGGAACACATATCCAGGTCCCAAATCTCAACACACCTCTGTCAGAGATGTTAAAGTCCGAATTCAAGCCCTACTGTACTTTCCCCACAATCTCAGTTAACTTCGCATCACTAGCCTGTACGGCTTTAATACGCTCAAACAAGGTTGGTTGGATCACCAAACTAGCAATAAAAGCCTGATGATCACTAGATACCAACTCCACGCCATTGCTTTCCACATCCCATCTGACATAATGCTGAGCTACAACTGCAGTTACTGCTGCATGCTCTGACTTCCGACTCAACGCATCTGCTACCACATTAGCCTTTTTCTGGGTGATAACTGATCGTGAAATCATAGTCCTTAATCAACTCTAGCCACCGCCTCTGCCTTATATTCAGCTCCTTCTACGTGAAAAAGTACCCAAGGCTCTTGTGGTCAGTGAAAATCTCACACTGAACACCATACAAGTAGTGTCGCCAGATCTTTGGAGCATATACTATAGCAGCCAATTCCAGCTCATGCATAGGGTAATTCTTCTCATACTCCTTAAGTTGTCGAGAAGCATAAGCTACTACCTTACCCTGTTGCATAAGCACACATCCCAAACCCTTCAGGGACGCATCGCTATAGATCACAAAACCCTCATTCCCTAAAGGAATGGTCAATACTGGAGCAGTAACCAACCGGTGCTTCAACTCAAGAAAACACTGCTCGCAATTACTAGTCCAGTAAAACTTCACTCCCCTCTTAGTCAAACATGTCAGAGGTCTAGACAATTTAGAGAAACCCTCCACGAACCAACGATAGTAACTCGCCAGTCCTAGAAAACTCCGAACCTTCTGCACACTCTTCGGTCTAGCCCAGTTGACTACAGCCTCAATCTTACTGAGATCAATGGAGATACCGCCCCTAGACACCACATGGCCTAAGAACGCAACTTGATTCAACCAAAACTCACACTTCTTCAGCTTAGCATACAACTTCTTCTCCCGCAGAATCTGTAATACTATCCTCAAATGTTCTACATGCTCTTCCGTACTCCTCGAGTATACTAGAATGTCGTCAATGAAAACCACTACGAATCGATCCAGGTACTCAAGGAAAACCCGGTTATCAAATCCATGAACACTGTCGCCGCATTGGTTAACCCAAATGCATAACCAAGAATTCATAGTGGCCATATCTGGTTTAGAAAGCAGTATTAGCTATATCCTCAGACCTAACCCTCACCTGATGATACCCTGACCGTAGGTCGATCTTTGAAAAGGCATGCGTCCCCTCCAACTGGTCAAAAGGATCATCTATACGAGGCAAAGGGTAACGGTTCTTCACCGTCACTTTGTTGATCTCACGGTAGTCAATACACATACGCATCAAACCATCCTTCTTCTTCACAAATAATACTGGAGTTCCCTAGAGCGAAACACTAGGTCAAGTAAAACCCTGGTCCAATAATTCCTACAACTGCTCCTTTAACTCTCAAAGTTCTGCTGGAGCCATCCGGTACGGAGCTTTAAAGATCGGTGCCTTACCAAGCAGCAATTCTATCTCAAACTCCACCTCACGATCTGGAGCTAAACCGGGAAAATCATCTAGAAACACATCCGAGAACTCGCTGACTACCCGAATGTCCTCGAGTCTTAACTCACCCCGTAGCGATTCCTTCACGCAAGCTAGGTACCCCTGACAACCTTCTAAGAGTAACCTCCTCGCCTGTAGCGCCGACAGAATCTGTGGCGTCGAACGCACACACGATCCCACAAACTCATACTCTTGCTCCCTAGGCGGTCTAAAAACTACTACCTTCTTCCGACAGTCAATCACTGCATAACTGGAGAATAACTAAGCCATTCCCAATATGACTTCAAAACCCGACATGTCGTATACTACAAGATTCACCGGTAGCAGTCTCTCCTGAATCACAACTGGGTAGTTTCCTAACATCTTACTACAAATCGTTAGACCCCCAATCGGCATAGTTATAGACAACATCTCATTCATCACGATGGTTTCAACCCCACACAATTTCACAAAACTAGCAGATATGAACAAATGGGTTGCCCTCGAATCAAATAACACAACAGCTCTATTCGAAAGATATAACATGGTACCTGTCACCACGTTCCTAGCGTGTTCTGCATCTGTTGGAGTAAGTGAGTATACTCTCGTCGGAGCCGTGGTTGCTTAGTAGTTCCCTCGAGGCATCTGATTACTCCCACGGTTCTGGCTCTGTGCAGGCATATCCTTCCTTGGTTCCTGGCAGCTCTTCTCCATGTGGCTCGACTTGCCACAGTTGTAGCAAACACCCCAGAATGGCCGACACTCACCATCGTGCCATTTATGGCACTTGGTGCACGGTGTGGAGGATGGATCCCCCTGAGAACTCAGTCACTCGGTGTTCTGCCGATAACTAGAGCTCTAATTCTTCTTCTTCTTCTACTTACTCTACTAAGGATTACTCTGAGGACCAGAATATACTGGCCTCTTCCCCTAAACTTGCACTATCTCATCTCCCCGAAGGTTAGTCTCAACTATGGTGGCTTTATCCACCAGGATAGAGAACTCACAGATCTGTAGCATCCCTATAAGATGGCGGATGTCTTTCCTCAGACCCCTCTTGAACCTCCGAGCCTTCTCGTGCTCATTCGGAACCAAGTATGGTGCAAATCGAGATAACTCGATATATCTGAAAGCATACCTCTGCACCATCAAAGTTCCTTACATCAGGCCTGAAAACTCATCGACCTTAGCATCCCATGTGGAGACCGGAAAGTATCTTTCGAAAAATACCTAATTGAAGCGGCCCCACGTCATATCAGATGGACCAGCTCTCTGCCTCTCAAGTAGGCTCACTGTCGTCCACCATCACCCTGCCTCCCCAGTCAACTGGAAGGTAGCGTACAAGACCTTCTGCATCTTAGTGTAGTGGAGGACTCCCAAAATCCTCTCGATCTTCTCAATCCAGTCCTCCGCCACTATCAGATCAAGTCGTCCCGTAAATGTCGGAGGGTGCATGCATGTGAACCTCTCGATGGTACACCCCGCATTAGTAGGAGAGCTCTCGTGTCTCTTAACACTCCACCCAATCTCTCGAATCACCTGTCTCGCCAAACCACGAGACACAGAAGGAGACTCATCGCTTGCCGTCTCCTCGGAACCACTTTCCAAGTTATTATCCTCGGGCTCCATTCTGAAAACAGAATAGGAATTGGTTAGAATTCCTATATCGTACACAGTTAACACAATCATACACCTAATCATGTCAAGTATTACTCTTACAGGTCTAAGCCTGTCCCGTCACACCAACACGAAAGTCGTCAATGGTCTGCCCTGCCTTTACTGGAATTGTCATCCCAGGAAAAACACGGAATACCATCGACAAATCCCAATCTAGCAACAGAACAACCCTCGACCAACACTACCCATTTCCAACACCCTATACTCTGGTATGTGCACATCAATACTCCTAACCAAGTCTGCAAGACCTAACAACCTGGTTAGCTCTGATACCAAGTTGTCACACCCCGAACCTGGAAATGGGACCCGAAGGTGAATTTAGTAACCTAACCTGTCTCTGTACCAATTAAAACATACATGATACCACATACAAAGAGGGTTCGACCCCGTGGGCTGAACGGATGTCCCATTTACATACACATAAATATCCACAAATCAAAATATGCAGCGAAATACGGTCTTTCATACAATAACAGTATCATACTAGATTCTATACAACTAGGATATACATTCCCATAATTACAACACTTACTCCAGGTGTCCACAAAACTATACTGACAACCTGGCTGCCAAAACTCGTACCTAAAAGGTACTAGCAGTAGCTACGACACCCCTTGCTTTCGGACACTAGGATGCTACTTACTGCTACCTGAAGGCCCTTAAAATATTATACGTACATTCGGGGTGAGACACCTCTCAGTAAGGAAGAAAACAATTTATATCAGTGTGTGGCATACCAGTGTCATTTTACATAGTTCATAACACTATACATATGATACAGTTCGAAACAATTCATACAGTTTCATACAGTTCCAGTATTTTCACAACACCATTCCAATTCATACGATACCCAACATACATACATACATACATACATACATACATACATACAGTCAGTGTTGTCACACTAGTTCGCAACTACACCAGGTCACCTCGTCTCACAGCGATTACATTACTACATACGCAACTACACTGTGACGATCAAGGCCCAATGGTGATTACATTGCTCCATACGCAACTACACTAGGTCACCTAGTCTCATAGCGATTACATTACTACACATGCAACTACGAAGATCTACGACTCAGCCCCAATAGTGATTACATTGCTACATACGCAACTACACAAGGTCACCTAGTCTCACCACGATTACATTGCCACATGCAAAACTACGCTGTGACGACTTAGGCCCACAGTGAATCCATTGCTTCATACGATGTAGCATATAACTCACACCACTTCGGTGACCAAACGAAATTAGACTAGTGATATTTCACACCCTCAGATATAGAGCCAGACACTCTTGCCTACGGTAGTTAATCGATCCATGGCACAGCGTACGGTAATTAGCCGCCACATAACTGTTTCGGCGTATGGTAATTAGCCGCCCCTAGCTGATTTCACAAAACATGGAATCATTTTGGAACTCACGTCCCTGTACATTTCAGCGTACAGTAATTAGCCGCCACATAACTGTTTTACAAATACCTGGCACAAATACATACAACCATACATACCACACTTATTTGGTTTATGGCAAATCATATCGTTTACAAATTCAAGTATATAGTTTATGCAAATATGGATTACGGTCACCTCAATAATACAGTTTTAACACAACCGAAAAATGTCCAAACAAAATAGAGATGATACCCGAAATCCCTAATTTTCCTAAAAAACTGTAACCCAAAAATCTTGCATTTTTACCCAATAGATTTCCCCAAATAAGTAGTCAAAACATATATACGATCTTAGCCTATAGGCTTACCGAACCTGATTTCAAAAATAAACTGATATAAACAGAATCCCCTTACCTTAACCCGAATTCCAACTATGAACTCTATGGCCCTCAAAACTATGAACCGAGACTTCAAAACCTACAAACCATAGTACAATACATACTTACAATCCGTACTTCTACATATATACTAAATCAGAAATAAAAATCGAGCCTTACCTCGATTTTAGACCGGAACCCAAAAACACTCGAAACGAACTTCCGATCCGCTAGAAACGTAGAGAATCCTTCACTAATCCTCACAGTAACTTTAGATTTACAATTCCAATGACAAACAGCGAAGCAATCGAGGAGAGAGAGAGAGAGAGAGAGAGAGAGAGAGGAAAACTAAAACTTAGCCAAGAAGCAACTGAAAATATCCTTATAAAGGCCTTTGACCCGGGGGATTTCATCGATGAATTGGTGTCCTCGTCAACGAGGTCTTCAAGGATTTCATTGACGAGACAGCGGTTTCGTTGACGAACCCTGATATTTAAATTTTCCCAAACCTCTCGACTTTCCCTTGTTGACGAACCTCTGAATTTCATCGACGAGAAGCCTTCTACCTTCGTCGACGAATTATGGCCTCGTCAACGAAGTCTATAGAATTCCATTTTTACCCCTCTTTTACAGAATTAACCCGTACGACACAATTCGAGTTCTTATATGTTAACCGAACTGATCGAATAGAGGGGCCTCACCGAACTGAACCGAATTTAACCAAATTAATTTGAAATTAATTAGTAAAAACATAATATAATTGTAGATTTTTACCAAATACTAATTAACATATTAACAAATTAACATATTAACAAACTAGCATATACTAATTAACATATTAACAAATTAATATATACGAATTTATATTAAATTTTAATTAATTATTAAATTGGTTATTTCGGTTAACCGAATTAACATTCCTCTTAACCGAATCGACTAACCAAACTTTGTAAAATCATAACCGAACCGACCGATCCTGTGTTCTTAACCGAACCGAACCGACCAATTTTGGTCGGTTAATTCAAGTTTCCCCAAATTATACTCACTCTTAGGGGATACGATTATGGGAGAGGCAGGTACTAACATCCTTTATATACTCATTCCATAAATGTTTTGAATTAACCTAATGATTATCCCAATTTGAATTAAATGATTTCCAATTATTATGTGATGTATGATGTAATAGAGTTTTTAACACTGAATTCTTTCGTATCCATTTGGAAGTTCATTTAGGAGTGTTGAATTTATCTTAGGTCTAAATTTGGTCAAAATTACCTTCCAAATTTTAGAATTTCAAAGAAAATTTCCACATCTATCTAAAGATGAATCTTGAAACACCAAATGCATGTGGAGTTACATGGGGCAACTTTTTTTTTTTTTCACATTCAACTTTTTTTGTCCTCTCTCTCTCTAAAAGAAGAAGGGGTCCCATGCAGGCCCCATTAATTCTTTTTAATAATAAATTTGAAACTCCCTCTCTATCCCTTCTGTCTTTTATGAATTTTGAAGCATGCTTGTGACGCTAATAAGTTACTATTTTTTATTTTTTATTTTTAATATAAGACTTTTCTTGTCCTCTATGTGTGTATGTGTGTGTCAGCCAATAGAGAGAAAGGGCCACACTGGTCCTGCTATTTTTTTTTTTTTACATCTAACTTTTCTTTTCTTTTTTGTACTCACTCTCTTTCTCTTAGTCTGCAAAGGAAGGGGCCACATGCAGGCCTCACTAATTTTTAAAATCATTTTGATACTCCTTCTCTCTCTTTCCCTCTCACTTCTTATGGAGTCGAAAAAGAAGGGTTGTATGTGGGCTCCATAATTTTTTTAATTTTTTATCATTTTGAAGTTCCTCTCTCTCTCTCTCTCTCTCTCTCTCTCTCTCTCTCTCTCTCTCTCTCTCTCTCTCTCTCTCTCTCCATCTGGCCACACTAATTTTTATTATTTTTTAAAATCCTCTCTCTTTTATGAGAAAAAGATTTAAAAATCCTAACATTCTAAATTAATTTTTTTAAATGGATCCCAACTTAACTACTTTACACTACTTTCTTTATCAATACTTTTATATTATAAAATTAATCTAAATTATTAGTTCCTACATTCTTTATCTTTTGTATATTTACATATGCTAAATTATATAATTAATTTAATTTTATATTATTCAAAATATATAAAAATATATATAGCGCCACACTTTTGTTTATATACATTGTAGACACTCAATTTTGTTTGGCCATTCTACAACAAAAATTTTATTTTTTAAAAAGAAATTTTGAATTACTTTTAATTGCTCTTTCAGTTATTAATTCTTTGTGTTATCTAAGTTCTTCACCTAATTAAAATCTCTCATTTTGACTCAACCTCACTACTCTGAAATAAAGTTTCATTCATTAGTCTTTTTGTACAAAGTGTTAGTTACATTTATTTATCCATATGCATTACACGTACAATATCCAAAAAAGGGGGAAAATACAAAAAGAAAAAAATCGGTCTTCATCCTTGAGACTACTAGCTTTGGGCCTCCTTCATGTTCACTTGCATGCAAAAAAGGTTTCAATGTTAGTTTCAAATGTTAAAGCATTTCAAATCCCATTTTGGGCCAACTTTGGAATTTAAAATCCATTTAGAGTCTGTGTGAAATGACAACCAATTGTGGGTCTTTGTGTAAAATGACAACACATTCTAAGCTAATTTTGAGTGATTAAGGCCCATTATGGGCCCCTCTTTTAAATTGGACCTCAATTTGGGGGTAGAGGTAATCAAAGGCCCATTACGGACATTAAATTAAGTCAAACACATTCCTATATGGCTGCTCTTGGTGAACAATTGTGTCATCTCCTTCCCCACATAGCATTTCCCTATATGGCCAATTTCTATGGCAGGACATATCTTGCAGTTCCTAGGAAGCTAGTTTGTAGAGACCCGAAAAATATTAATTAATGAAATAATAAAGAAAAGAGGGAATTTGGTTTGGCAAAGGCCAAACCGTCGACGGTTTTGGTGGAGCTCAAAAATCGTTGGCGATTTTGAGTTACCATGGCCATGTAAGGATAAAATAGTGAAAATAGGTTTGATTAAAATGCCAAATCGTCGACAGTTTTGCTCCGGGTCTGTGGCCTATATAAAGCATTAAAGTAATTTTTTTTAGATAAATCAACACCCTCTCTCTCTCTCTCTCTCTCTCTTTCTCTTTCTCTCTCGCTCTCTCTAGGCTGCAGCCATCCTTCCTTCTCTCTTCGATTTTTCACCCGGTTTCATCCCGAATTGAATGATAAATGGCATTTTGGGATCTCGACAACGATTCGCCGCAGTTTAACCGGAGCGGTTTCACTGGTTAGGCTTTCCAAGAACTTCTCCAAAACTGAGGTAAGGAAGTTGTTTTTCAAGTTTAATTAATTATTGGAAGAGTATGGGTGTAGTAACCCGAACCAATAAAATATAATAAATAAATAAAAGGAAAGAGAAAGGGAAAGAAAATAGGGAAATCAGTTTGGAACAAGGACCAAACCTTCGACGGTTTCAGGGAGCCTAGAAAAATCGTCGACTATTTTCCTGCAGGGCAAACTACCGAGAGCATTACACGGGCATTCAGGTTTGGCAAGTGGCCAAACCATCGACGGTTTCAGGAAAATTATCGACGGTTTTCCTACAGGCTGGGTTACCTAAGGGCTAAGTAACATATTTTTTTCGTAACTCTCATTTTTTCTCCCTCTCCCTCCCTCTCTCTCTCTCTCTCTCTCTCTCTCTCTCTCTCTCTCTATCTCTCTCTCTCTCTCTCTCTCTCTCTCTCCTAGGCCTCTTTCACTCACGAGTGCTCCTCGATCCTCTCTTCCTCCTCTCGGCTCATAGGTCGTTGATTTTCGGTAGATTTGAGCAATTAGGTTTCGTGATTTTGAAGGTTTTAGGCAATTTCTTCAAGAACAGATTAGGAGATTTGATTATGTTAGTTATTTTTGGAATATGAACTGTTTAAATTGTAGTATATGTTTACAGAAACAATATTTATGATTTTCTAAATGAATCAGATAGATGAAAATGGTTTTTTTAACTTTTATACGTTTTTGGGGAAAACTAACGTGAATGGGTTGAACATCTCTTATTTTCAGTAAAATGTACAGTTTGAGTTAAATTAAAGCCTAGAAATTCTCATACCCTTATGTTCATTAACTTATATGTTTTCCAGATAGTTATGTATATTTATGATTTACTTGATGAAAATTTGTGTGACATGAGAACGATTTAAAATGGTATAAATGTACAGAATGGTTAAACAGTTATGATACAGTAGAATATAATGACACCGAGACAGTTATGTTATCACAGATATGATATGACTGTTTAATTCCCTTTCCTGATATAATAGACTTTTCTTGAATGATTGGAAATTGTGAAAATACTAGTATTGTTAAAGTAAGTGTGGAAAAAGGTCTCAGGGGACGGCGATATATAACGCCTTGATGATGATTATTGAGAAATGTAGAGGAGGACGACAATCCGTAACGCCCCGATTCTCAAGATTTAGCCTGAGAGCTTGCTGATGTGAGGGACGGCGAGATGTAATGCCTCAATTTCAGCAAGTGTGAACTGTGAATGGATCATGTGGAGTGTGGATTTATTAAACTGTACCGTACTATCTATGATAGGCTGTTGAATATATATACATGTTGGTAGGTCTATTATGAATTGCAATGATATGTGTATCATGAATTTTATAGTTACGATTCAATTATATGGAAATCATATTTAGTAAGGATAACATAAGAACCGTTTATAGATAACTATTGCAGTAAAACTCATCTGCTACACACTGACAATAGTTTAATCCGCTTTACTAAGAAGTGTCTCACCCCATTATCCATCTCACTTTTTAAGTCCTACAGGGAATTGTACCTAATTGTAAGGCTGGGATTAGACTTTTGTGAGTGGTAGACAAAGCTGGTGAGCCACCAGCTATTATGCTTGTTATTTTTGGGTTGTAAAATATTGACATGTAGTTTTATATATGTATCTAGGGACAGTTAGAACTCTGGTAATGTGATTGAGGTATTTTTCTTTTGCTGTATGCTTTTATTTTCAGTTATGACAGAACCACCCAGTTTTCCCTTATTGGGGCAGGTGGTGGTATTATGGTATTAGAGAATTTTATTTATTTTATTTCACAGATAACACCCTGGGCCCATGTGGCGGGTCAGGGCATTACAAGTGGTATTAGAGCACTAGGTTGCTAGGTTTTGTAGACTATGCCAGATGATATTACCAGAGTATAGGTTTAATTAGGATGAGGATAGGAATGGGTAGAATAGGAATTTTGAGTTTGTTTCGTAAGCCTGGAGGCAAAAATACCTTGACAGACTTCTGTGATTTTTTGAATCAATCGATGTGTTCAAAAAACCACAACAATCTTGTAGAGACTCAGGAAATTTTAAATAATAAAGAAAATAAGAAAAGAAGGAAATTTGGTTTGGGAAGCCCAAACCGTCTACGGTTTGGTGAGGGTCGTAGAAAACCGTTGACGGTTTTCTTTTTACCGCAGGCTGGTAATAGGTAAAATAGTGAAAAAGGGGGGGGGGTTAAAGCCCAAACTGTCGATAGTTGTATGAACAATGTAGAAAACCGTTGTCGGTTTTCTCTATAGTGGGCGTTATAAGGGAAGCCACGAGCTTCATTTTATTTATCAAACTAAATTTCTCTCTTTCTAAAACCCTACGAACCCCTCTTCATTCTCTCTTCAATTATGACTTCATTATAGCCCGGATTGATAATTAGGAACAACCACGAGGTTCCTGGGAAGATTCTCTACAACTTAGGCGGAGCAGATTTTCAATTTGAGGTTCCAGAACACCATCCCAAAACCAGAGTAAGTGGGGTATTTTAGAGTTTTAATGTTAATTTGGAGTATACAAAACCTAGGAAGTGTTAAACGGAAATTTTTTTGGGAGTTTAGTTAAATAATTTAGGGTTAACACAATTTCAGGCTTTTAAGCTGCGAACGCCGTGGACGGTTTGAATTTGGGTATTTTAGCAATATCTCAGTAAGACAAGTAAGGGGAATAAATTATAGCATTATTTTTGGAACTATTGTTTGAATTTTTATGTGAATGGAATGTGCATTGAAAGGATGGGAAAGAAACAGAAAATGATGAGAATATTGAAAAAGTGATATATACCATTATAAGATGAGATATGAATATGAAAATGTGAATATTGTAATGTTAATACTGCAATGAGAATGTTGAAATATGAATACTGAAATGTGAATATGAGAAAGTGAATATTACAATGAGAATATAACAAAGTGAATGCTGAAATGCGATTATTGAAATCTGTATATGAAAATGAGAATATTGCAATGTGAATACTGCAATATGAATGTGAAATGTGAATATTGAAATGGGAATACTGGAAATGTGAAAAATTACAATGTGAGTACTACAATTGTGAATACTGGAATGTGAATGAGAATTGTGAATGAAGAGATGTGGAAATGATAACCCTGATAAATGGATTATGATATTGAGCACAGTACCATTGCTAGTTGTGATTAAGTGCAACCACATGGAATCATGAAGCGTATGGTGTGACAATTCGAATGAGCCAATGAGAAGGGTAGTTTTGCCCCCGGGTCCAGACTAGGGTATATGGCAGGTCATTCGTACTACAGATGAGTATATGAATTGTTTATTTTGATCTAACCAGGTCGGCCAGCCATGGTTAGATCCAGCCTTCGAGACGCACAATCCTGACCATGGGGGGAAGCATGGCGTGGAGAAATATTCTCAGGATAACCATGAGTTACAGACGCGATATACACTTGGTGTCGAGGATACTCATGGGCTGGTGAGAGGTATATGGGAAATGAAAGAGTGTGAGTTAATAACATAAATAATTAAAGCAAAGTAAAATACACCGCCTGAGGGCTTATTGAGTAAGGTGAGTGCCCTGATAAGTATCAGTTGTAGCCGAACCTGAGTTAATCAAGTAAGAATACAAACGATATTAGGGCAGAGGGAAGCTACTTGTATGGGCGGGTAATCTTCCCTATTCTCGGGAACTTCCCTGAAAAACATGGATTGCATGTGAACAAGTTGAAAATGGAGTTAAAGCTGGTAAAAGCTTGTGTTTTATATTTAAATAATTATGAGTAGAATTGATATATTTTCCTAGATGGTAATATCACTGAAATGAGATTAATACGATATTATGAAACTCTAATTGTCACACACTATAAATAATTTATTCCGTATTACTAATATGAGTCTCACCCAAATATCTAAATATTTTAGAGAACCGAGAAAGACTAGGTGATAGAGCTCTGAGATAGAGGGGAGCTGGTACCCTGATATACAGGGTGAGTGAATGAACTAGGGATGTATGCTCCCCTAGAGTTTTATTGTTTTTGGGAATATATTAGACATGTATATATGGATGGTTTAGTACTCTAATATGTGTATTCGTTGTGGTATGTAAATGTATTGACTTCCGCTAATAGGGTTGTTTTAAGATTGACTGTTACCTTGGTATCCCACTTCGGGTCGGGTTATGTAAAAATAGTATGAAAAATTAGGGCGTCATAGTTTGGTATCAGAGCTTATGTTGCTAGGTTCTGCAAACTTTAGTAAACAACGGAATACGATACCAGAGTATAGGAATGGATATTGACGAGATATGAGTCAGTTATTGTTTGATGATGAGATTGGGAATTTAGGTTTCTATCTTGCGACCTGGAGGCAAGAGTTTTGTGGTTGTTTATGTGATTTTCCTAGGGTGACGACTTCAAGAAAACCATGGATACTATCTCCAGTTCTTGTTTCTAAGTGGTAGGATTGAATATTAAATGGGGATTAAGAATGTTAAGAGAAATGTTTGTAGCAGAATATCTTGTGGGTTTTAGTATGCTAGTGTGATAATGAGTTATGATGATAGAGTTCTAAGACAGTTTTATACCATTTGCAGGATGGATCCAGGGAGTAGTAGTGCACAGGCTGGAGGGGATGATGCATGGCCTTCTAGCATGGGTGGCGGAGATCCTGATGCTGTACTAAGTAGCGCCACCCAACAAGTGATGGCATAGATGGCTAGAGGTTCAGGGAGCTGAGCTGCACGATTAAACAGTTCACGCGTATGAGACCCCCATCATTCTTTAGAGGAGCTGACCCACTCATGACTGAGAATTGAGTCTAGGATATAGAGGACATGTTGGTAGTTATCCCATGTACAGATGAACAAAAAGTACTGTTTGCAACATTTAAGCTGACAGATGAGGCAAAGTGTTGGTAGAGATCAGCGAGACTGTTCGAGGAGCAGAGACTTGACCCTGTAGCGATGACGTGGAGCTGCTTCAGGGAGATCTTTTTTTAGAGATACTTCTCGGCTTCCATTATAAGTGTGAAGGCAACAAAGTTTTTGCACTTGACGCAGGGACCGATGACAGCACAACAGTATGCAACTAAATTCATTGAGCTATCTCGATTTGCTCTATATTTGGTACTAGATGAGGAAAGGAAAGTAAGGAAGTTCGAGGAGGTCCTGAGACAGATTTTATTTAAGAAGGTTATAGGCTTCCGGGCCCAAACTTTTGCTGAGGTAGTTAATAGAGCTGTAGTGATATAGAGTGGCCTACAAAGAGGCACTGTAGCGCATAGCCAAGGGAAGAAGCCCATGCCTCCAGAATTTCAGGCAGGATCCAGCAGAATGCCTTGGAGGAGGCAGGATAATAGAGGAGGATGGAGACAGGGAGTGGGAGATTGAGAAATACAAAGTAGACAAATGTCTCCTTCTTGTCCCATATGCTATAAGAGACACCCAGGAGAGTGTCGGGTTAGGGAGATGGTTTGCTATCAATGCCATCAGCTTGGGCATATGATGAGAGACTGCCGAGCATCGCCAGTTGTTGCACCTACTTATAGACCATACCAAGAACGTCACCAAGAACCCTGAGGTGGATAGCAGAGGAATATCGCCTCGACACGAGTTTATGCATTGACACCGGAGGATGCTTAAGTGGTAGGAGATATTGTGAGAAGTACTGTTTCAATACTATCATTTATAACTACTGCTTTATTTGATTAAGGGGCGACTCATTCTTTTATCACCTGAGAGTTTGTTAAATTTTTTGGGTTAGAAACACTGCAGTTGCTTGTTAGTTTGTCAATGGCTACACTGATAGTGGTTGTGGGGATATGTGAGAAGGTACTTAGGAACTGTCTTGTCTGCATTCAAGGGAGGTCTTTATTAGCTTATTTGGTGGTCTTGGATATGTATGGGTTTGAGGTGATACTGGGCATGGACTGGCTAGTTGCTCACTATGCCAGTATAGACTGTAATAAGAGAGAGGTAGTATTCAAACCTCCGGGAGGACAAGAGTACAAATTTTTGGGGTCTTGTGTGCTCACCCCACCACAGTTGTTATCCGCCATTCAGGCAAGGTGATTGTTTTTAAAGGGTTGTCAAGGATATACGGCATGTATGAAGGAGATATCAAAAGAGGAGTTCAGATTAAAGGACATCCCGATAGTGGATTTTCCCGATATTTTTCCCTAGGATTTTTTGAGGCTACCTCTCGATTGTGAGGTAGAGTTTATTATTGATCTAGTTCCGGAAACAGTGCCGATTTCAAAAGTGTCGTATAGAATGGCACGGACGAAATTAAAAGAATTGAAAGATCAGTTGTAGGAACTGTTAGATAAGGGATTTATTCGGCTCAACATGTCACCCTGGGGAGCACCGGTATTGTTTGTGAAAAAGAAAGATGGGTTGATGAGAATGTACATCGACTATCGAGAAATTAATAGAGTGACTATCAAAAATAAATACCCGCTTCCCCGTATCGATGATTTATTTGACCAGTTATAGGGGACACAGGTTTTCTTGAAGATAGATCTACGGTCTAGGTACCATTAGGTGAAATTCAAAGTAGAGGATGTTCTAAAGACAACATTATGAATGTGGAAATGATATATTTTTCTTAAAAGATATTATCATTGAAATGAATATATGTTATGATATAATGAAATTCATACTGCCACACATTGTAGATAATTTATTCTGTCTTATGTCAAGAAACCGAGATAGACCTGCTGATAAAGCTCTGACATATAGGGGAGCTGATACCTTGAGTAGACAGGGTGAGTGTATGAACTAGGGATGTATGTTCCCCTAGAGTTTTGTTGTTTTTGGAAAGGTGTTAGACATGTATATATGGATGGTTTAGTATTCTGGTATGTGTATTCGCTGTGTTATGTATATATTGACTTCCGCTGATAGGGTGGTTATATGAAAATGACTGTTTACCCGGTACCCACTGAGGGTCGGGTTATGTTTGTATGGTATCGGAGGTATTGACGTGGCCGATGTGTGAATATTATTGATTTATGTTTTATTGGAAAAAATGGTATGAAAAATTGGGGCGCCACAGTCTTCATTTGTCATATGCCTGCACTTCAAATTTAAATTATATGCACATACTTAAGGGGAGTCTATTTGGCTTTGCCCACTTTTGCAAATTGTTTTTGTCATTATCAAAAAAGGGGATAATGTTGACTCTAAGAGTTTGATCCTGTTTTGATTATGATAAAATCAATGTTTCTTACTTGTGCACTGAGCTTCTTGAATAGGGTCATCCTTAACACGCGCTGATGGTAGGAACACAAGGAAGCCATACGGACCACAAAGATCATATTTCATATATGGCATATGAAGAAGCAAAAGAATGAAAACCTCTCTGTTATTGTATTTACATTCAATTTTTATTGGGTTTGTAATATAATATGATCTATAATAGTGCATCTACATGTATGATAGGGTTTTAATGTTTAAGAGGCCATAGATTGACTTTAGGTCCGTAAACACCACATGAAAAATCCCTTTTAACTCACAAGTTAAATCTATGCAAATAGGGGTGAATTTTAATTAAAAACAGGACCTATCTTTAATTTTGAAAGGGCATCGGCTGACCGAACTTAGGGCATTAAAAATGTCTCATTCGATCGAATAGGTAAAAAGTAAATAAGTTGACTTGGCTCGGGCGACCAGTCCAAAATGAACGTACTGTTCACGGTCAACCGAACACAAATGCTGACACTTTTTACCTTCTTGGCCGCTCAATGCTTTAGTTCAAAAACAGCCTGGGTGACCGAATTGTGAGGTTCAGAAAACCGAACTACTCACCAGGAGACCGAACCTCAAACGTTTGGAAAGTTACCTTGGATTTAGCCAACCGGACTCACCTTCGAGAACCCGAACTCAAAAATAAACTTTTCTCTATGTGTCTGTTCAGGCAACCAGCCCTAAGGACCGGGCGACCAAAACTCTTAGGTTGCCATAATTTAACCATGGTAATTGGGGTTAAAACTTGATTAAATACTTTTAAAATACCAAATAAGTCCCCAACGGCTATAATTTGTGGAGTACCTATAAATACTCATTCATTTTCTTTGATTAGCGATAAGATTAGCAAATAGATTAGCAAAAAGTTCTCTCAAACTTTTACACTCCTATTTGCTCATACTCCATAATTTTTCAAGCAAAAATTGTTCATACTCTCTCAAACTCTTATTTGCAAAAATCATCTTGGAATAGAGAGTAACATTTTCTTGCTCTCCTTATTGCAAATTAATTGCAAGTTAGAAAGGAGATTGATTTGGTTTCATTGTGTGCTTCAAAACTTTGTTTGAAAAATCATCACTCTCAAATACTCAATATTTTAAAATCCTATTGAGAGTATTATCTTAAAGTTCTTCCCATTGTTTTTTAGTGATACATATATTTTTCTTGGGAATAACTCTCCAGAGCTTGAGTGTCTTAGCACTTTCATTGCAAAACTCAAAGGCTTCATTTTGTGATTATTGAAGAAATATTGTGAAGCTAACCTCTACAACTACCCATACTTCATTGTGAAAATATATTTGTGATAGATATAATATTGTGCCTTGATAAAATTTTTGGAGTGCATCTTATTTTGAATCAAGGAACTTATTCATGTGTATCTCTCACACTATCATACACTTCATTTGATTGAGAGACATAATAGACATACTCACTTGAGTATTAATTCCTTATCATACTTGAGTGCATTGATCATACTATGCTTATTGTTGGTACATATTTGCTTAGTTGAGAAGCATTTGAATTGTATGCAAACTTTATATTCATTGTTGTATTTTAGGCGTGGCCTAAGGGGGTGTTAATCCAACCCGTAAGGATTGATTGTAAAGGTTGAGGTCAGCCTTAGTAATTTGACCTAGTGTTATAAATGGTGTCGCTTCACCCAGTAAGTGAGCATTAGTGAAATCCTCTTACTTGCGAGCTTGAGGTGGGGACGTAGGCAGTATTGACCGAACCCCGATATCATATTGTGTGTTCCTTTAATTTATGCACTTCAATTTTCTTATATGTATGCTTTATTCATTGTCTTATTTTACATACATAGTTTGAATGTTTGAGAAACACTGAGATTGGTTTATTTGTTTAAATATTTCCTCAATAGTTTTTCTGTGATATTGGAAAAAGTTTAGACAGACCCTAGGTTGCGTATTACTGCTGCTGGCTTAGCTAAACCTAGGAAGAATAATTTTTAAATATCCAATTCACCCCCGTCCCTCTTAGGATTACACCAAAGTCAACAATATCAATTCTAGCAAAGCTTCCAAGATTCAGCTTTTGAATATGTCAATCCACTTAACAAGATGAGCTTGATTTCTCAATATAAAACACAATAGAAAATTCAACCAAACTTCCAAAACTCAAATATTGATGTTAAATATGTAGCATGAATTATGCAACCAATCAATAAATTAATGAGCTTTGGTATTGATCAATCAACGTACTCCCTTATGGTTTCTGCAATAATATTGATCAATCAACGTACTCCCTGACTATTTCCGCAATTCCCAAAAGTAAATTTATTTTCAGTGATTAAATAATCAATCCATGCAGTTTATATATGTGTAGAAAATTATATTCACAACCACGCGTTTGTATATATGTGCAAAAAATTAAAGAGAGTAGGGAAGAGAGAGACACCAAGATTTTACAAGGTTCGGCTATACCCGCCTACGTCCTCGCCTTAGGCAACACACCTAAGGATTCCACTATACCACTCCTTTACAGGTGGAGCAAACCTTTTACAACACTCCTTTAATAGGATAGAGCCCTCCTCTCCAAGTGATACCCCGCGCTCGGTACACTCCTTCAATTAGGGTGGAGCCCCCTCTCCAAGTGATACCCCACACTTGGTACAACAATGATTCAAAAATCTGAACCATCTACAAAAACAAAAAGCAGTTCGGTATACAAAGACACTCTCAACAAGAGTAGATTAGTACTATTGAAAACAATATACTTCAATCAAATAACAATATAAAAAGATGAAGCTTTAAAAGTATATCACCATGAGCTTCTTTCTTGATGAAAAGAATTCAGTATATACTTAGAGATTTGTGAGAATTTCACAGCAAAATTAAGTAGAGAACTTCAGCAAGTATGTGAGCAAGAGAGCTTTGAAAGTATTGTAAGCAAAAAAAACTTTGATTGATGTGTATTGCTTGGTATATTCAAAAACTTTGTCTTGGGGGGTATTTATAGATGTAAAAAGGTTAAGTTCATGTTCCCCAAGTGACTTGAAGTGTTTCCCAAGTTTTCATAACGTATACTTTTCAAAAACTCAATTTTGGAAACTTCCCATTATTTTTAAAATTTGAATTTTCAAAAAGTCAGTCGACTGGATCACGAAGGGTCAGTCGTCTTGGTCAATAGAAAAACTGAAAATTCAAAGGCCGTAAGGTGTCAGTCGACTGGGTTGTCAAGAGTCAGTCGCCTGGGTACTCTTGGTTTTTCCAAAAATCATTATGTCTACATGTCAAACACCTAGGCCATCTCAGTCAGGCGTTTGGACAGACAAAATTGCTGTTTTTTTTTTTTTTCCCCAAAATCTTTTTGCTCTTTTATATTCCCCAAAGTAATTTAAGACTTTTGAAAAATATTTTTTGGGGTTTTTCAAAATGTGGTCTCTAAGTCAACGATTTTCTTAATAAGTTTCAAATCCAACCATATCATCATTTGAATGAAGTACTTACATAGAGACTCTCTCCATTCAATAGGTGGAGTTCCCTCTCTCTATTGGAAGGTGGAGACCCCTCTCTAACAAGAACAACCCTCTCGCTAGGCAACGACTCTATCCCCAAGTCGTTAGTTTTGCAAAAACAACAATTCAATTGTGCATACAAGCATATTACTCTCATAGTAAAGCAGATTTTGTACAAAGATAAAATCACTATATACTCTAAACAGCAAATTGCAATGAAGCTCACAAAGAAGTCAAGGGTTTTCTAATTTTTGGTATGAGAAATTCAGTAGAATGAATTATAAATCAATTTAGGACGAAATCAATTTAGGACTTAAGGAATGCGCACAACAGCTTTTCATAGTATGAATCAAAGTATAATTAATGTGTATTCGTGTGTATTGGTGCCCTAATGCACATATAACAAGCCTTCTATAGCAAGGGATAAAATCTTACCGTTTTTCTCAAGTTTGGAAACCATATCTTGTAAATTAGAAAATAAATCATGCAGTTTTTAAGTTTAAAACACAGACTTCAGTCGTCTGAACAATTTAAAATATGCACTCTAGAACTGGCAGTAGTTATTCAGTCGCCTGAGCTCGTGAGTTTAGTCGCCTAACCATGTTCGGGTGACCTGAATTCCATTCAATTGCCTATACCAACACTGTTATGATTTCTTCACATTGGCAATAGCAATTCAGTTGACTGAGCATTTGCCTCGGGCACCTGAACACTCTATAACTCAATGTATTTCCATGTTTTGTATTCCAAAATTTGTTTATATTACTTTGAAAAGAATTTTTGACTTTATAAAAATATTTTCCAGATTTTTAAACAGGTCTCTAATTCCAATATTTATTCCTAAGAGTTTCATAAATAAATTTGAAGTTTAAGAGTACTTACATAAGACTTTCAAAATATCTAAACAACAAAAAATCCCAAGTCTTCATTTGTAAAAGCTTTAACTTTGTCCAAGCTTTGTCAATTCTTCAATGTACTTGTTTTTTTCACGACTTGTGAATTTAAGATGAACTTCATCCGATTTTTACCAAGATTAACCATTGTGCTTGAAGGAAGATTATACCTAAAATTTTACTTAAAAGTACAATTAGAATACCTTAGTTTATTATCATCAAAAGAGATTAAGCCTTGTTATGCCAACATAGATATTTTTTAAATAAATAAATAATAAAATAATATTTTATTAAAAATTTTTAATATTTCTTGTAGTGGGTCGCGTGTCACCCATCGACTAGTGGCACTGGCCCATTTTTGTCCCTGCGTTCT
Source organism: Malania oleifera (assembly GCF_029873635.1). NCBI lineage: Eukaryota > Viridiplantae > Streptophyta > Magnoliopsida > Santalales > Ximeniaceae > Malania > Malania oleifera. The sequence continues at coordinate 109,488,001 of NC_080420.1, read as the reverse complement.
AGGTGACATCACCTCGTGATGTGGAGTGATCCAAGTCACCTATTGTTGGTTCACTATAGATGGCTAGATCACTGCCACATAAACAATCTCCGTAAGTTGATCTGGGTCAGTGGCATGGTGTGATGTGGCAAATAACACAATAGGTGATGTCTGCATGACATCACCTTACCACGTGTTAGCACCACATTTTCTTCAAAAAAAAAAAAATCTAGCCATTAATAATAGGCTACATGTCACTATGAATAGGTAACACGTGGTAGGCCTGATCTCCCTTCTTTGAATTGGGGCAACTTGATTTGACCTGGGTCAATTTGAGTTCTTCTTATTGACCTGGTCCAATCAGTTGAATTGATTTGACCCAATTCAGCTATCTGAACCGCTCCTCCTATTTTTATTTTAAAAATAATTTTAAATTTTCTTTTTACTTCATTAAAATATTTTTAAAAATTGCAAAAATCACAAAAAAAAATTAGAAAAAAATAATTTAAAAAAGGGCAAAAGACAATGACCTCTCTTAAGGTTTAAAAATTTTCAGAGAAGTCTCCTAAGGTTTCAAGAATTATATGCATCTCCCCTAAGGTTCACCAAAAGACACAAACTTTCCATTGTATTTTGCAAAAAGGCAAGTTTTTTTTTCAGGGGAGGTCTGTGTCTTTGTGGGAAAGCTCAAGGGAGGTTTATAGCATTTTCGAAACCTTAGAGGAGGTCTCTATCTTTTTGTCAAATTTTAAGGGAGGTGAGTATTTTTTGCCCAGTCTTTTTTTGACTCAGAGAACCCCAAAAAATAATAAAGTAAAAAAACACAAAAATAAATAAAAACTGAGGAAATTTCTTTAAATTTTTGAAAATTTGCTAAAACATCCTTTAAAAATAGATGGAAAAATTCTAAGACCCTTTTTTTCTCAATATTGATACTTTTTTAGTAGTTTTTCTTATGAGGCTTGCTTTTTATGTACTTTGCTTGATGTATGAATGAATGTTTTCTCCTTCTTTTATAAGTGTGTGTGTCTGCATGCCTGTACATGTGCACTATCCCTACGAAGAATGCTCAGTAAATTAGGATTATTTGGTCCTCAATATTCTTTTGAGGGGTGGAGATTCCAACAGAATCATTTTGAGTCTTCTCATTGGTGGTTCTATTAGAATAACTGAATTTTGATGCACACCTTCCAAGAAAATTTTGTATGAATGTTTATATCAATTGCATGTTTGTATATATGTTTAATTCGTTTGTTCATTTGTCTTATCATGCTTATGTTTGTATGCTATTGAATAAATCAAATCCATAAGAAAGTTTTCTATAGTCTTGAGGGTTATGTCTTCACATACCTTTGAGGATGAAGGTGGGAAGTCTTTGTCTTATGTAAGTACTCTCATAAGCTAAAGGTTAGATAAATTGGACTTCAAAAATGAGGAAAGTAGTAAGTAAATAATTCTCAAAAGAATCATCGGGAGTTTTGTCCTTAGTAAGGATAATCTCTATCTTTTGCAGGGCTATCTAATATTTAAAGATCATGTAATTAAATAAAAGGAAGAATTAGAGTCTTGATCGGTAAATTTTGAAGGTAATTTTAGGCTATTTAGATATTGTCCACTAGACGGGTGTGACGGGTGCTAATATCTTTTCTTTGCATAACTGTACTCCCGAATCCAACCTGGTAACATAGATCATTGACCACTAGTTTCTTTGAACTTAAATGTAGTTTTGTGACTAATGAACTAGTGGCATGTTTAATAAGTGTTCTAACTGCGCCTAAAACAAAATAAGTTAGTGGCAACTCCATTGAATTATAAAGTAGCTCAGTTCTCAGTCTCATAATTTAAATCGGGTTTCACATACCATCAAATTCACCACTTAGTCAAGCGATGTGAAGATTCAACCTCCTCCCTTTACAGAGGTTAGCCCTTCAAGACGTTGCGACATACATTATATACATTAAATTATAAAAGTGATTGCAATTATTATTAAAATATTCAATACAATATATATAATACAATACAGTTTTTTTCACCTACATTTCACTAAAAGTTTCTAATAAAAAAAATGCTATAATTACATATATATATATATATATATATATATATATATAAACATATGTAAATTTAATAAACAGTTCAATCTTTCTTATCTTATAAAATAAAATTTTATTTTTATTTTAATTTTATATTTTAAATTTTCATTCAATATTAATATGGTTTATATCAGTATTTTATTTTTTAAATTAATTTTATACTTAAATTAGTTCACCGCAAATAAATTTATATCATATGCACATTTCCTTTATCGTTTTTGCTTCCTTTGGTTCGACTTGTGGCAGAAATTAAATTTGAAATTAATTAATAACCTCCTTTTGAGAACAGGGTGGTTTGCGTAGGTCAACATTCAAATGGGTTCAACTTCAATAAATGTTGAGCACATTTAATTCAACCCAAAATTCAGTATTGCAAAATCAAGTATACCAAAATAATAACTTAAGGGCTCAAATAATTTTTAACCTTTTAACATTAAACAATTTTACGTCAACCTGCATTTTGGAGCAAATATGAAATTTAAGCAATCCAAATAAGCTAGTTTCGATCTCAAAGATAAATTAAGATTTCTTAAAAATCAAGCAATTAAGTGATCTCAATTTCAAGATTTTTTTTCTAATTTTTGAAAACCCTTATGGACGATCTTGGACCTAACTACATTTTCAAAAAAAAAAAAAAAATTCAACCCACAATTAACTGTAGTTGACTAATTAATAATCAACCCAAAAAAATATGAACAATTGTGAATTTTACAATAAAAAATTGACCCAAACTCAAATGATAAGGATAACCAAAAAAGAAACTTTTCCCGCATTTTTTATTAATGATTTCCCAAATAAAATATCGTGCTTGTAAAAGTAAAAAGTGAAGAATTATGTCTCACGTTCTCAGAATTTGAGACATCCTTAATTATTAGAGGTCTTGAGTGTATAGGATCGGAGGTAGAGTATCTTCCATTTTGTAGTTCAAATCGAGTATGGACTTCCAATTGATCCAAAAAAAAAAGAAGAAAAAGGAAGACACGGAAAAATTAAAGAATTAATCCTTCCAATACCTTTTCCTATGTGCAAAATTGGTTTGTTAATAATTTTCTAATATATATGAATGATCAATATGCATATAAACTATTCATTCCAAACAAAGTAACTTTATACTTAAAAAATCAAACACTCTTCTCTCTCTATTTTTTTCCTAAACTGGCGAAAACACATGCGTTGCACATGAAACATCTTATTTTATTAATCTTTAATTTATAAACATAATGTCTAAATTAAGAGGAAAATATGGATTTGCGCACTATTTGTTATATTTAGTCAAAGAATTATGTGAGAAAATGAGTCCTAAAGTATATGGTTAGAAGAATTCAATGGCTAGTAATAGGGTCATTGAGTTCTTGCAAACTCTTAGAATTTTGAGCCAATTTTACGATATGAATACCAATTCATATGATGAGACTAAAATATGAAACCTAAGAAGTGATGAATTTCACAACCATTAAATGGAGGTTGTTTATATCCTTAACATATCCTAATGATATGGTTATCGTTACTCTTTTGCTACTACTGCCATTATTTTTGAAATAATTTGTTCATGGATTAGGTTTTAAGGATGACACCAATAAGTTTAAATAATTATTAGACGAGTTGTAACTCGATAATAACTATGACAATGACAAATTTGTAATTATTACTGAGAAAGTTATTGTCATAAGAAGATTTATTACTACTATTACTAGTACTTTCAAAGGTAGCATGCATTGAATCGAAATAAAAATTACATCGAGAAAAAAAAACCCAATAAATAAATAAGTTAATCATTTTTTTTCAGGCGTAATTGATGTGTATTGAGTGTGTGTGTGTAAGAATATGCCAAAAAAACATCATATATGTTGTGTCGGGCACCCCACTTGTGTCAAACACCAATACTACAACTATTGCTATTGAATATATAAGAAACTAAAGTAATGCAGAAACTAATAATAAAACAGTAAAAAGAACAAGACAAGAAATTAACAATATTTGGTATAGAATTACCTACGACCTCGGGCGCCGACGATCAATTCACTACTTTTTGACAAAGTACAACTTTGAGGTGTGTTTTACAAATGAAGAGTTGAACTCTTTATATAGCTTCAATCTCAAGTCCAAAAAACACTTCTCTCAAAGTGGGACAAATAATACAAAAAATTCAAAACAATTTTTTATACTAATGTGAAACTATTATATCAATGTGAGACAAAAAAAAAAAACAACAAATCTCCACCTTGACGATAAATTCAACAAATTTTTCAGTCACCAATATTTTCTAGAGTTCTACATCATCAAAGCCTTCAAAAAATATTCAAACTTGTAGGATATTGATTAAGTCCAAACGATGTTTGAACTTGATTGTTGTCACAATCTTGGTCAACATATCTGCGGGATTTTCAATTATAGCAATCTTCTGAAGAAGTATCTTGCCTCCATCAATAATATCTTGCATAAAATGAAACCGAACGTCGATGTGCTTTGTTCGTGCATGATAGACTTAGTTCTTTTCCAAATGAATAGCACTATGGCTATCATTGAACACAACAAAGTGCTTTTGAACAACTACCAAATTTTCAAGTAAACTCTTCAATCAAATAGCTTCCTTAACAGCCTCTGAAGTTGTCATGTACTCTGCTTCTATTGTAGACAAGGCAATGGTAGATTGTAAGGTAGACCTCCAACTCACTGGACCATTAGCAAATGTAAAAATATATCCAGTTGTAGATCGACATTTATCCAAATCACCTGCAAAATCAGAATCCACATATGCAACAACATGTTGATCAATAGTATTATTTTTCTCAAATACTATACCAACATCAATCGTATTCATAATATATCTCAAAATTCATTTCACAGCTTGCCAATGACCTTTACCCGGATCATGCATATACCTCCTCACTATACTAACAGCTTGTGAAATATCAGGTCTAGTACAAACCATTGCATACATCAGACTACCAACAGCACTTGCATAAGGAACCTATGACATATACGTATGTTCCTTGTCTGATTTAGGAGATAAAGCCACACTAAGTTTGAAATGAGGAGCAAGAGGAGTGCTTACTTATTTTGACTGCTCAAACACGCCAAAACTCTATACTACCTTCTTCAAATACTGTTTCTGAGACAAACTAACTCTTCCTCTCATTCTATCTTTGCGAATCTCCATGCCAAGTATCTTCTTTACTTCACCAAGATCTTTCATCTCAAACTCTTGATTTAACTGACTTTTCAACTTGTTGATTTCTTCCCTATTTTTTGAAACTATCAATATATCATCAACATACAAGAGTAAATATATAAAAGATCCATTTTGTAGTCTGCGAAAATAAACACAGTGATCATGTTTATTTCTGATGTACTTCTAACCCATCATAAACTGATGAAATCATTTGTACCACTGTCTTGGAGACTGTTTTAAACCACACAACGATTTACCCAGTTTACATACCCAATTTTATTTTCCAGCAACCTGAAATCCATCTAACTGAGTCATATAGATTTCCTCCTCCAAATCACCATGTAAAAATGCAGTTTTTACATCGAGTTGAACTAGTTCAAGATCAAATTGTTCTACCAAAGCCAACAAAATTCAAATGGAAGAATGTTTAACAACTGGAGAAAATACCTCATTATAATCAATGTCTTCCTTCTGTGCATAGCCCTTAGCTACCAATCTAGCTTTGAAGCGAACATTATTTGCATCTGCAAATCCTTCTTTCTTTACATAAAACCATTTGCAACCAATTACTTTCTTACCCTTGGGCAGCTGGGCTAGCTCCCAAGTCTGATTTTGATGAAGAGACTGCATTTCTTCGTCCATCACTCTTTTCCACTTGTCTAATTTAGAGTTCCTCATTGCTTCTTTGAAAGTGTAAGGAACATTATCATCCATAATTGGAAGTGCATAGGCCATTATATCAGTATACCGAGTAGGTTTTCGAATTTCTTGTCTTGGCCTCTGAGAAACAATTGATTCTTGTTGCTGCGAAAATTCTCGAATTGAAATCTCCTCTTCTTGTACACTATTCCCCACCGTAACTGGAGAGTTACCTTGTGTAGTCTCATTTATCACTAGATTTCCCAAAATTGTCTCAACCTCCACCTGCTGTTGAGTACCACTGGTCTTCTCTTCAACTCGTGACTTCTTGCATATTGTTTTTGTAACGACCTGCTTAATTAACATGATATTTTTTTTTCTACTGTAATAATTATCATACTCTGATACCATAACATTATCCTAAGTAGCGAGAAGCATAATACAAATAAACATTTCCATACATAATGATATACCATATTGTACAATACCAGTGCTATCATGTTTCCCAAAAGAATATATACATGTGTTACTAAATCCCCAAAATTGCCCTCAGCTAGCTAGGGCAAATACAAAAACCCTCCACTGTACTCACTTTGCTGTCAGGGCACTACAGACGCCCCTCTACCTGCGAGCCTGATCTGCTCACCTACCTGGATCACCTGAAAAAGGTTTCAACACTGGGATGAGCCAACGCTCAGTAAGACGATATATGCTATTACTAATGGATGGCAAATGAGTCATCATATCATAAAAATCCGTTTCCATATAATCATGTATATCTGATTCTATAAATATAGTACAAATCATAATATTCATTACCATTTTCATGTCATTTAACACATCTGTATTTAAGTTACTATTCAAAATACTTCTAACATACATAAGTAATTCCCTTGTCTTTGTAAATCAGAATATACATAATAATAACTGTAAACTTTCCCCTGTGGATATCTATATGTCATGATTTAACCCCTCATGACAGGGTTGTGCAGCCCGTAGGCGAGATCTACACTGGCTGGCCGACCGTAAATCACTTTACTCCCTCGGTCAATCTGCCCACCTCTACCCATATCTAATGGGGAGCCTCTCCACGTCAAGGGCACTATACGATCGACCTACAGCCTATTATCTGAATAGGCGGTTGCACTCTGTAAACTGTATACTGCACATAGCTATGGTCCATGCTCTGTAAACTGTATGGTCCAACAGGGTCTGATACTATATACATATTCATATATATACTCTTTCACTCTTTTCATCATGTTTTCAAAATTACCATAACGCTATCTTTCTGTTCTGTACATACTATAACTGTAGCATCTCGATGTTATCTCTGTATAACTGTCTATATATTCTGTAAATGTTTTGTCTGTATACTTTGAATGTTATGGTAATAGAAAACATGACATGTTTTAAACTCTGTAAATCATAATACTAGAACTACGTAATCATAATACTGTATCTATAATTCGTATAATCATGGTGTTAAAATCCGTAAAATCATGGTACTGTATGTCACATAATCATAGCATTGAAATACATAAAATCATGAAACTACAATTCATAAAACATACTCCCATACTACATACATATTCTCAAATCACACCATACTTGAGTACATAATTTTCATAAATAAATACACTGCATAACATTTAGAAATTTCCTAACATAGCATATATCCTTTACCTTATCTCTGAAAAACCCCTACTGTACTCTAGCCCGATACCCGCAGGGCCTCTTACAAAATACGCAAAAACCAATATTTTTCAGAACTAAACATCAGTATTTTTCTACCTGTATCATTTCCTATAACTACCACAAGGCCAAAAGGAGACTAAAAGGCCTTACCCTAAATTTGGGATGATTTCCAACTCCGATTTCCGACGATCCGCTCCGGTAGATGCGTAGAGAACTCTGCCAGGAGCGTCGTGGTAGCTTCGGATCATCAATCCGGTGACTGGTGGGGCCGAAAATGAAGAGAGAAGGGAGAGAGAGTCGTAGGAGAGAGAGAGCAGCGAGAGAACTGATAAAAATCCCAGTTTTCCTCCTTTTATACTATCAGATTCGTCGACGAGCCACGTCACTTCATCGACGAATCTTTAGTAATTTTGTCGACGAAGCCCAGCCTTGTATTCGTCGACCAAATTCAGACTGCCCTAGACCCTCTCTCGGTATTTTCTCGTCAACGAAGCCCTGTGTTCGTCGATGAAATCCTTAAGGCCTTCGTCGACGAAACCCTGTATTCGTCGACGAAGCCTGGCAATTTTCTAAAATTTTGATTATTTAATATTATTTCCAAAATGCAATTCTGCGTTCGTCAACGAAGTCTACGTCCTTCTTCTGTTTCTGTTTCTATTTTCTCTCCCTCTTATTATTAAAATATTATTATTCTTCGAGTTACTACAGTTTTCTTCATCATCGCAAGTTCATCAAAAATCACATCCCTGCTTAAAATCATTTTTTTGTCTCTAGACACCAAAGATAGTATCCTTTGACTCCTGCACTTATCCCCAAGAATATTGCTTTCTTGGCTCTTGGATCGAACTTAGATTCTTTAACATGATAATATGACATAGTACCAAATACATGTAAAGAATCATAATCACTAACAGGCTTTACAGACCATACCTCATAGGGTCTTTTTCCCCCTATTGTAAATGATGGTAGATGATTAATGAGACGACACGCACATCTAACAGCCTCAGCCCAAAACCTTTTGTCTAATCCAGCATTAGACAATATACATTGAACTTTCTCCAGCAAAGTCTGATTCATGCGCTCTGTCACCCCATTCTGTTGTGGTGTATCTCAAACTGTGAAGTGTCGAGCAATACCTTCATCCTGATATACCTTTATTAACAAATCACTCGTGTATTCACCACCATTATCTGATCTAAGCCGTTTAATCTTTCTTCCAGTTTGAGTTTCAACTAATTTTTTCCACTTAAGGAAAATATCACACACTTCATTTTTATGTTTCATAGAATACACCCAAACTCTTCTGGAAAAATCATCAACAAAAGTGACAAAATAATGCATACCACCCAAAGAAACCATTTTTGTGGGCCCCCATACATCTGTATGGATGTAGTCTAAAATACCTTTAATCTAGTGGATTACAGTGCCAAATTTAACTCTAGTCTGTTTTCTCAGAATGCAATGCTCACAAAATTCAAGTTTGCACACCTTTGCACCCTTTAACAAACCTCGCTTAGTTAATTGTTGCAAAGATTTTTCTCCTGCATGTGCTAATCGCATATGCCATAACCTAGTTGTATCTGAACTTGCATCTTTCTTAGAAACAACAGCTGCTGAGCCAATAATTGTACTATCTTGTAAATAATACAAGTTATTTTTTCTTATTCCTTTCATCACCACCAACGCACCTGATTTAATCTTTAAGGTTCCATCTTTCAAAGTAATAGTGAACCCTTTAGATTCTAAGGCACCCAATGAAATCAGATTCTTCTTTAGGCTTGGAATATACCTAACATCAGTCATGGTCTTAATAGTTTCATCTTGACATTTCAACTATATTGATCTTATTCCAATTGTTTTACAAGTATTATCCTTTCCCATAAAAACAACCCCACCATCTAATTATTCAAAATTAGAAAACCATTCCCTATTAGGACACATGTGATAGGAACAATTAGAATCCAAAATCCACTCACCAAAATAATATGACGAAGATGTTCCAACAAGAGAAAAATCTGATTCACTTCTATCATCATTGGCTATATTGGCATTAGAATGTGTTTTGTCCTTATTCTTCTACTATAATTTAGGGCAATCTTTCTTCCAATGCCCTTTCTCACGACAAAAGACACATTCATCTTTAGCAAGTCTCCCACAAGATTTACTCCTCCCATGAGATTTACTCTTCCTTCCAAGCATACGACTCTGAGAATGTCCCCTTATTGTTAGTGCTTCTGTTGTTTCCTTATGGACCCTTTGATCCTTCTTTCTGCATTCAGTACTAATCAATGCAGTACAAACAATATCATAAGTAACTTTATCTTTCCTATACAATAAAGTGGTGGTCAAATGTTCATACTCATCAGGGAGAGAATTCAGTAACAATATGACTTTATCCTCATCTTTCACCTTTTCATCCAAATTTAACAAATTGGCCAAAATTTTATTGAAAGCATTTATGTGCTCATTAATTGAAATACATGGTTAATACTAGAAGCGAAACAATTTCTTTTTCAAATAGAGCCAATTTTCCAGACTCTTGATCATAAATGTATCTTCCAACGTCTTCCACAATTTCTTTGTAGATGTCTCCCTCATAACACAATATTTCTTATTTTTAGCGAGATACAAATGAATCGTACTACATGTCTAACGATTGATCTTTTCCCAATCTCTGTCACCCATATCTACTGGTTTATCATCCAAAGTAATATCTAGTTCTTGCTGATACAAGATATCCATCACCTCACATTGCCACATACCAAAATTATTGGTACCATCAAATTTCTCCACCTCAAACCGAGCATTAGCTATCGTCTTCGATGATAATGTCAAAGCCGAAGGGGTTGGAGTTCGTGTGGACAGAGTTTCTTCTATTGCTACACTAGTTTGTGCCTTCTTTTATATATTCAATAGTAACCAACAAAGCAAAAGGCCTAGGATAAATAATACGTACCAACTGTGTCTACTCTATTTTATCCTATGAAATTCCACTTTGACCAGGACGACCTCCAGGGGGCGACTGAGCTGCAATGGTCTCTGAGCACTTGCTTAGACAAGGTCTTTCTTAGGCATCAAATGTGGAATCGAGGATCCTAACAGAGGAACACCTCCATATCGACACTATTCAACCTAACTCTGATATCAATTGTTGTGACGGGCGCCCCCCACTTGTGTCAAATACCAATACTACAACTATTACTATTGAATATATAAGAAACTAAAGTAATGCAAAAACTAATAATAAAACAGTAAAAAGAACAAGACAAGAAATTAACGAGGTTCGGTATAGAATTACCTACGTCCTCGGGCGCCGACGATCAATCCACTACTTCTTGATAAAGTACAACTTTGAGATGTGTTTTACAAATGAAGAGTTGAACTCTTTATATAACTTCAACCTCAAGTCCAAAAAAAACTTCTCTCCAATGTGGGACAAATAATACAAAAAATTCAAAACAACTTTTTATACTAATGTGGAACTATTCTACCGATGTGGGACAAAAAACAACAACAATATAATTATAAAATTGGAGTAAAAAATAAATAATAATAATAATAATAATAATAATAACAACTATTATTGCATTTGTTTTTTCCAATTATTTCTAGATATTCCATAAATTTACTAATATTATTTTGATGCTCAAAAGGGAATATTAAATGCATAGACAAATTAAATAAAAAGTAAATTTGAGAAGTTAAAATTGAATCACGAAAGTATTTTTTTGGTTCATTACAATAATGCTTTTAAATTTTATTAAAAATATGCTCATGTGTATATTATTTTCCAACTTAATAGTTGCAGTTCAAAGTGTGAAGTTAAAATAAGTGTCAACTATGGAGTTAAAGAAAAGGAGAAACAAACAAAAGATAAAAGTATCGAGTTAAAGCTTGAGACTTTCATACTGGAGGAGGATATGAGATGGGGGAGGACTCTCCTATTGTGTAGTCCAGATCCCGATCCTCCAATCAAAAATAAATAAATAAATAAATAAATAAAATATTTTAAATTTTTTTCAAAGTAATATTTATGTCTAAAAATGATTTGTATATAAATTTTTTGGCCCATTGATAGCAAATTGGACATGGGCTACTAAAAGGAAGTAGTCCAACTCCTATATCATTTCCCTGTCCACCTCTTAACATGGAAGTCTCAATTTTGGTTATATGGTACAATTATATAGTTTATTATTTGTTTATAAATTTGTTCACTTTCTCATAGGGGTGAAAGTTTAAATGCAATTAGTCACATGTTACAATATTTTTTTCAACTTAGCTTGTCCATTACGCCTACTCAGGTAATTTGGGTTTGGTTAAGTTACTTATGACCTATAAATTGGACTAGTAGATATGAATGAGATTGGGTTGGATTGGTTGATCCAATTTGAGTTTGGAAACCATATCAAACCATGTAAGGCGCATCCAAAATTTTTTCCAAAGTTACAGTTTCTAAAATTGATCTTAATTTTTAAAACAGATAGTGTTATTCCACTATTTTGATCTACCTTTGTCTATATTTAGATATATAGTGCCCAAATTTGATTAGCTTATTCAATTTTATATACGACTTGTTTCAATATATTTTTATGCTTATTATATTAGATTTCTATTAAGTCATCAATTTTTATCACATCAAAACTAATTACATGATCTTAAAAATTGTACATAATCTCAATATCCAAAATAAATAAATAATTATTTTCTTTTATAATTAATCAAAAAATGTGTTCTTTTCTTTAGTTAATTTGCTCTTCAAATAAATTATTAATGCAAAAAATGATGAGGAGTCTACCAAAAAGTAAAATATGCATAAAGATAAGCAAATTAAGAATTTAAAGCATACGCATGCCTTTTCTTTTTTATATTTTAAATTTCATAGTGTGTTGGTTTCTTCACCCTCATCTTATCATTGATATTCATGTTCAAAGAAACCAACATACAATTAATCAAAACCTACCCCAATTCTTCGATATATAAGGCAATTTGTCCCTTAAATAAGAATTTTCAGAACCTTAAAACTTTCTTGATTTGTTAATAATAATGGATTGCTCTGCTCTTGCTATTATCCTTTGCTCTCTATTTTATCCTCTCCACAACCACATTCGTCCCATGTCATTAATATAAATTGATAGTGTGACACCACCTCTCACCTTTAGCCTTGCAGATACTTCATGTGTCACCTGTCTTGCCAAGTTGAAGCCTAATTTTTGTATGGTCACAGTCCAAGTCACGCTAGATGAAGCCATTAAGGCCTAACAACACGCTTCATCCAGTGTGGATACTCTTGCAAAAAAGTAAAAGAATGCTTTTGTCGATTTTTTAAAGCTCATGATGCTAAACAAGAGGATGGATGTAATAGTGAGGAAGGAGGGTGTGGGTGGTTTTTGATAAAGAAAACATGAAATAGTTAATGAATGGTGTTAATTTTTAGAATTCAATTTAGGAACATGGGAGACTGTAACTTCTTGCTGTGAAATTCAAAATAGAGTCACGGAAAGACTAAAATGTTATCAAAGAAGATATGGTTGGATTAATCATTCTTGGGTGAACAATAATGCCACAATAGCATCCCTTCGCCAAAGTCACTAAGACAGGGAATTACAATTTTATTATTCTTATGGCACAAATATTTATTTATGCGACTTCGGCATTTGGTGTGGGTAACAACAAACCATTTGATTTGGTTGCAAGTAGAAATAATCAAAGTTATTGTAGAAACCATGAATGAAAAAGGAAAAGTGACCATTCAAATCCTAAGGGCACATTTAGTAATAGATTTGGGTTTTAGGATATTTGAAAATCATCAAACTTCTTAAGATACACTAGGAATTTAAAATTTGGAATGAATAATCATTTAGGGCAAGACTACTATAAAAATGGCTTTTGCCTTTTAGAAATAGTTAAATTTGTTTCACTTTTAATTAATGTACATATAAACTCACACACACAAATGCAAAGAAACTTTATTAGTTTAAATCAATGCTTCTATCTTTATTATTTTGAAATTTGTTTAAAGTAGGCTTAGTTTGGCCCCACCCCTCCTATGAAATGGAGTTGTTAAAAAGAAAAAGTTGACTGTAGTGTTTGGTAAAAAAGTTGTAAGATACCTAAAATATTTAAGTTGACTAAAGTAAATATGTATTTTAAGAAATATAATTAATTTATTGATAATTTTGCATTATTTGAAAAAAATTAAGGACAATAATGAAATTGGATAATTTATTTGAAAAAAAAAAAGTTACCTTTTAGTTTTTAAATATTTTCATATTTATAACTTTTAAAAAGCTCATTAAAAAAAGCTAAAAATTGGGTTTTAAAAGTTGTAAAAGTTGTTTACGGCACAACTTTTACTTTTAAAAAGAAGTTGACGCAAAAGGAGGGTCAAACTCACCCTTATTAATTGAATCAAATACTATTTACCCTCTCTATTTTTTTCTTCTTTAACAACAAAATTTGGTATAATTTTTTAAAAGTATACATTTTATTAAGAATGCACTAATTGTTATTTTCAACTCTAATTGACTAATACGTGATTATTCATTAGTCACGAGTTTTTGTAATATTTGTATTGTAACATACTCACCCATGTCATTGTGACATGATTAAATCTTTGACCTCTAGCATATTGTTCAAGTGAATTTTAAAATTAAGGGTTTATTTGGATCATTATTGTTTTTTTATTATATTTCTACACAATGAAAAAATAAAACATATTATGGAAATGCATTTATTTATATTATGAGTTTTTTTTTTTTGGTTATCAATTTTCAATTATTTGCAAAAAAAAAAAATGAATACTACATTTTGTGGTTTTCAGTTGTTTTGACAACATATTCTTAAAAACAAAAAGTTTTTTAGGTTTAAATATTCATTATGTACACATTTTTTAATTCAAATTAAAATTAAATGATCATATGAATTTATATAAAATTAAAATAAAATATCCATAACTTTCAAAAAATAACAAATAATAAAAATCAATTACAAAACATTTTCACTTTTTTTTCAATAGTTAGGTACAATAAGATTGTTATTGCAAAATGAATTTTAAACATATAACAATTAAGTAAAATAATTATAATAATTTTTATTTTTATTATAACTTTTTAATTTTTATTATTTCACACTTTTTATTATTTAAATCACATTTTTTTAAAAAAAATATTTCACTTAAGACAAAAAATATGACCATTTTTCATTTAAATTTTGATTTATTTTTGTATTACAAATATTAACCAAATAGATAACTAATTCTGATTTTCAATTTCTATTACTAATTTTTTATTTTTTTATTTTATTTCTATAAATGTTTTTAAATAACCATGTATAAAGCATGAAATTGATTCTCTCTCAAATCAAAACAAAATCTTGTCATATCAAATGATCCGATTAATACTTCTACATAAATGTATAGCTATCATACGAGTAAGTAACCAAAACAATCACAACATATTCCCTAGAGAGAAAAATTAATACTTCCAACTACACCTAGACCTAAATCACATCAAGTAGCATGCAGCAATGCACCATGCATGCCCTACTCGGTATTGGTCTCATTTCATTGGATGGAAAGGTCTTATCAGAGAACTACATTGTCTTTTCGAAAACCTAACTTGCTCCCAATTCTCGCAGCAGTATGAGAGCAAGAAACCAAGAAGCTAAAACAACCTAAATGAAACATTACTTGGATGAAAACAAGTGAGATACTGATCTCCACCAAACAAAAAACCATACAACAAAAATAATCTGAAACAAAAATACAAAAATAGAAAAAGGTCTACGCATCCAGCATATACTTCAAAAATTTTATAAAAAAAAAAAACAAAAATAAATAAATAAAACATCTCTGCAAGTTTGCTTCCAAATTAAAACACATTCTAGGTTGATCTTGGCGTGGCCCATTCAACTCTGAGGATGAGATTGTCATAGCCATACCCATTTAGCTTGTTGATGGCTCTTTGCGCGTCTTCCTTGTTCACAAAATTGACAAAGCCAAATCCTCGGCTCATGCCAGTTTTCTGATCAACTGCAACATACACACGGCTCACAGCCCCAAAAGGACGGAAGAGCTCATGCAGGTCAGGCTCCCGAGTGTCTTCGGAGAGGTTGGTGACCCGAACAGAGTTCTCTTCGTTCCTGCGTCTCATATCAGGTACGGTTCTCTCTGCACCCGCCCTCATGCCTGGAGGAACATAGGTTGTCTTGCCAGCTCCAGCAGCAGCAGCAGGCGTGGCTTCTGCAGGAGGCTTATCAATGAAGCCTTCTGAAGGCGGGGCAAGGTCCTTGTAAGGGCACCTTGAAGTCCAATGGTCACCCTTCTTACCACAAGTCCTACACAACATAAGAGCACCACCTTTCCCAAGTTGAGCCAAGGAGTCTCCCGCAACCTTTGTCTCTTCAGGCTTGCTACCTGTTGGCAATTGAAGAGGTTAAAAAAAAGTTCATATCCAGTGGATAAGGAGAGGGAGGGGGCAACAGACACATCTACAAACACAACGATGCCAAAAACAAGACAAAATGACAAAATAAAATAAAATAAATGATGAGAATTTTCAGATGAACTATAAATGCCAATTGCAATGAACATTGGCTTCCAGCATGACCATAGGCGCCACCTTAAAGAATTGAACCTTTAAAAATGCAAAAAAAGGCACTTGCATGCTTGTTCCTTGAGATAAAAAATCTACTGGAAGGTAGAGGCTTAAATTTTCAACAAGGCTATCCAGAGGTAACGGTAGAGTTACTAACTAATACAGCTTCAAAGAATTTTACTATGAAAAGCCTGAAATCAAACAAATAATTAAAAAGGTCATCCCCAAGCCATAAGGCTCCCCGCTTCACGAAGGTAAGGGAAGGGTCGTCACGAAGTCTTACCCCTACACTTTTATGTGGAGAGGCTGTTTCCTTGGACTCGAACCCATTCTTTTATTTGAAATCAAACAAATCATTAGTATCTTAAAAATCAAATGAGCAAACACAAAACCTCAGCATGCTATTGGCAAGGGAGTCCAAAAGCATGGAGAGAGTCAGTCCACCCAACTCAAAAAAAACCCAAAGAGGAGAAAGGGGAAAGGAGATCGTTAAGAAATGAAAACAAAAATCCAAACACTATCATCACCTAAAAATAAGAAAGCAGAGAGTCTCAAGGCAAACACTGCATTGCAATACACCAAAAGTGAAAGAACAAAAAGGGGCAAAAGTATGGAGTGGCTGGTTTAAAATGTCTGCAAGAGCTGACTATAGTAACAAAACCAATTAATTTGCAAATAAATTCACAGTGAAGGAAATGACATCATATAAATAAAAGGATCTGCTGAAACTGGCTAGAGTTCTCTCTCTCTCTCTCTCTCTCTCTCGTGCATGCGCACACGCATGCACACACACACATTCACATGCACTCATGAAAATGAAAAAGAAAAAGAGAAAAAAACACTCAATAAGTTAGCTTTTGCATCTGCCAAAATTTTATCTGATAGCTTAGACCAACACATCCAGTTTTTAGAGGAAAACAATAAGGCACTCCTGATGGAGCAAAGAAGTACTGGTTTACAATGTCTAAAAAGCTCATTCAAATAATAAGGGCTAAAGGTGTATTTGGTAGAAGCGGAATGCTAGGATTTTTAAGGGCAATGTATTCTTCAGATGTGCTTGGGGGTAGAACTATTTATCTTGCCTCATTATGGGCCCCTGTTTTGACAGTTCTCTTTGCTAGGGATATGCAAGGAGACTAGAAGGCTTCGCTTCACAATTTTCTTTGTTCTTTTAATGTTTTGTCCGCATTTGGTTGACATCTTGCACTTGCAATCTCTTTCTTCTTTCTTAATAATTCTTTGTTTCCAAAAAATACAATTCCAAAAAATGTCCAAACCCTGACCTGAAACAAAGGATATGGGAGGCAAACAGTAGAATTATTGATTTAGGCAGATTAAATGTCTCCTATTTTTTTGGAAATGTATGATCCTGTTAACCAGGCACGTGACAATGTTTTTGCCCACCAAGATAGGTCGTTATTTTTTCCCCTGCAAAATGAAAAATATGTTCTTGACTTCC
Organism: Malania oleifera; assembly: GCF_029873635.1. NCBI lineage: Eukaryota > Viridiplantae > Streptophyta > Magnoliopsida > Santalales > Ximeniaceae > Malania > Malania oleifera. Next base: position 109,470,367 of record NC_080420.1, on the reverse strand, counting down.
AAGTGAATAACTTGTTTCTCACATGATACATGGATAGTCAGGTTTCATAACTGCAAAATTCTTCAAAAACTTGTACTGCAAATATAATATCAGTCCAGCTTGAACCAGATGCATGCAGTTAGGCTAGAATGGCCAAAAATTGTAAACTAGCACACTACTACTTGAGCATGTTGTAATGAGCACACCACACGTGTCTAAGCGGCTGTTTGGCATCACTGCTAAAAATTATGAATTGAAAACCATAAACGGAAATTGAAAACCAGAAACAAACTTAAAAGTGATAAACAAATGCATTTTCAAAATCTATTTCTTCATTATACAGAAACAAAAACAAAAACAGATAACATAAATGATACCAAACAAACCCTAAAATAAAAAGGGTCATCAACATCCTAATAAACCATCAGTTTCTACATGTACTGAAAGTAAGAAATGCCTTGATCAGTAATTCATCTTATTCAGGCTCGGAGAACATGTGTCACCAGGAAAAATTATTAAGAAAGTCCAAAGTGCAGTGCCACATGCTATCTTTAGGACATCTGAGGAAACAAAAAGGGGTGGTCTTTCCTTACTAAGTTGAACAATATAGCAGCAAGAACACATTAAATGCCAACAATCTGGATAATGTAGGGAAATTGGCATCAATTGCCTATTTTTTGGATCCCTTCCTTCTGTAGACTGCCTCTGTGTGCATGTCATATACGTCTTATATTTAAATGGACTTCAGTGATTTCTTTTCTTAATAAAACATATTAATTCAGAAAAAAAAAAAATTCATGGGAAAATATTTTCAATTATAGAATTGAAAAGAAAGCACAGGCAGTTATTGCACCACATCAAGAGACATAGCCATCAGATATTAAATCATATCAACTAATTGCATGAGGAAAGTCTTCATCTACACAAGAAAAAATTTAAAATAAAATAACTTGCCAACACACAAAATACACTACAACATGATCACACTTAGAGAATATCTCATCATAAAATAATTAAACAAGCAATCCTGAAAAGCAATTGAAAACCTAAAAACTACAAAGGTTGTTCAAAAGCTAGACAACACACTAGTGAACCAACACATCCTGAATTCACTTGAAAACAGTGGCAAAGCCAAAAACTTTTGCCAGAGGGGCAATAATGAAACAAAGAATAATACTTCGAAATGAGAATATATAATCATGTCATTTTCAAAATCATTCACCAAATTGTAAGAGTAGAACAGATATACTTCCTACAAGTTTTTTCTTTTTTTAAAAAAATTTTAAAATAATACTTAATATATGAAATATAATTTCAATAGTGGTAGGAGGAATATTGGAGACAAAGTTAAACTTGATAATGAAGAAATGAATAACACTTGTATATTTCAATACCTTGAATCTATTATACAAGCTGAAAGAGATATTGAAGATGGCGTAATGCATAGAGTTAAAGCAGATTGGGTAAAATGGAGTACATTAAGTGTGCTTTGTGATCGTAGAATACCCTTAAAATTAAAAGGGGAGTTTTATAAGACGACTATAAGACCATCCATACTATATGGATCAGAATGTTGGGCGACAAAAAAGCAGAATATCCAAGAAGTAAAAGTTTCCGAGATAAAAATGCTTAGATGGATAAGTGGTATAGCACAGAAAGATAAATTAAAAAATGAACATATTTGCAGTAAATTAGGTGTAACTCCTATAAAAGATAAGATAAGGGAGGAACGACTCAAATGGTATGGGAACTTCAACGTAGGCCACATAGTGCGCCAGTGAGGAAGAGTGAGTTAGCTACTATCGGGAGCAAGGGGTAGATATAAAATAACTTGGAATGAGAATGTGAGTAAGAATTTAATAGCCCTAAATCTATCAAAAGATATGGTCCATGATCGCATAAATTGACGGAAAATGATTCATATAACCAATCCTACCTAGTGGGACTTAAGGCTTGGTTTTTTTTTTGTTGTTGTTGTGAGTAACTATGCTATAATTTTCAATTGTGCAAATAAGTGCTTCAACTGAAAGCAAAGCATTTTTTGCATGAAAGCTTAACTTAACCTTTCCTTGAAATTAATTCATCAAGTTGGTGATAAAGTAGGCGTTCTAGTAGACACCACGCACTTCTTACACAACCACCCCTTAGAGGAAGGGCTAAGCAGGGAGCAATAGGTAGGAGAAATAAAGTTTGGTCTCTAGAAGGATTTGGCATTGCTCATATAGAGAACAAATTTATTAAAAAAGAAATCTGGGTGCCAACCCAAAAATTTATTGTTATAAGATGGGTCAAAGCAATATTTACTGGAGAACTGCATATGATGCAACTCTACTTCAAAAAGGCAAAAAATTCTGGAAAATAAAATCCACCAAATTCTGAAAACAAAAATTTTGAAGCCCATAAGTCATCCCTTCTTCTCCCCTTCCCCAATTTTCTCATAATTTAAAACCTCAAACATAAACAACCCCCTCCCCACCCACCACCAAAAAGAAAGCACAAGAGACATGGTTTCTTTGCAGAAAATAAATCCACCAGGTAAGGAAGCCAAAAAAAAAACATAGGCATCATTTTTTTTAACGGTAAACAAAATCAAGAAGTACAGGCAAAGACGTGAGGACTACCAAAGAAGAATATTAGGCATTTTGTAGCTGAATAATTAGGAATTAGGAATTAGGAATTAGGATTTCTATTTTTCTAATTTTAGAATTTTAAGTTGATTTAAAATTATTTTGGGTAGTTTAGTTCTTTGGGGATGTTTTGTGATAAAAATGTGAAACCATCCAAGACAATAAGCGCAGAATGCAGAGATCAGTTACGAATCACGTGCTCTTAAAAGCTCTGCATCAAAAGATTGAAAAAAAGAGGGTTATCATAATATATGAGCCTCCCCGAATGCTGCACTGATTGCAAATTGTTTTGAAGTTGGATGCTGACAATGACAGTTAGGCTCTTACAGTATCATTTTTTTGGGAGGCAAAGATTACGAAGAGCTCAAATGAAACTCAAATACAGATGATTTCATATTGATCACCATATATAGAATCAATATACTTGAGCAAAATCCAAGGTTTTAAGAAAGAAAGAAAAAACAAATACTTAAATATTTGCACGGCAATAACAACATAAATAAACTTGGTTGAATGCAAACAGGCAAAATCTAATATCCTCTACTTTCAACAAAATGTTTAACAACATAAAATATGCACTGCAATAACAGCATAAATATTTGAATTGCAATAAACAACATAACTATAAGGATTTCAATGCAATATCAGTCCAAACGCGGTCAAGCACACGTCTGTACATATATTAAATAAAATCCAATCTCTTAGGAAGATAAGAGAAAACTGATATGGGAAAATAAAAAGATAAAAGTAACACAAACCAGGAGCCCTAGGTCGCTCAAGGACGATCTCTTCGGTGGAGACCATGGTGAGTCGGCTGCCAACGTCCTCGTGGACGGCGTCGCCGAACTTGGCCCAGGAGCGGCGCTCGACAGCGCGTTTGCTGAGGCGAGCCTTGGCGAGCTTACGGATGCGAGTGGTAGTAGTGATCTTGACCTTGTTGCCGTCTTCGTTGAACTTGTATTCGATCACCTTCTTCACGCCGGTCTCGTCGGGGCCGATCACCTGGCGCGGCGGCAGCAGGAAGTCCAGATCCTCCCCGTCATCCTCCTCGAGCTCTCCCCATCGGAGCTTGCTTGACTGGGTCGGGTTCTGGATCGAAGCTGAACCTGGTCTGTCAATCGCCATGGCCGCTCCAACAGAGATCGAGAGAAGGACCTGGGTCGACGAATAGCCAGAGGAGGAGGTTGCTGTGCTATCACTGTCGGTGATGCGATGCCGCGGCAGGAGAAGGAAAGTCCGCTACCGCCGGTGAAGAAGACGTAGAGCTGCCTCTCCCTGTGGCTCAGTCTCCCTGTGTGGTTAGGGTTTTGGCCTTGGGGATGGATAACTAAGGGAGAAAAGAGAAGAAATGAGGAAATGCTTCTTTTCTTTTCTTTTTTTGGGAATACGCACTAGTATCCACGCGTCCGTAAAATGGCCAATGTGACTAATCCTGCATCCCTTAAAGTTAACCCCATAACTTTAAAAGGAGTGTAAATTTAGAAGTCTAGGGGCGAAAATGAGTTTAGGAGGATTTGAATACCTAACCTCGTGAAAGCCACTCCTGTAACCCGTACTACTACTTGAACCATACCCTAAGGATGGTAATGCTTCTTTTCTTGACTGGATATTTAGAGAAAAAGAAATGATTGATTTTTCTCATATATTATTTTGTTTGTGAATAATATTAAAAATTAATTTAAAAATTAATATTATTTTATTAAATTGACTTTTTATTTCTAACTTAAACTAATTAATTCCTTTTCCCTTTTTATTATTTTGTTTGTCAGAATTTTTAAAAAATCATTTGCCTGTACAAAATAATTTTATTAATTTCCTCAACAAAATATTTTTAAAAAAATTAATTTTTCACTTTATAACATGTGCATAGTAAAAAAAAGAATTAGAGTCTAGAAAGTTATTTTCATTTTATATTTTTAAAAAAATTTAAAATTATATAAAAATTAGCTATTTTTTTATAATGTTTATATGGAAAATAAAATATAAACAAGCCATAAGGATAGACAAGAAAAATTGAAAAATTAAACCAAATTGATATGAAAAATAGTTTTTTTTTTCTTAAAATTTTCAATTTTTTCAATAAATACCAATTCAATAATCGCACCGAATTCATATTACAAGCATATAAAAAAATTTGTTAAGTAATTATATATCAATTTATAATAATTTAAATAAATATTGCTTTCAATAAAAATATTTGAATTATGTGAGTGTCTTTTAAACTTATGTTGCAAGTATACAAATTTAGATACTCAAATTATAATGTTTGAATTTAAATTTTACACTCCAATAGAAAAAAAAAGATAAATTTGCAGTAACTTTAAAATTCTAAATTGACCAAATGCTTTCATTTGAATCATTGAATATCGGCCAAACAATTGGTTAATTGAAGGAAACCATTTGGTTTGTATTTTTTTACGAATTGAGTTTTTTATATAACTGAATATAAATAAATCATGTCCACACCAACAAACACTACTTCATACAATTTTTAAAAAATTTAAAACAAATGAAACATAAAGAATAATCTTATACATCCTTCATCATCAATTTCTTGATTTGAATCATAATTTTTTTTTTTTTTTAAAAGCAAACTGACATTTTGTAATATTTTGAATAATAAAAAATAAAAAATAATTTTCGGTCAGGTTTCGTTCCCATTTCCAATTTTTGATGGTAATTTTTTTTTTTTTCAAAAAACCCCTGTGAGCTCGTCACCTCCGCCAAAACAGGGGATTGATTCTACGACTATTTCTAGATGCATATTTTGTCAAAAACAGAGAAAAGAACGAACGAAGCATTCTATTTTTGAAGGATGCAGGAGCTCAAATGGCAATGCGTTTCAGCTTTTAGGTATATACCCTTCAAAGGGTTCTTCCTGAATCAGTAAGTAGCTGTAAATTTGTTCATTTCCCCTGTTTTGGTTAAGGGACTGGAGAGGAATTGTTGATTGAAGGATCAAAGGGTTCTTCTTGAATCAGTGAGTGGCTATAAATTTGTTCATTTCGGCTGTTTTGGTTCTAGGATTGGAAAGGAATTGTTGATTGAAGGAGGCATGTGGAACGTCCTAGATGACGTTGTTTTCAAAATTTTTTTTACAACTGCCTGTTCGAACTCTCGTTCGGTTGAAATCCACATGCAAACCATGGCAAAATTTGATCACCCGTCCTGCATTCATAGAAGCGCATCTTAGTTCTTCTGCTGAAGACTCTCAACTCTTGCTAATGAGTTATCGCTTTGATCATAGCGGTCCATTATGTTCTTGATAAATGCAGGTACAATATTGCATGGGGAGGAAATGTGTTCCTCAATGGATCTCTTCATTGGATGACTATAGAGGCTCGGTTAGGTGGAACTGGTCCGATTATTTCATTTGATCTGGCTAGCGAGGAGATAAGGTTGCCACACCTTCCACATGAAGACATGCGTCTTGGGGTTGTGGGAGGGTCATTGTCCTTGTTTCTTACATCTTTACATGGAGACTTTGAGTTGTGGATCATGAATGAGTACAGTGCGAGTGGTTCTTGGAGCAAAAAATATTCAATTAGATCAAATCTTTTTGAAAGGGTTGACAGGGTATTCGTTTTTACAGAAAGTGGTGAAGTTCTACTGCGAGAGATGGGTGGGGTACTGATTCTTTATCACCCAAGTTTTATGCAGTCAAACTATGTTGGAGTTGAATTGGTTTTTGGAGCGAGAATTAGTTTCACTACCTGCAAAGAAAGCTGGGTTTCAATTGTGCACCAACCTGACTCAATCAAACATGGAAAGAAAGAAGAAAAGATTTGCATTTTAAAGGATCTTAATTGCAGAAGCTACTTTGAATCCTTGTATGATTTTTTCCTATGTTCGACTAGTTAAATTTTATGTTTTTGTCTTGACTTGGATGCTTTTAAAACTTTGATGATAATATTTAAAGTTCTTTCTAGATTAATTTTGACTTTAATAAGGTTGGAGGCACAAACTTTTTTTTTGGGTCAAATTGTTTTGTTCAAAGACAGTACTAGTACTAGGATAGACATCAAATTGGAGTTGTATTAGATTTGGTTAAAATGTAGTATAAAATTGTATTGAAATTTATCAAAATTTACTCAAATTTAAATTTAAGATTTTAAATTCATGCTTCCAAACACCACCTAAGTATTTTGGAACAATACTATATGAAAAATATGTTATAACATAAAATAAATAAGAAAGCAAAATTATTTATGAATCCAAAAGAAAGGAACTAAAAAAGAATCACTATTTTCAAATTTACCGTAAGAATGTTTGTTCATTTCTCATAAATGCTGAATGAAAATAAAAAAAAAAAATTTATAAGGAATGTCTATTACTTCTATTCCCAAATTTCTCATTTATTCTATCATATTTGAAGGAATAATTATGCCGCAAATCAAATATAACTTTACGTTTCTGTTTGTATGGATTTGTATAAAATATGCTACAAAATTAAATTAATTTTTAAAAAAAAAAAATGTACAAAAATTCAAATCAAAATTCAAAATTTATATTTTCATATACTACCTCAAACAATTTTTTAAAAGCTAATTCTTTGTAATTATTCTAATTTTTATAAAACAAAAAAATAAAAAATATTTTATACGACTGAACAAATATTTTATTTCTGCATCTTTTAATCTTCAATTTTTTTTTTGGGTAAATTTTAAACACACCTGTGAAGTGTGAACCCCTCCGCCTAAACAGGGGACCGACCAAAACAGGGGACAGCTTCTATGCCTCTTTCTGCGCATCAGAGTTGCAAAATTGAAAAGGTGGATCGGTCATCGGAGATTGAGTTTGTCACAGAAAGTCCGGCCAGGTGAAGATTATAGACCAATGTTTTCACTAAAAACTAGTTTGTGTTATTTTAGATTAGTTGGTGTTGATTCTACGATTCTTTCTACATGCATATTTTGTCGAATACAGAGAGAAGAACGAGCACAGCATTTCCATTTTTGAAGGACACAGGAACTCAAATGGCACTGCGTTTCAGCTTTTAGGTATACCCTCCAAAGGGTTCTTCCTGAATCAGTGAGAAGCTATAAATTTGTTCGTTTCGCCTGTTTTGGTTCTGGGATTGAGAGTGGAACCCTAAAAACTAGTTTGTGATAGTTTAGATTAGTTGGTGTTGATTCTACGATTCTTTCTACATCATACTTGCCAAAGAAAAGAGGGGGAAAAGAGAAGTTGAAAAAAATAATAATAAGATAAAGAAACGCCACTGCCACTGTGACTGCCTTGCCACTGCCACTCTGGAGAAAGAGAGAGAGTGAGGAAGGGAGGGATGAGCAGCGTGCGGCTGAAGAGCCTGGTGGCGGCAGCGGTTAGCAAAGGAGTGACGGAGGCTAGGGCAAGGATATTCGGTCACGTGCTGAACCCGACGGGGCAAAGGTCTCCCCACAAGCTCCTCCGCAAGAAGCTCTTCGGCGAGAAAGTCGCGCAGTGGTACCCGCATGACATCAACAAGGACGACCCTCTCGTTATGGCTCGTCAAGAAAAGGAGTATGAAACTATGAGCTTTCTACCTCTTTTCTCCTATTCCATTTCATGCCCATCATCTGTTCGCTTATTTGTCGCTGTCATTCTGTTTCATTTGATTGTTATCGCGCTTTATATTGCATTCCCCTCTGTTGAACATGACTAAATTATCGTTGCAGTCCATCAAAGCTAACTTAATAACCCATAAAGTTAACAAGTTGATTTGTAGAAATTAGCTTAATTTGGATGGTATTGTCGAGGCCAAAGTGAAAGCTATGAAAGTTAATGATGTAGTTAGTAGCTCTGTCAATATTGGCTGATGACTGGGAATTGTTTTGCTTCTGATAGTGGTAGGATTAGGTTTTGCTGAAGTTGTGCATTGTTTTTATAAAGATTACTCTATAACAAGTTCTCTTTTCAGGCTCTTTTTTTTTTGTTTTAAGAAATTATTTGTGGGGAAACATTGTTTGCATCACCTTTGGCCTGTCGTCAACAAGTGGTAGGCCATTGGTTAGGATTCAAGAGCTTGGAAATTGGCTGCCTATTTGGCACCATTATTTTGGTTTTGGCTTAGCTGCTTAGGAGGACAGGAAATAAATGTTAATGTGGGAATTTTGTTTGTCTTTAGTAATTTTACATGTCTATGGATTGTTTTGTAAATATGTGTATTACCTTTAAATGTTGGGTGTATAAGTACTTCTTACGTGTGTTTGGACAGTTAATGTGCAGTTGTGATTTGAATTCTCAGGCTTCTCTCTCTCTCTCTCTCTCTCTCCTTATTCTTTTCTCTCCCTTTCTATCCTACATTAAACATATTGAGTTTGTTTATGGAGAATGTTTAATAAAATTACAAATATGAATCTGCTTTTGATTACTACCAAAACCTTTTGGGCAAGTAGGAAGCTGAAAGGATGAAGCACATTACAGATCTTGGTGTTCTTGTGGGACCAAATATATCTACATGAGCTAGCTCCAAAGGAGCTTTGGCCCTCTGAGAAGTTTTGGGGAAAGGAAGGTGGTGCATCTTCCCGTAAATACAGCCTTCACAAACTCCTTCAATTTGATTTATTTGGGGAAGACCACAAACCATATCCTTTTGCTTGAGAAGCTGCAGTCCCTTATGATTTAAATGCCCAGATCTGAGATGCCTTAGTTGAGATTCGTCTGAAATTTCACTCTTCAAAGCCACTAGACTTGTGTAGTTGATGGAGAGTGGAAAAACCTTGTTTCGAGTCATCTCAACTATAGCCATTAGTGAGTTCTTCTTCTTGTCTGTGAATCTGCATTCATTTCCTTCGAAATGGACTTGATATCCTTTTTGAATTAATTGCCCCACACTTAAGAGATTGTGAGCAAGACTTGAGACATGAAGAGCATCATGGATGAATTTTTTTCTCACCTGATATGGACTGCACTGCTATTACACCTTTTCCTTCAACTTTTACAAATTTCCCATCTCCAAGAATAACGGAATTTGAAACATTTTCATCAATTTAAACAAATAACTCACGGTTACCTGTCATATGACTGCTGCAACCATTGTCAAGGTAGCCAACCTTGTCGTGGTTGCTTTCAGCAATGAGACAAGTGAGAAACATTTGCTCTTCATCATTTTCCTTGCTGAAATTTGCTTCTGAATTTTCATTTTTCTTGTGCTAACAATCCCGATCTGAATGGTTTGGAATGTGGCTCCTTTTACACCTTAAATAGCATTCAGCTGAGGTGTGATTTGACTTCTTGCATATGATGCAATTCTGTCCTTGATTGCTGGACCTTTGAGGCTGAGAATTCCTGCCTTTGCCACAGCCTCTTCCACAACCATGTGACTAGTCTTGTTGCTGAAAATTTCACCTCCTCTCTTGATTTTTCCGGTTCAAATTGAGCTTTGATTGAAAAGCCAGCTCCAAGGGCTGACCTGAAGATCTTTTAATTCTTTCCTTATGTGATTCTAAAGAACCACAGAGGTCAAAACATGGTCATAATTGAGAGGTCTTTTGATTCTTCAATTGTTGCAGCTGCATGATCAAATTTTGGTGGTAAACTTTAGAGAATTTTTTCAACAATCTTTTTTTCTTCTATCCGAACACCATAAACTCTAATTTGGTTGACTATTTCAGCAACCTTGGAGAAAAAATCTATGATAATTTTAGAATCTTTCATTGCCAAGCAATCAAAGTTCTTCCAAAGAGATTATAGTCAGATCGAGACTACTTTATTGTCTCATTGAAATTCCTTCCGCAGTGTTTCCAATGCGTCTTTAGCCTTTTGAATGCCAAAGATGCGGGAATAGATGGTCTTGCTGATCCCTTGATGAAGATAACTCAAAGCAAGAGCTTTATTTTTTATTTTTTCTTTGTTTTGGGCAGATCTCTGAGATGAGGTTGCTGTGCTTGTGTTTGTAGAGGATGAATCATCATTTGCTGAAGTTGAATCATCATACCCTTCTTCAATAATCTCCCATAAGTCTCGTGCAATGAAGAAAATTTTCATTTGATCAGCCTAGTACCCATAATTTTCTCCTTCGAAGACGGGTATTTGGTTTTAAGAATAATTGAACATAGTTCCAACAGAGGAAGAGGTGCTAGACGACATAGCTCTAATACCAAATTTTGTTGGAACAGAAGAATAGACAAAAACAGAGAAGAAAAAATACTGAAAAATGCCTCTTTAATTTATTGACTTGATGAAGAAATTACATATATAAAAAGCTATAGTGCTGCAGCACTTTTTGCTCATTACTTAAAATGACTAGGACAAGGCCACTATTTATAGGGCAGAGTACATGGGGAATAGATGGGAAATTTTAGTATTCTAGGTACTTAACAACTCATTAGATAAACCTAGAAACAAGGCAAAGAATATGACAAATTCTTACACTAAATAACTCACTCCTATGCTATTAATGGATGACAGCTGTATTCCACTTTGAAAAAACTGAACAGAACTTTGAATAAGAATCACACTAGCAGCAACTTGCTGACAGAATTATTTTATTGCTGAATGTTTTGCTGATTGTAAGTTGAGTTGTCTGCTGACTTTTCAACTAAATAACTGAATTAACTAACTTCAGTAGGTTCATGGCTTTCTCACAGACACCTGGTATTAGAGCCATCCCGCGGTTACTATCATGTGAGTGGATCCTACACAAAGGTGTAAGCCACTTTGACAAAGGCGTCGGAGATCGGACGGGAGAGCCTGTCGAGGTCTCACATCAAATGTGTACTATGGACATCACATCACGCTGACAAGAATGTTAGAAATCAGACGGGAGAGCCTGTCACGGTCTCACATCAAATGTGTACTAAGGAAATCATGCTAATGAGGGCGTCAAAGATTGGACAAGAGAGTCTGTCACGGCCCCACATCAAAAGTGTACTAGGGAGATCTTGGGCTTATAAGGAGGGTTTAGGCTCCAAAGAAGTTAGGTGCTTTTATATGATAAACCCGTGAGGCTAGTGGACCAAAGCAGACAATACCTCACTGGAGTTGGGCTCAAGACCGTTACAATCAGGCATAGGAGGGGCTTGGACTTCCATAACCTTGCGTTGAGCCTCCTTAGATGCAAAGCCCAACTAAGTATTCCCCTGCAGGGGGGGATCCCTCTTTAGAATCCGAAGAGAGGCCCATAGCTTTATTATTTATACATTGGACCTGTTCAACTAAATGACCCAAATTATTTAAATAAGAAGCCCCACCTTTCTCACATACCTGGCTCAAGTCGAAAATGAGAACCAGCCGTCCTGGACCAACCTTAAAACATACTATGAAAAATTCATGGTGTTGGACTGTTGGCTACAAATTGATTACAAATCTGCTATTTGAACAATACATTATACCATACTAGACATAAATAAAATACATTTTAAATTCATACATACTACGGACTATTTTATATTTTAGAAATAGCCACTTTGCCATTTTCACTCCTGCTCTAGTATCCTAGCCTAAAACCTAGTAACCTGCTTTGGGTATCTTGCTTAGCTCCACATCCCATCTGCTATTGATTTTTGAATGAACCATCTGAAACAATTTTATAAATTTGGCCCAAGAATGCCCAAAAAAAGGCAACCCCTTGTTTTGTAACTGTTAAAGCTTGATATACATTGTTGGCTCACAACCTAATAGCTTAAGCTTTTAGGAAAAGTAATAATCTAACATGGTATCAGAGCTGGTTATCAGGAGGTCCTGGGTTCTAGTCTTGTTGCTTGCATTTATTGTGTCGTGTTTAAAAAAATTATTGTGTTCCTAGTAATGGGTATTATCTACCATGCGTTTATCTCTCCACGCGCTATCAGGCTGCATGTGCATGGGAGTGTTAAATCTTGATATACATTGTTGGCCCACAACCTAACAGCTTAAGATTTTAGGTATAGATAACACAGAGAGGAGACTTATCTTTCAATCCACCAACAAGCCATTTGTTGGATGCACACAGAGTACTTTTACTAAATCATCTCTTTTATGCCAATGCACTTCAATATAATGCCGTCTAAAAGAATCTGACATTGACAAGAGGGAACTGGCTGGTACTACCAGGTAATGGTGCCACCTGATCCAACCTAAACAAGGTCTTTAACTTCAGCTGCAGGCAAAATCTTTCTCCATGTCCAAGTACAATGGTTTGGAGTAATTAAATTGGAAAAACCCTTCCTCATAATTTCTAATAATGCACCCAAATAACCCAAAAGATTTCATTTTTTATTATAAAAGAAAATACAGATGTGCCTGATAAAGGCAAATCTTTTCAAGCCCATAACCAATCTCAAACCCAAAAACACCTTCAGAAACAGACTGGCAAACAGCCCAATTTACTTTCTTTCCAGCATACTTCCAATAATTCCCATGACAATAAGAATTTAAGAAAGCTCAAATTTATGCTCAATTAGCATCAACGATACTCTAGGGAAGATGAAAGAAAGCACCAAAACACATTTGTGTGCTATAGAGCACTGATAACAACAATTAAAACTCTCCCAGCATGAGAAAAGAAAATTTTCCATCCACATTTTCATTTTACTCATAAGTCTATATACAAGTACCTCACAGTCAACTGCAGAAAGCTTTCAGAGTGATTAAAGGAATGCCCAATAGGCCAAGTATCTCAGAGAAGTTACCCTCTTTGAAGCATAGGATTTGTAGAAAAGAATTCCTAACATGTTCAGCACAAAAGCTGGAAGAACCTCACTCTCTCAGTAAATGATTTCCAGCACTGTTTCTAGAACCTCAAAAAAAGTTGAGTTGAGAAACAATTCCCATGAGATTTTCAATTGATTTTCTGATTGTATTTGTTTAGATCTGTTGAAGTATGTTGACTTCAATAATTAGTATGCTTGGGCTATTGAACGAGTTAATAAATGAACTAGATGAGAGTATTTTGTCTATATTTGCTTATGTTTTAGCATGGACGCCACTCCTGCTTAGATAGTGTGACTAACACTGCAGAGACCTTGATAATATGCAATTAATTGTTGACTACACTGCAAGAAAATATGCATGAAAAACTATCTAGTACACAAGCAGAAGAGCAGTATATATATATAACGAGCACAATCCCCCATTGGAGATTTTGTTCACCAGATACTTATTGATGTTTGAATTCACAATTTACCATGGCCAGGAAAAAAAATACAATTACATGCACGAAATCTGTGATGATGATCATTAGCATTACAATATAAGTCAGCAACTGCAGAATGTATCTCAGAGAATAAAACCCATAAATAGATTAGTTTAGTAAGATGATACTAACCCCATGGAACCTAGTTCAAATAATTCCATAGGGCAATAAAGCACTATTTTTGACTTGTTTTAGCTTTGTAATGCACAAGAATAATTTCCTTGCCAAGACCAAGCACACAGTGACAGTGAGTATACTATTTTCTTCATAATGATTCTTTCATAACAATAACAGCCATCCCTTAAGTCCCACTAGTTGGCCTCAGCTAATGAAGATTCTTTTGTCTATAATATATTTCTATTACAAAGATAACTGAATATCCAAATCACTTAACATCCGTTCTCCCAAAAAATAAACAGTAGCACCATGTTGAGGAGGATTTTTTATTCTCTTTTTTGTACATTCTTCCTTTTCTAATGAATTCATCTTCTTTTGCTATCAAAAAAAAAATACTAGTGTCATACTTGTCCATACAGGCATTCAATTGATTCCTTAAAATAATATTTACTGAACAGTATTAGTTGGTCTCTAAACAGTTGCTGTCTATGTGTTCTATGCCATCACCCTGTGTGAAGTCGGTTAAGCAGCTCTACTTATAAAAACCAAAAACCAATGATCAGAATCACAAAAGATGGCATTCTATATTTTACATTTATTCATAGTTTATACTGATAATTTCTTAGTTTGAACTTCACTTATAATCAATAAAGTGGTTGTTTTTGTCATGTTTCTTTGGAAGACCTGCAAAGGGACTGGTTGGCTCTACTTCATTTACTTGGCTTTGAAATTATGATGATCTTCAGGTGTAATTTTTTTTGTTCTTGTGTTAAATTTCTTTTCGTTTTCATTTTTTCTTTTGTTGTACAATCTTATCTCTTCTAATAAATTTTTTTGTTTATAAAAAAAAAAAAAAATTAAGCAGTGAAAAATACAAATGCATGCTTCTTCTTGCTAATAGCAACTAACACGACCAAGACGACATCTAATACTTGTAGTATATGTTACATATAATTTTTTTAAAATTTACACATAATCATTTAAAGCATTGCTATATAACGATCAAAACATGTGAATCTATATGTTTTTAAGAAGTTGCTAATGCAAAAAATGAAATCACAAACGTGGTGACCATTACGTTTGTGATGGCCGCAACAATTACACTATAACTATTACCATTATGCGGACCATCACCATTTTTTAAACCATGAGTATGACTCTTGTCATTTGGGCAAACATCGTCATGTTCCCTTTGCTTCCCAGGTCAACAAATAGGCTGTTAAGTTCTGTCATCAGATGAAGGTCAACTAAAAATTTGTGCTGAAATAATTGCAGATCAGATGGAGACTGCTTTCTATGCTACTCACGATGACAAGGCCAGATGGGTATATATTTTTTGCTTTTGAAATGTTGGGAGATATGGTGAGGCGTGTCACAAAAGATATTGAGCATTGTGGAATTTGCAACTTTTTAGGGGCAAAATGCCTAACAAAAGCCTCTACATTGACTCCTTAAAATCTCTAGTGCAGTTACAGGTAATTCAGTACCAATTGAGATGTTTGCCAAACAAGGCTCATTCACTGAATTTTAGACAATCAAGAGCCCAACATCTATTCAAAGTCTAAAGTGCAAACAACAGGGCCTAGTGTACCCTTTTCTCAGGGAAAGATTTGGGGCCAGGGGTGTCGGTCGCCGGGCGGGCGGGGGTGTTGAATTTGTTTGCGGGGAGGGGATGGTTTCTGATAATTCCTTATTAGCTCAAGAACTCTAAAAGGACGTATCAAAGAAGCTCTAGTGTTATTTGATCTGCTATTAGACTAGGTCCAGAGAAAGTGCATGACTGTTAATTGGAACTTCCTGGAAGAGCTTGTTTCTCTGCTGAGATTTCCAAAGCAGATTATTGACTATATGTAATGGTGGGTAGTCAATGGTGCTCTGGAGGTTATTTGGTTGCAAAAGGTTGGATAGGGGATCCAGTGTCCTTATCTCTTTTTTTCTTTTTTGGCTATGGAAGCCATTTGGAAGCCTTCTAATAGGTTTGATGGTGAGACTGGATTTATATCTCACTGTGAGTTTGCCAATCTACATAACTCATATATCATTGGTAGATGATTGCTTCTTGCTCTGCATTGCAGATATGACGTTTTTTGTTGGTTGCATGCTCGGGGGAATTGCTTTATGCCTCATGTTTGTCTATCAATTTATCAAAATTCAATTTTTTTCATGGAAGTAGTTGAAGCAAAAGAGATTGATCAAGAGAGAAAAGAAGAGATACATATGGGAGGAAAGCATGCAGTCCTCAAAGCCACTAAAACAAAGGGAAAAAAAATGGATGGAGCAGAAATTCTAAAAAGCAGAAAAATATTAAGAATTTAATAGGCCTATTCAAAAAACCTCGTTTAAACCCCTTCCATCATAATTCATGTAACATTTCAAGTTTTCCAATTCCCTTTGGCTCTTCATTCTACTGTTGCCATGGTCCAATAAATTTTCCTGACTTCCTTGACCTCTCAATCTCAATACCATTCCATCTATAAGTTTTTGAAAATTTCCCTATCCTTATCACTTATCTCTACCTCTGAGCAAATGGGAGTTGGTAAAATACCAGCCCCTTTTAAATCACTCTTCTACCTTGTTCTCCTTTGATCAATGCCTAAAAGTGAATTAATGTTGCCATTGTTGAAAACTGGAACCCTTTCTAAATCCACTGTAGGGGTTAACATGTGAATTCCTATCCCCAGAAATTGCAGCCATGCTGGGATCTTGAAGTTCGTCCATTAACAAGCCTTCATCACATTCAAATTTGGTATCATAATCACTATATTCATTCAAAATATCTTTGAAATTTTTATTCCCAACATGATCTTTACCTTTCTATGCTGTCCCCAAAGCCACTCAGTGTATCTGGTTGGCTTTCCACCAAGGAGAAACTCCTATCATCACTCCTAGCCTTACTGTTTGTAACTTCAGATTAAGCTTTTTTTTGCTTCGCAAAAATCTTCCACGTCTCAATTCCAGATTGTGTTGCCTTTCCTTCTTAACAACACATTTTTAGATAAAGCATCCAAACTCCTCGAATGGTCCAAACCTTTCTGTCGACTTCCTTGATCTCTAACCTGGATAGCCAGTGTCTTTTCTTCCACTTGCTTTCCATTTTTGGGTCATCCCTTACCCCTGCATGCAGTTCCTGCATTTCTGGAGAAGAATAACCCAAATCTGCTGCTGAGGAGCCTTTTCTGACTGCAACCTGATTAGAGGCAAATCCCACCTGTCCAGCAATTAGCTGTGCATTAATTGCAGAAACAACGGTTTCAATTTTTGCCTCAACAAAATCTTGGGCTGTAAGATATTTGGACGGCAGCAGAATGTTGGGCTTGGAAACAATGAACCCTAATGAGAGCTAGGCTGGAATCAGGCAAGTTTCAAGCCTTCTCATAATTAATAACCTTTTGGGCGTTTTACTTGTGATGATCCAATTGAAGCCCGGGAGTTTATGACAAACTGTTGACGTAACCCACCATTACCTAGAAAAGGGCCCAACCTATTATTTAGCTGGCCAGAGTTCTGGGATATGTTTATGACACCAGGCCGTTCTTTGGACCACTGTACCATCCCATATGATTACATGCTTAATCATTTTGTTTCAGTGACTGTAAACCTTAGCTGCCAATCCATCGAAGTTGGAGCAGCCATCAACCCACTGCAACTTGGGCAATGACTTTTAACAACATGACCAACCCTTGAATCTTTCAACTGATACTTCCCTTTTACCACCTCATTCAGTTGACCCTCCTAATTTGATCTTTCAACCAGCAACTCAGATCCCTCTCAGTCCCACAACCAATTGTTAGGAAAACCTTTCAATTTATCTCCTTTCAAACCCCAAAGCATGAAATGCAAAATCTTTCCCTCTCAAATTTAACCCTATTTTCAGAAAACCTCACCACTTTTATCAACCTAACCGCCGCCCAATGCCAAATACTCCTGAACTTCACCAAACAAAGTTCTGTAGTTGAAGCACTACACCATTGAAGCAACTGCAGATCCACCTCACTGTGGCAGAGAAACCTTACCCCAGGGGCTTCATTATCGTGCATTCTTCTCCAACCAGCAAACTAAACCATCTTGATGCACAATCAGTTAGACAGAGATTAAAACCATTCTAGGGCCTTGGTTTACAAGATTAGGCTTTTAGGTAAATTTTTTCTTTGGTGTGGTAGCATTGCCAATTTGATCAAAGTCTAGATTTCAATCCTCACCATGTCCATTCTTCTAAATTTCTAATTAAAATTTGGAATTCAGGGCAAGGTATATAATTGGCCTATGTTATCTCCACTTTCCAAGCCCAATAGGCTTTCGCATGCAGGACAGGCCTATGTATCATAGCCAATTCTATCGAAGTCTAGATTTCAATCCTCACCATGCCTATTCTTCTAGTTAAAATTAGAAATTCGGCACAAGGTATATGATGGGCCTATGTTTTATTCACTTTCCAAGCCCAACATGCTTTTGCGTGCAAGGGTGTGTCAGAGGAATATTAAAAGCTTTTTTGGGCCTTCATCAGGCCTCATCTAGCAAGCTTAATCGTTTTAGGTGGATTGGTTCTTTGATGTCCTCCAGTCTCACACAAGGAGTTTTCTTTGATCTGCACTATTTTCTGGAGATGATTCTTCCTAATTTTGATCAGCAGCCATAGAGAAGAGAGAAGGGAGGGGAGTGGGGAGAGGGCAGCCACATCTAAAGATTCCAGTTGGTGGTATTTGATGATAGTCAACATCCTTGAAGCAGTTTGGGATTTTCTTAATCTCAACCAAGATAACTGGCTAGAATTATGAAAACTCTCTTTGAAAAGATTCATTCCAGGATCAAATCTTGGACTGGCAAGTTTCTTATGCTGGAAGATTACAATTGGTGCTTGTAACTCTTTGTGCTTATTGGTGTTTTTTTGTTTATTTATCCTTCCTAAGGAGCTCTCTGTGCTTTTTGGTGTTCTTGTTTATCCTTCTTGAAGGAGTTATTGAGGGGATTGAGAGAAAATGCAGACTTTTCTTGGCTTCAGTTCCAAATCTCAACAAAAAGGTGCATTTGGTGACTTGTGAGTGTTTATGTTGGGTCACAGGTGGCCTTAGGATTACAAGGGTGGAAGATTTGACTGTTGCTGTGCTGCTGAAGCATGTTGGGGCTTCAATTGTCAAAAGTTTCTCCCTGTAGAGTAAATGGATGCAAGCTATGAAGATTAAAAGGAAAAAAAGAAAATAGAACTATTAGGCTTCGGAGTCTTGAGCCACCAAATAATGCTAGTTGGTAATGATGGAAAATTCTGAAGTATAAAGATAATGCTAATCTTGCGTAGTTATATATAACATTTTCGTAGGGATGGGAGGGAGAAATGCTTATTTGCCTTGGTTCATGGCTTTGTTCTGGTTCTATTGTAGAAAGATATGGTAAGTCAGTTACAGAGGAGATATTGATACTCCTAAAAATACTCATGTAGTTAATCTCTGTAGAGAGAGGAGGTGGATCCTGCCTGATCCAATTGGTGATGATTGTTTGGAGATTTGGGAATTAAACTATGAATAAATTTAGACATATAGAGCATGGGTTTAAAATTTTGCCTTTACAATTGTAGTATGGCAATATTAGTGCCTCCTGATACCATTACAGGACAATATGTTGAAAGTTCTCTGATTAAAATCTATGTTGTCCGCTACAGTCTGTGTAGGTACCGCAACAGATGTTGTGGTCCACTATAGGTCATTATGCCCCCCAGATTAGCTGTTAATTGCTTCAAACAACTTTTCTACATTATACTTATATCCTTTGAAAAAAAAATGCTTTTAAAACTTGACAACAAATTTTCTGAACCACACATCAAATTTTCTACCAAATAGGCAAGAATCAAACCCAGATAAATAAGCCATATTTTGCATGGAAGAAACTATATTTTGACGTTTTTTCTTCTTTGGTTAGAAATTATGTTTGTGACAATCATCCACACCCTTCCATTGCTCAAACAAAAAGTCCCCAGGCCACAAGGCTCCCCACTTTGTGAGTGTAGGGGAAAGGTCATCATAGTGTAGGCAGTCTTACCCTGCTTTTATGCAGAAAGGTTGTTTCCTTGTACTTGAACCTGTTCTTCCAGTCACAAGGGAGCAACCTTACCGTTGATCCAAGGCCTGCCCTCTTTCATTTGCTCAAAGAATCAGATTAAAACTTAAATTTGAAGGCAGGTAGCCTGTAGTCTTTGATCCATGCTGCCTATCCTTTGATTAAGTACTTAGGTTTTTACGTGATTATGCTATGAATTATGAAATACGAATATGTTCTGTTGTTTATGTTTCACGATTTTTATGATTTCTTTGTCTAGATTATATTTATACTTAAATGGTGAATAATAGCAAAAAAAAAAACTTTTTTCTTTCTTTAGTGACAAAAATCCAATATAACATTTAATAAGTTCGGAGTTAAAAACATGTGAATCTGTAACTTTTTAACAAGTTTGCTAATCCAACTAATGAATTCAGTAATGCTGTGTCCTGGCGTTATGGAACATCCTAAATGACCACTACCATTACTTCACATCCTCTAAAAAACTGAGTTAAAGAGTCTAGTAATGAGGTGGTTTGGACCCCAGAGTGCAGAAACTGCTTCTCCATCAAGAGTGCTTTGACAGATGTTAGATATGAGTTGCTCTATGTTGATTGGGAATGTTTAGTTTGAGATAATTGCTGTGTGGCTAGACATTTCATTCGTTAGCTTGCCATTGCAGGCAAGACTTTAAGCTGAGAGTTAATGGAAAAGGAGCTGAGCCTAGTTCTTGTTGCAGTCTCCGTTGAGAGTCTGTTGAAAATGTTGACCATTTGTCCCCCCCCCCCCCCTAAATATGCAATGAATATGTAGAAACATTCATTAAATAAATGCTTTGTTCAAAGAACCATTAGGGATTGGAGAAGGAGCTGAGATTGATTCTTTGCTAAATGAATTGAGGAAAGCATTTATCTAAAATTTAAATGTTCTCATTCTGCGAAGTAGCCAAGTAGAGGAGTTGGGATATAATGAAGATTTGTTGCTAGATGAATCTTCTGCCTAATTTACATCATCACAATATTTATTAATACTAGTAGTGTTATAATTTCGAATTCATCCAAGTGTGGCTTTCACTAATTCGTTGTGGTTTTTCAATTGCCTTTGCTCATTCATGACATTTGCAGCCATGGTTTGTTTTAATACTCGGGTCAATCTACAAGTTGCTTTAAGATTGATATTGATTTGCTCACAATGAAGCCTTTTACCTTGCCAGGCGCTTATCCAAGCTTGAAATGTTGAGGCGTCGTGGTAAAGGACCACCTAAGAAGGGTCAAGGGAAGCGCGCAGCCAAACGTAACAAATAGAGGTTGTTTTGTCATGTGGTTTGAAGTTGGACTTGATTTGGAAAGCAAGACTTCTATTATTTTGATTTTCATGTAATAACTCTTTACAGTTTAGTCTTTATTCTATTAGTGGCCACAATTCAACTAAATTGTGATTGAATGGGAATGTTTTGGAGTATCAAAATATTCAAAAGCATCTACTCCATTCAGAACACATGCTATGAAAAAGAAATGTCGCATCATTTTTTTATGACATTTCCAGTTCTAGTTCTCTAGCGAGGAAAATAATTCTATTGACCTGGACTTACATGTGTGCATGCAAATTCGCTATTGATTTGAAGCATTGCTGCTAAAGATCCCTTTCAGTTGCTCCATGTTTGTAAAATGCTGACCATCCATCAGAGTTCCTTCTCATTGTTAGTGATGAGGCTTACCCTCTGTTTGTTGCTTGAATTTCATACTTTTGATCTGGATTTGTACTGATTTGTCTTGAATTTTGTTCTAATCAACAAATCCAAATTCAAACACTCAATTCATGCTCCAATGAAACCTTAGATTTGTGAACTCTTGAATGAGACTAGAGTTTTTATGAACCTAACATTAATTCTACTGTTGAAGTGTTATTTAAAAGTAGCAGTGCAAATGTGGCGACACTTGTCATTTGAAAAAAGGAACAAATAGGGCTGTAAATGACGAGTCAAGCCAATTTTTTTTCTTATTCAGCCTCACGGAAAGATCCGCTCTTGTTTGGGCTTGGATTGAGCTTAGGAAGTCCAGATGAGACAATGAAACCAGGTGTCTGATAAGACCTTACACCATTGGGATTTGAATACAATGGAATCTTGAAGAAAGTGAAAACCACCCAAGGATGGGCCTGAAGTGTTAAAAATAATTTCAGATCTCGTAGTATGAGAAACTCAAATTCTTTAATTGAGAAGTTCCTCGGAAAAACGAAATTCAAAATATAGTACATCAAATACCAGATGGAGAAGAGTAGATTTGAAGTAGGGAGTTTTTTTTTTTTTTTTTCACAGTTTTTAACACAACAGACATACATATATGAGTGGTACGCATGCATTTGAAAACGTTTTAATTTACTTATTGCCTCATATTTTGTTTTTCTATCCAAGACTAGCTAGATCCTTCTATGCTTCATGGGTCTAGGGTGGAGGTTATTCTTTTTCCAACACAAAATGTGTTCTCCCTTGAACATATTTTCCCATTGTTTGCGCCAAAGAAATTTAAACATTATCAGAAAATTAACACGAGAGAAAATTATTATCAATTTATTTTGAAAACTATCAAAATCACAATTAAATCAGCATATAGAAAGCCTGATACAAAAGGCATCTGATGAGGTCAAAAGGAAACAGCGAAAAAAAAAAGGTTATATCCAGCAAGAGAATCACCATCTCAAAACATTTTCAGCACCAACACAAGCATGTCTGATAAAACTTCCATTACAACACAATGTCATTAATTGCATTTTTGGTACATAAGAATAGTGCCAAATCAAATTTTTCATTTTCATTTGAATTCCTTTTCTATCCCATTCAATTCCACAAACCAAACATGTTGTAAAAGTTTCAGTATGATCCATTTATCCAAAAAAACAATCCCAATTTTTATTTTTATTTTTCCTTTTTTTGTTCAAACTTCTAAAGCAAAAGCTTGCAAGGGGCATTTTTGTTTTGAAAGCATTTCAAAGATCCACCATGTAATCAGAAGCTGAGGCAAGAAAGCCCCTGTCAAAGCCTTGGACGTTCATCACTTCATAAAGCTTGTTGAAATCAAGCAGGCCATAAACAAACCTTCAAAAAGCCATTCAACTTTTAATTGAACATGTATTTGTTGAATTTCTGATTTAGCAATCATCCCACTGCGAAATTTCTTTTGATGTCACATTGTTTCAGAGGAAGTCGCACTTGAACAAGCTTTTTTTTTCTCTTGGACTTCAAAAAAGCTCTGGATTTACTTGCGTCTTGTTAGCTCCCATTTGAGTCGCAGTTGCAGATCACTGTCGACGAGGGATTCATCCTTCCCAAGAATGTCAGCCCTCTCCTTTCGTTATGTTACTGTACTTTTCATAAGAGGGTGTCTGAGAAAAATATACAAGAGATTGAAATAATGTATCAATGCAACTGATCAAAATATTGCAATGGTAACCAAACCCTGCTCTAAGAAACAGCCAATACCACCTAACAGCCGCAAATAAACTCTGGTTTATGCGTTCAAATGTTTGCCTTGCTGGCAAATGCAGTGTTACTCCTGCATTCAAGCTTGCAGTGAGTGAGTTATCAAATACCCCTGGTCTATCAGCAGCAGAACTGCTAGCAAATCCACTTGCCAAGGCTGCAGTATACACCATTTTATTTATTGGCTTCATCTTCAGACAAGCTGAAAATCATGATCTGAGCATGCACCGATGCATAAGACTCTTTTTCACAACAGTTAATCTATTCATGCTATATTATTTATTTTGAACCGCAGATCAGCAAGGAGCAATACAAACACTAGATCAACAAGGAGATGTCAATATAAAGAAAACTGCTGCAAGTGCAAACAGAGTGATTGGCTCATTTGGTAGCTAATAACAAAGAAAAAAGATGGGTGAGACTAACAACAAAGAAAAAGGTAAAAGAAAGAGAGAAGAGGAGACAGCGTCAAACTGTTCTGCAAAAACCACTACACCCAGCATAAGTAAAAGAAAAAAGTGAAAAAAAAAAAAAAAAAAACACTAAAGCATATGCGAGTCAAGCAAGACATGGATTATATTATTTTACAAAGGCTTAATTATGAAAAAATGGAATGGTTATATTACTTTATGGAAAAAATAAGAAGTAAAAAAAAAAGGCAAAGAATTGTTGATTGTGATGTTCACTTCATTCTTTTCTGAGGGGATGACATACCATATTGAGTTCTGCATTTGATGCATGTCCCCTGCAAATGTCATCTGTTCATAATGGTTGATTGTGACCAACGTTCTTAAAAGCACAATCAAGGTTTGCATTAACACAAAGTGTGCCTAAAATGCCCTTAGGCATTGTCCAGACTTCCAGACTCTTGAAAGGCAAATGCATACTAAATGAAGGCTCATGAATTTGAGTAAAAGATGCACCTTCTGCATTTTTCTTGGTTGAGGCTAATGCATTTTGGGTTGTGAATTAAGTTTGATTTAGTCACTAGAATAGTGGTAGCAAAATTAACTAGATTTCTACGTGAAAGTATAAATGAGCACTCAAATCTGAGTCGATTGAGAGCTGCACCTTAGATCATGAACACAATTTGGGTTTTCTAATAAAAAAACACTTCTTATGTCCTATTTAAAATTTTATTCATAATTTTCTTATATTTTGTCAATACATAAGTAATTTATTTAAATATTAAAAAGACATAATTCCCAAAAGGCTTCTGCCTTCGTGCCTTTAGGCTTACACCTTGCCTCATTAGGAATGCCTAGTGTTATATTTTCATCTTTTAAAACATTAGTTGTGTTGTTGGCAGGTTTATACGTCAAGGCCATACAATAGGGGCTAGAATGATCCCCTGTATGTTTTCAACCAACAATCTGTGTTCTAGACCTTCATTGCTGTTTAAGTCATCAAATTGGAGAACTGTGCCATTTGTTCCAAAGGCTGTAACATGTCCTTAGTCACTAAATCATGAAAGATTCCATGCTTAATGTAGATAATTTACTTAGAATTTAGGGATTCTGAGGCAGATTTTTTTTTTTTTTCTTTTTTCATCCTTTCCTTTTCAAAGCCTAGGGGCTATTCAATAACGGCAATGGGTCATCTCTTTCATCTCAGATCAGCATCATTGGTGTTCAATTTGGGCGCCTAAGGGAAACATACCATCTTTCCTCCTTTTTATTTTTTATTTTTTTGATTTCCTTCAATTTAAAGCCTTAATGCTAATAATGAAGGACCTGTGGGCCACCCCTTCTATCCCAAAACCACACCATTATTGATGTTAGATTTGGGTGCACAAGGGAAAAATTTCATCCTTCCCTTGTTTTCATTTCTTTCTCAATTTTGTTTCCTTTTAGAACAAACCTTCAAATGATGGAAACTGTTCTTAGAATGGATGTTGTAAGGTGCCTAACGCCTTCCTTACATATAACCAGACTCTCGAACCCATTTCTCTTTTTGTAAATCATTAGAGTTT
This sequence comes from Malania oleifera, assembly GCF_029873635.1. Classification (NCBI taxonomy): domain Eukaryota; kingdom Viridiplantae; phylum Streptophyta; class Magnoliopsida; order Santalales; family Ximeniaceae; genus Malania; species Malania oleifera. The sequence continues at coordinate 109,445,072 of NC_080420.1, read as the reverse complement.
TCTTTGTTTTCTCCCTTCCCCAGGATGAAGTCACAAGGCTTTGTCACTTTCTTATCCCTTCATTCAATCCCTTGCCACAATAGAACCATGTTGATGTTTTTGTGAGCCCTCCAATACATCACAACACGTTTAGAAAGTTTGACCATCCCCAACCACATTATTGGTTGTCTTAACCTATGCTTCTAGTGCACAAATTCTCTCAATATTAGTGTGTGGCATGGCTCTTACTAATGCTTCACTCCACAATACGAAAGCAACCAACTAACAAAGCAATTCACTAGACTATGACACTAACTGTCACAAACAAAATATTTCACACCATATGAAGGACCGTGCAACACTAGTTATAGCCCTCTTGCTGCAGTTTCACCACGTGAATAAATTTACAACCGTTGAATACTAAGTTGAAGCAATAAACAAGCACGTGTGTAAACATGAGTCATGCAGTAACTATAAAGCAATACAATTCATTGTCCACAACTCTGTAGGCAACATGTTTTAGCATGGGGTGCAAGTAGGCTAAACATATTCACGAAAGCTAGTGAACACAAAGAATAAAACATACACTATTAGTCTATTACTTACATGATGGCTACCCATCTCGTGTACACCAGATAAGTAGTCAGAAGCAAGCATGTGCCCTAAACAAGCCTGGCTTGTGAGATGTCTCTCATTGAAAAATCAAATTTGTAGTTGGAGAGTGCAACATGTAGCTCAGCTGATTGGAAGGATGACTGGAAGCTATAAAAACATTATCTTCATGGAAATAAACGTGCACCAAGTTTGCCAACAACTGCCCTCTATCAGTAAATAATATGATGAGTAACCACCCTATTTGGCATATCTTCATCAACAGTGGGTTGACTATGAAATTCATGTCCCTCTCCACCTTAAAGACTGCAAATATTTGACATGTGATAGCGAAGAAATATAAAAATCCAAGGGTTCAATAGTTCCTCCATCAGAACCTTAGGATATGTGAATGTGGGTTTCAAGATGGAACTAGTGAAGCAAGATTGATGACAGTTGGTATCAGAGCTAATTAATTGCTACGTGAATTCGGATGCCTTTGAAATGGGATTATTTGAAGCATTGGTAAGAGACCATTCTAACCAATACCAATAGAATTGAAGCACTATAGGAGCAGGCTGAGACAACCAACAATGTGCCCATGGCGATGGCGAAAATTGTTGACCATGTTGATGCATTAGAGTGATCACGAAAGCATCAACAAAGTGCCATAGTGGAGATGCTAGAAGAATTCCATGCTACAGTGCTTTACTGAACCAACTAAGTGATCTGAATGCCAAGATGAACCTGATGGTGTTCATGCTATAAGAAATTACACCACTATGGAATAGAGTATGGAAGAACAAAGATGCCAAAACCCAGAGTGTATAAGGGTGCTTGCGACGCTAAGGACTTGTAGAACTTCTTATTTGACATGGAAAAATACTTTTGCACAACGAGAATGGACTCAAAGGAGGAGAAAGTATCTTGGAAACAATGGGCTTGAGTGGTGACACTTAGCTATAGTGACATACCAAGTATGATAACATAGAAATTGGGCGTTGTATAATTAATTGTTGGGCAGACTTGAAGAGAGAGCTCAAGACCCAATTCTTTCTTGAGAATGTTGAGTACAATGCTCCATGAAAAATGCGAGACCTTAAGCACACTACTACAATCAGGGAGTATGTGAAACAATTCTCTGCTTTGATGTTAGATATCCAAGACAATTCAAAGAAATACAATATGTTCTACTTTCTTGAGGGGTTGAAAAATGGGCAAGGGCAAACTTCATCAACAAAGAGTTCAATGCTTGCCTACTGCAGAACAGTTGACTGATCACACGTAAGAGAGTTACACAAAGTCCAAAGAGAGTTGCATGGGTGGAAATACTGGAAAATCTTTCAAATAGAGCAAACTTGAAAGTGCGGAGCCAACACCAATGCATCAACTTCAAAGGAAGCCTCATTGTCTCAATCTTTTAATAAATGACATGCTTCTTATGTTGAGGCCTTCACAGAGTTATTGATTTCCCTCACAGGTCACTCAATGCTTTACAAGCTTCCATTGCACAAGGGAGGGGGGCACTAGAAGATGATGGGGATGAGGAGGAAACCTCAAGGATGGGTGCATTTCAATTACTCAATGCATTGGAGAGGTAGACAAAAGAAAAGTTACCCAAGTGAAAGGGTTAATGTTTGTGGATCAGAGAATCATTAAGGAGCACTTAGGATGTGGTGGATACTAAGGCTACCCATACTCTATCTCACAAGTAGAAGCTTAGAGACTCAACTTGAACTTAGAGCAGGACTAATGACGCGTGAAAGCAGTTAATTCCGTAGCTCAACTTACTTTGGGAGTAGCCAAGCAAGTGACTGTGAAGCTTGAATAGTGGGTAAGACATGTGAATTTCACAGTCGTGCCGATGGATAATTTCCAAGTGATACTTGGAATGGAATTCTAGAGGGAGACTAAGGAAATATCAGTGTTGTTTTTAGTTCGCTTTATCTAATAGGAGACCACCCTTGCATGATGCAAGCCATTGCAAAGAAAGGAGATAGTGAGAAATTCCTATTAGCATGTAGCTTAAGAAGGGATTGAGGAGGGATGAACAAGCATACCTTGCCATGCTAGTTTAATGAGGAAATTTTCACCTTCTATTTTGGTTCTTTTAGAGCCATTTTCTGATTAAAGTTTGACGTCGCAATGGGCTAGCTTTCTAAATTTTACGAATTTTTGTGCGAATGCATCAGTGGGGGGTAAACTTTGGATGTTTGGGAAGAGGAAGTGCACTTTGAGTTGCAACATATGTCTGATCAAGTTATTTCGGGTATTTTTAGTTTTGTGGACCAGAATTTTTTGGCTTCATTTGTTTATGCTAAATGTCGTCAAACGGATCGCCGGGAACTTTAGAATGATTTGGAGTTTGTAAAGAGGGATGATTTCCCTTGGTTAGTGGCGGGAGATTTTAATATCATCCATTCAGATTCGGAACGTATTGGTGGTTATACAAGGCCGTTATCGGCAATGGAGGAATTTAATACTTGCTTGGACAACTGTGGTCTTATAGATTTGGTTGTTACTGGCAGCAACACGTCTTGGTGTAATGGTCACAGTGGAAATTCTTGGAGTTAGGCAAAACTGGATAGGGTCCTCTATAATTCGACTCTTCTTCAATCTTTGCCAAATATTTATTTTGAGTATGGAAATAGGAGGACTTCAGATCATAACCCATTGATTATTCGGTTTCATAGAAATTTGCATCGGTATGGTCCTTCTCCCTTCAGGTATCAGAATATGTGGAGCACTCATAAGTCTTTTAAGTCTTGTGTGGAGGAAGCCTAGAGGGAGGAATCCCATGGCACGAGTTTAGTTAGACTTGCTACTAAATTGAAGCATACGAAAGTTGCAATCCGAAACTGGAACGAGCAGGTATTTGGACATGTGCATCAGAACATTAAAAAACTGGAGGAAAGAATGGAGGTTCTAGAGGCTCAGCTTCAAGAAGGGTAATCGCCAGAAATTGAGGAAGATTTCTTCCTTTCTAAACTCAAGTTGGAAGCTTGGGAAAAGAGGGAGGAGATTTGTATTTCTCAGCTAGCCAAAAAGAAGTGGTTGGAGGTGGGGGATAATAATACAAAGTTCTTTCATGCATTTGTGAACCAAAAGAGGAAGAAGGCTATGACTCATTCATTGAAGCTTCCGAATGGAGAAGTGTTGGATTCTATGGAGGCTATTCATGAGGGTGCAGTAAGGTATTTTCAAACTTTCTTAACAGCTGCAGGACCCAGCCGAACAGCTTACCTTGATGATATTATATCTCCTATGGTTTCTGAAGAGGAGAATATTGCTTTTTTTTGTGCTCCGTCCAAGGTGGAAGTAAGGGGTGCTATTCTTTCTATCCCGAGAAATAGTAGCTCAGATCCGAATGACTTTGGTTCGGCTTTTTTCCATGATTATTGGGATATTGTAAAAAAAAGAGGTGATCGATGCAACTAGAGATTTTTTTGTTGGGTCTTCTCTTCCTAGATTTTATTCTGCATCTTACATTGTTCTAATCCCAAAAGTTCAGAATCCTTAGAGTTTTGACTAGTTCAGGCCTATTAGTCTTTGTAGTGTTATCTACAAAATTTTTTCAAAAATTATTGTTGCAAGGATGACAAGTTTTTTGTCTACTTTGATTTCTCTGGAGCAGGGAGCTTTCATTCCTGGTAGAAGTATATTTGAAAATATTACATTGGCACAAGAAATGGTTCATTCTCTGCATAAGAAGTCTAATGGGGGAAATGTAACGATCAAAGTAGACATGGCTAAGGCTTATGATAGGGTTGATTGAGATTTTTTAAACTTGGTTATGAAAAAATTTGGATTCTCCCAGAGATTCTGTGGTTTAGTGGCGGAATGTGTTTCCTCTCCTTGGTTCTCCATTATGATGAATGACACTTATAAAGGTTTTTTTAAACCTTCTCAAGGGCTTCGCCAAGGAGACCCTCCATCTCCTTATCTGTTTATTATTTTACAGGAAGTTCTTTCTCGGCTTCTAAAGAAAAATTTTATGGAGAATAAGATAGGGGCTTGCTATCATCCTCGTGGGGTGCCTTTGGTATCTCACCTACTTTATGCGAACGACATTTTTATTTTTGCCAATGGTAAGAGAAGTTCCATTTGAATTCTTATCAAGACTCTTAAGAAATATGAGGATTGGTTCGGCCAAATGATAAATAAAGACAAGTCAAGTATTTTTTTGTCAAAGAGAATTGTTTATGCTCGGAAGCGATCCTTGTTAAGGATGCCTAGTTTTGCGGAAGGAAGGTTCCCTGCTTCATACTTGGGTGTTCCTTTGGTATCGGGTCGTCTTACGGCCTGTAGTTTAAAGCCTCTAGTTGCTAAATTGAGGAAAAAGATAATGGGTTTCGAAATTTAAGCTTTTATCTCAAGGGGGCCGCTTAGTTTTAATTAAGCATGTATTATCATCAATGATGGTTCATCAATTGACGGTAATTGACATTCCTAATATTGTCTTCACAAAGTTAAATTCTATATTATCGATTTTTTTTTGGAGTGGAGTAAATGATAAAAGAAAAAGGAAATGGTGTTCCTGACCTAATATATGTAAGCCTGTTTGTCAGGGTGGTTTGGGTATTAGGGATTTTGAGGAAGTAAAAAAATCATTGCATATGAAGTTTGTGTGGAGATTGTTAACTATGGATAATCTGTGGACTCAATTATTTAAAGCCAAGTATTTGAATAATAGACACCACTTGAGAGAAATAAAGCCAGATAAAGGTACTAGATTTTGGAGATCGATTGCTCGTGTGATACCTGAAGAATTAGAGCATGTTCGTGTTCAAATTAAAGAAGGGTTGGCCTCTTTCTGGTTTGATCGATGGTTAGCCTCCGGTCCCCTTTGTGCTAAGGTTTAGGAAATCAGAAACCATAAGCTACGAACACGAGATTGTTGGGTTAGAGATGGGTGAAATGTTGATTAATTAGTGGATGGCGAAGAACAGGCAGAGGAAGTAATGAACTCTGCTATTTCTTGCAAGGAGCGTCCAGATATAGTAATTTGGGAACCTTCAATAGATGGGAATTTACCACGACAAGTGCTTGGGAAATTATAAGAGAGCATAAAGAGGAATTCTTAGTTTCAAAATGGATCTGGCATCCTATGTTTCCAAAACGGGTGTCAATTTGTATGAGGAAGTCTTGGTTCGCTTGACTTCCGATTGATACTCGTATTCAAGAAGTAGGTGTTCAAATGGCCTCTCAGTGTGATTGTTGTTCAAATGTCAAGATTGAATCTCTAGACCATGTGTTTTGCACGGGATCTTTTGCTCGAGAGGTATGGAAACAAGAAGCAATGGTGTCGGGTGTTAGTTGTATGGCAACGAATACATGGAAAGCCAGAGTTAATTTCTGGTTTAGTTGTGCAAGATGGGCCTCTCAGTTAGGCATTTTGGTAGGTCTCATACCTACTCTCATCATTTGGAGACTTTGGACTTGTCGATGTAGATCTAGGATGAAATCAATTCATGATTCGGTGAGAACTGTGTGGTTTGATATTAAATATTGGCTGAGATCCATTTCGGACAAGTTAACTAAATGTGCACCTGCTTCTTGCATGGATATTGCAGTCCTTCGTGCTTTGGATATTCAAGTAAAAAATGTGAGGGTTCGTCTTCCTCGTGTAGATGGGGTAAACCTGGGATAGGTTGGGTTAAGTTGAATGTGGATGGAAGCTGTCCAGGTAACCCAGGTACTTGTGGTGGTGGAGGCGTGATAAGAGATGAAAGAAGATTATTTAAAGCAGCTTTTTCCTCATTACTGGGTTATGGAACCTATATGGCTGAATTGAAAGCAATTATTATAGGGATTAATATGTACAAAGATCTTGGATTTGATCAAGTGGAGATTGCCTGTGACTCTACTTTGTTGGTTCAGTGGATTAATTCTGGGAAGTGTTCGGCTTGGAACTTATGGGAATTGTGGGAAGATCTTGTGTTAGCATTGAAAGGCATGCATTACAAAGTGGAACATGTTTACAGGGAGGCGAATCAAAGTGCAGATTTCTTTACCAAGCAGGGTGAATCTGGTATATCTCGATCATATAGTTTCCAGGATGAGCTTCCACAGCAAGTCAGGGGAATGATTCAATTGGATTTGTTGGGATTTCCTTCCTTGCGCTCGTGATGCTTTGTGCTGGTGTTTGTGAAGGTTGAAGTGGTTGGTTTATTCCTCGAGATCTTCCGAAGTTTTGTTTGTTTTCCACTTATAGTTGTTTAGTTATTATTTATTTGTTTGGCCGTTGGTCATTGGTTTGTTGGTTTTGAATTAGTTCGTTAAGTCAGTTTTAGATTCTTGGGGTTTGATTTTGTTTTCCCCAAGTCTCAAGGTTGGAACCACAGTATTCCTCTGCCATAAGTGAGGGGTTTTCTAATAAAGATAAGAGGTGCCACCCTCTTTTTCCAAAAAAAAAAGAAAAAGCACAAGTAGGCCAAGAGTGGATGCCTACTGTCATCCAAACTGTGTTGGAGGAGTATAAAGTTGTGATGCTAGACAAACTATTTGACAACTTGCCTCCACGACGAGGTGTGGAGCATAAGATCGAGTTGTTACTAGGGGTGAAGTTGTATGCTAAAGGATCATATCAGGTGGCATCTCCAAAGTTAGCAGAGTTGAGGAAATAACTTAATAAGTTATTGGAAGTGGGTAATATATGTCCTTCCAAAGCACCATTTGGAGCACCGGTGTTGTTTTAGAGGAAACATGATGGGAGCATGCGGATGTGAGTAGACTACTGCACATTCAACAAAGTGACTGTGCACAACAAGTATCCCATTCCACTAATTGTTGATTTGTTTGATTAGCCAAATCGTGCCAAGTACTTACTAAACTTGACTTGCGATCAGGCTACTATCAATTAAGGATGATAAATGGTGATGAGCTGAAGACTACTTGCGTGACACGACATGAAGCATATGACTTCTTGGTGATTCCCTTCGGATAAACGAATGCACTAGCGACATTTTGCACACACATGAACCAGGTGTTTCATGAGTACCTCTGCAAGTTTGTCATGGTATGCCTAGATGATATTGTTGTTTACAGTTACCCTCTACAAAAACACAAAGAGTATCTACAAAAGGTGTTCAATAGGCTAAAGGAGAACAACCTTCATGTGAAGAGAGAGAAGTGCTCTTTTGCTTAAAGGAGCATCAAATTCCTTGGTCACGTGATCAAGCAAGGTCATACCCAAATGGATATGGAGGAGGCAAGGGTCATCCAAGATTCAAAGATCCCAATGACGATGAAGGAGCTACACTCCTTTCTTGGACTTGCCAACTATTACAAAAAATTTGTGGAGGGGTACTTGAGGAGAACTGCCCCGTTCACAGAACTGCTGAAGAATGGGTCATAGGTTGAACTGGACAGAGAAGTGTTAAGGAGTCTTGAGAACTTGAAGGAAGCTATGATGTGAGATTCAACACTATCTTTTCCGAACATTATGAAACCCTTCAAAGTATAGATAGATGCATCAAATGCCCTTAGTGGAGTCTTGTTAGAGGAAGGGCATCTTGTTGCATACAAGAGTCATAACTCAAGAGAAGCTAATGCGATGCATTGTCTTTGCATGTGGTGACATTACTTACTTGGGTCAAATTTTGTGGTGAAAATAGATAACTAAGTTGTTAGTCATTTCTTTAGAATTCCAAAGTTATCACCCAAGCAAGCCTGTTGGCAAGAATTCCTAGTGGAGGTTGATTTCTTATTTGAACACAAGACGGGACAGATGAACCAAGTTGTAGATGCACTAAATAGGAAGACTGAGCTTGCAACCTCATAAATGGTAACACACTTGACATTAAGGTTACCACGACAATACAAAAGTGCATTAAGGAGAACCTTGCCAAAGAATCTAGTTGCTCAAAACCTCATGAAGCTAGTGGAATAGGGCAAAGCGTGCGAATTCTGGTTAGAATATGGATTGCTAATGACACATGGAAACCGACTCTTTGTGCCTCGAGCTAGAAATTTGAGGAAAACATTGTTGAGCGTATCATGACACCATTTGGGGAGGCCATCCAAGATGGGATTGCACTTTGGCCTTCTTGAAGCAGCGATATTATTGGCCACACATGCGTGATGAGGTAGTTGAGTATACCTGAATTTGTCTCACCTACCAGCAAGGCAAGGTGGAGCTGAAGAAAATCACAAGGCTATTGGAGCCTCTTGTAGCAATGAGACTGTGGAAGAGTGTCTCACTTGACTTCATCACCAGCCTACCCAAAGTTGGAGAAGCAAGGTCTATACTTGTGGTTATAGACAGGTTTTTGAAGTACGATACTTCCATACCTACACCAAAGTACTGTTCAATAGAAGGAGACAACACTATTGTTTTTCAAACATATTGTGAAGTATTGATGTGTTCCCTAAGACATTGTCAATGACTAAGACTCAAGATTCATAGGCAACTACTAGATATAATTTTTCAAAATCCTACGTTCATACCTTGACATTTCTTCAAGCTCCCACACACAGACAAATGGACAAACGAAGAGATTCAATGGGCTACTAAAGGACCACTTGTGCCATTTCATCACAAATAGTCAGAAGAATTGGATGCAGTTACTCGACATGGCTCAATTCTGTTTCAATGCCCAAAAGAGCTCAACAACCAACAAGAATCCTTTTGAGCTTGTTATAGGGTAGCTGCTGCCAAGGTCTTAAATTTTGATTTTGACTCAAATTTTGAAGCTCCAAAAGTATGGAAATTTCGACAGAAATTTCAATTTCAATGTCAATTTTGATTTCAACTTCAAAAAATAATGGAAATCAGTAGCAAAAAACATGAAAATTTTCTATTAAACTTTAGAAAGGACTAATAGACATAATAATATTTGTTTTAGGGCTAATATATTACAAGTTAAATACATCTATTTTGTGTATGAGGTGAAAAAGTTGTAATATGTATCAAACATATTTGTAACATAGTGTGCATTAAACATATTCAAATAATATAAATGAAACTCATAAATCATTTAAATATTATTTATTACACACAAAAAGATAATTTAGACATAAATGGTTAGACAAAAAATGTTGTTGTAACTTTATTTTTTTCAAATAATTTCAAAGCCCCTTGTAATAATATTTTTGTTTAATAAAAAAATAAAATAAATAAAGAGAGAAATTTCACTTCGCTTATGAATCTCTCATTTGAATACCAAGGAAATTTTGTTCTATATTTAAAATTTCAACAAGTTTCGCTAAAATTTCGAGATTTTGATAAATTTCAAATGATTTGTTGAAATTTTGATGGAAACTATGTAGAATGGAAATCGACTATCATTTCGATTTCGGGGGTGATGGAAATTTGAAATTTTGACATTTTTGTGGAAATTTATGGTTGCCGCTACTGCCACACATAGTAGTTAGTTTGAGAACATACATCTTCACCAAAGAATGGAGAAAGAATGTGGAGATTGCTCAAGCTTACTTGGAGAAGTTTCCAAGTGGATGCACCAAAGTACTATTCGATAAAGGAGACAACAGAATTGTTTTCCAAACATATTGTGAAGTATTAGGGTGTTCCCCAAAATATTGTTAGTGACGAAGACTCGAGATTCACAAACAACTTTTGGACAGAGCCTTTCAGAATCCTTGGTTCATAGCTTGACATCTCTTCGAGCTACCACCCATAAACATGAACAGAGAGGTTCAATGGGCTAGTGGAGGAGTACTTGCACCATTTCGTCACTACTAATAAGAAGAACTAGGTGCAGCTACTCAACATGGCTCAGTTCTATTTCAATGCCCAAAAAAAGAGCTCAAAATCAATAATATTCCTTTTGATCTTATTCCAAGCCAGCAGCCGCCGTTACTCACATAGTGGAAGTGTCGTATAGAGAAAAAGAGTCCAAAAGCATACATATTCACCAAATAATGGTGACCGAATGTAGAGATCGCACAAGCTTACCTAGAGAAAGCTTCCAAGTGCATGAAGAAGTGGGAGGATCAGGGGAGCAGACCGTTACACTTTAACATGGGCAACTTGGTGTTTGTTAAACTCCATCCTAAACAAATCAAGTCACTGTAGATAAGGTTGACCCTATTGCTTGGATAAGAATGCATTCTGTATTTCATGTCAGCTGCCTCAAGCCATTCAATGTCGACACTAAATATTCAAGCAAAAGGCAGGCAACCAAAGAACCACTGAAGATAGAGCAACCTTACAGAAGAGAAGTTGAAGTCATCTTTGCAAATAGAGAGTTCACAATATCAAAGTAAAAATCACCTGAGATCTTAGTGAAGTGGAAAGGCCTTGGAAATGAAGAAATTAGCTAGATGTCATCTGAAGACTTGCAACCACTTGTGGACAAAGTTGAAGAGTGCCTAGCGTCAAAGTCTAAAAGGCATTAGCTGCATAAGTGGGGAAGAAGAACTACCATGGGCTGAACACTTCACACATTATGAATGAAAACATTGAAAAGTATACTGCGGTTTACCACAAGAACACATTCACATCAATTGAATGAAAAAATTGAAAAGTAAATGGAAGCAGTAAACAATTTATGAAAGCAAATGATGAGCACACGATAAATATTGAAGCAATATAATTCATTAACAGCACCTCTGTATACAACATGTGTTTAGCCAAGGAGGCTAGTAGGCTAAACACGTTTACAAAATGCAAGTGAGTTTTACAAGATTGATGAACATTCACACTCCCCTAAAGAGCTTTCTATGCTATTTTGGCTCTGGCACTAAGAAACATCAAAATGATCAAGGAGTTATATTCCCATTCTACACTAAGGCATTGAAAAAATTAACTAAACCTATACCACTATTTACATGATGGTATACCATCTCATGTACACAAGACAAGTGGTGACAAGCAAGCATAATGCCTTGAACAAGCTTGGCTTGTGACACCAGGCAAAGACAATAGGATAAAATCCTAAAAGTCAGAGGAAAGGACTCATCAAGATCAGCACAACTCAAGGGATCAAAATAATATGGTGCAAAATTAATGAAGGTAACATCAACAAAGACAAAGAAATGATGAAAAGTAGGACTACAATAGTGACATATCTAAGTGTATCCCAGAAATACACATTTTATAGAACAAAGATTCAACTTATCCACCGGTGAATAGTCTCTGGTTTCTATTGTTTGTGGGGTCTACTGCTTTAATTAAAGGGATCATAAGTGAGGATGATGATAGCAGTGCAAGTGAAATGTGGTTGATCTCTTGTCTATGGCTTTAATGGAAGTAGAGAGGTATTGTGTTTGTAGTTCAACAGAGATGGCCAAGGTGATCGTGGTTTGCTTTGACACCATTCTCTATAATTCCCTAAAGAATGAATTCAGGAAATTGGGCATAAAATTAGCATGATAAAATAGGATTCAAATATAATAACATAGAGTATTTAAAATGAATGAATACATTCAATAAAAAATATTTTTTCCTGATTCTTGAATTTTTCAAATAAAACATGAATTGGCAATTGAGGTCAGACTACAATTTTGATTCAATAGAAGAATAACGTTAAGCTAATACTCTTGGCTAAAGGGAATGAGAGAGAAATAAAGAAGAGAATGAATAAGAAAGAAATAAGGGAAATAAAAAAGTAAGGAGACAAATAAGGAAGAGAAAGAGAAAGGCTGTAGGTAGAGGGAAAGGAAGAGACATTTCCTGAATTCAAATTTGATAATTCTCTATATCATACAATATACAAACTCCTAAACCTAACATTAAAATAAAATAATGATTATAATTAACCTCCTAAAATAAAAAAAATCCCTACAATATACAAACTTTTACCCTAACATAAAATGAAATAATGATCATAAATAACCCGAAGTATCTAAAATATTCAAAATAACCCTAAATTAACTAAAAAATCTTAAAATAAACAAAATCCTTAAATTTTAAATCTTCAAAAATATATGATCACCTAGGATTATATGCAAGAGAGCCTCCATATGCTATCAGAGCAAACCGCGATTCAGTAACATCTGCACTTCAAGCTCCTTCCTCCTAACCATTCAGTTGCTGCTACAGAACCCAGCCCCTCAATCTAGAACACTAACCCTAGGTCCCTTTAGCCAAACACCTAGAATTCAAATCCTAAACCCTTCCCCCCTTAGCAAATTGCCTAAATCTGCATAAAACCTTGTCGCTGCTGTGACACAGAAAAAGAAGCAGGAGACAGCGGGAAGGAAAAAAAACTGCTGACAATTCTAAAATTTAGAGAACACCCCAGAAAAAGGAAGAGAAAAAAAGAGACTGCTGTTGCTGCCTCAGAGGACAAGAAGTTTCATCAGCGGAAAGGAGTCTTTCTTTATCGGAAACTTTGCTGGAACTCCTTGCAATCAGAACCACAATCAAATATGCCAACAACCCTTCATCAAAGCCCTTCACCATTCCTGAAATACTGTCCACTCTTGCAAGTCCTCGTCCATTCAATCATAGCCGAAGGCCCCTTTTCCCCTTTACATCCCCTCCACATCATAACAGTCCCAGTCATGTTGTAAATTGCAGTAGCCCACCAAGTTATTGTGACCAGAGAGGAGATATTGACTGCTGTCTTGAGAGATTTGGGCAGAAAGAAGGAATACTGAAGATTTACTGAATCTGATTGTGATAAATTGAGGCTTCCCATGAGATTTTAAAGAATAATGAAGAGAAATTGAATATGATCATGAGAAATTAAGAATTTTCTGACACTTTCCGCATACAAACAAGAAATATATCCTGCTAGTATCACTTCCAGGTTTACTGATCCTGTCACTATCAGCTCCAGATTTGCTGAGACATTTTGGAGTTCTAAGAAATTGTTTGTTTGCTACAGGAATTTGGATGATTAAAGGATGAAAACCTATCTCTCTCTTTCTCTTCTCTCTTCCATCTTCCCATATTCCCCTCTCCTTTTGCTCTGTTTTTCTTCTATCTATATTCTATTCTTTCCACCATCAGTGAGCTCTAGCCCTCCTCAGCTGGCACGCACATATGTGAATTTAAGATCAAAAGTGATCACTGCTAACACATTTTTCTCGCCAGTTTCCTAGCACAAAATGTATCTTGAATTTCAACACAAACCATAAACATGTACCACATCTATAGCTCCCACACAATCCCATGTTATGAACACTAACATGAGTTTATTGGTTCCCCAAACATTTTCAAATTTCTAAAATGAATTAGTTTCACCTTACCTCAAACCATGGAAAAATTTTGAACTATGAAATATTTCTGGAAGAGTTGCTTGTCAGCTTAATCACCTCTAAATTAGAACTTAAGAATTGCTTGGAGCACAACATAGAAGTGCTTAATTAGAGTTCAAATGGACCAAACTACCAATTGAATACAGACCTAATAACTCAGGATCTCAGATTGTAACCAAGCACACGTAAGAACATCATGACTTGTTCTCTCATGATCATCTTAAATAGTCATGTAACACAACTTTAAAAAGGTCACGATGGCACCTATAGCTGCAGTTACAATGTTGATTACCATGGTCTTGGTATAATTTGAATCATTTGAGACATCTACATAAAAGATAATGACAAAAAATAAGTTTAATACTGGCAGATATGGTCGGCACATCTACATGATAGGTAGCAACATAAACATCAAAAAGACCTCAGTAGCATCTCGTAAAAATCATAGGACATGCACACATGAGTGCACATGCGTGTACATGCATTGTAGCAGTAGAATACTGGTGGCAGCAGCAGCAACAGTATACAAGTTTTGGAGGCATGGGAAGGACAAGAGCGCTACAATTGATAAGCATCAAATATAATACACAACAAAGAAAAATAATAATTTAAAAAAAAATTGAAGCATGTTACCATGCCATTTTATTAACCGAACATGTTATAGACAGGCAAATTTTAGGGCATCTAATACTGACAGGCCAAACTGCACCAAGTAAATATACAACTAGATCATAAAGGTGAAATACATCACAAGAAAGCACAGTATCTAAGCTAATCTACATTAGAGAGGTAACACAGATGACATATCTTCAAATTAAGAATTACAATCATGGCTGCTTTGGTATGTCGGACAGATTTTTTTTTGGTAGAAAAAGAAGCTTAATTGAAACTAAGAGGGAAAAACAAAAACAATAACAGAGAATAAGAAGTCCTCAAATATAAGGAAATAAAAAGAGAAAAACCAGTGTCATCTTAATAATGCAGACCAGTCTCAATTAAAGTCCTGAAAACAGCAGCCCTTGAAGCAGCCTACACCATAAGCTGAAGAGAAGCAAAATACTGCACTGTCCCAAAGAAGGTCCCTTGATATTCTCTTTCTAGTAAATATTCTAGGGTTTATTCCTGTTAGTGGTTTTTTTAGTCATTTACCATTATTATTATTATGTGTTAAGAGTTATGTTAATAAGTGTGAGTTAGTAAGGCAATTATTCAGCATGGTATCAGAGCAAGATCTTACCTAAACCCTAATTGCATGACCGCCACTAAATCAAATCCTAAACATCATAACACCACGCAACCTGCTGCAGTAGAAGGGTCATCAGCATCACCAAAATCCAAGAGCAGCTTTAGCAGTTGCCAGAAAAAACTGCAGTCACAGAAAAAATCCTCGATGCTGCTGTCCTCTTCGACACCTCAACAAGTACCTCATATTTTGCAAAACTAACCACATAGCAAGCAACAGAAACTGCCAATTTGCCAGCCCTCAAAATTTTCATAGCCAGAAGATCCTCCATGTGCCGGCAGAAAGCCAGCAGTGCCGACCACATGCACCAGCGCATGAGACATTTTTTAGCAGTCATTTTACTCCAATTTCCTCCCCAATGTCTTGAATCCTTCCTCACACCATAAAACCAAGTTGTTTGTCATCTTTTCTGTCCAAAGATATCACCTTTTTTGGTTGTTCATGTGCGGTATTCCAGGAATGATTGCTTGCTAATGCCTGAAATTGTTGGTCAATAATTATGGAGTTCATTGAGGCCTGAAACAGTGATATTGCTGTGTTCTTGATTCGTTTTATCTTTCTTGCTCATTGTGTGCTTGTGGTTTGCTCTGGTTGTCGAACTTTGTGTGTTTATGGTGTCCATGAATTGGAGGAGTGTTGTTCGCTGTGCGCTTCAAATGTTCTACTGTATAGAGGCTGTTCGGTACTGTTAGAGCTGCATTTTGTTTTCTTGGGGATGTGTTTAAGTCTGTTGGAGCAGGGGCAGCATTTATACATTGATTTTGTAGGGTTGTGCACATGCCATGTCCAGTTGTTTAAGTCTCCTGAAGCAGTGGCAGCATTTATACATTGATTTTGTAGAGTTGTGGCAGTGCTATGTCCAGTTGTTGGTGACTCATTCGTGGTTGAATCAACGATTGACTCGTTTATGCTTGGTTCGGTTGGTCTGAAAATTAACTTGTGGTTGTTTCACACAGAAGTTCACTTTTTGGAGTCCCAAGATCATTTTGTTCGCTGTGTATTTCTGCTGTATTGAGGTTGTGTGTGTGTTGGGATGGCATCCTCAAATCCCAAAAGTGTGTTTCCATCATCAGGCATTGGTTAGGTGAACAACGTACTATAACTATCTCGGAGGAAGGGTATTCATAGTTCCTACAATGTCAAACACCCCAACAAGCATCTCATCCCATTGCTCTTTTGCTCAAAAGGCTAACCCTAGCTTGTATGTCATTTGGCATCTCTCCTACTAGTCCATGGATTATCAACTCTGCTACTACTGACCATGCGACAACTTCTTTTCTACCCTCCAATATCCTAAAAACCAACCTCAAGTTACCCTTGCTGACGGGTTCACAACTACAGTCAAGGGATAGGAACAGTAAATCTTACTCCCTGTTGACCTTATGGGTCACGTCCGATTTTGATTATGACAAATACTCATTGTATCTAATGAGTGTTTGAGGTTTTGTGCAGGAATTAAGGGTGATAAGATCAAGATGTGCACAAAACAAGAAAAGCTTGAAGACCAATTTATAATTCAGTATTGTAATATATTTATATTGGTCTGTAATACTAAGTAGGTATTTGGTTTGTAATAAGCTCACACACATCATATGTATGATTTACTACGTAAGCTCAAACAAACCATAAATGAGAAAATAACCATAGAAAGACCTTAGGGTTTTCCTTTAGGTCGACTGACACCGGACTTTTTCAGTGTCTTCAAATTGGACCCCAAGTGCCCCTAAGACACTCACACTTTCACATATATTTGTTAGGCACTTGAATAGGACTTGTTTG
Source organism: Malania oleifera (assembly GCF_029873635.1). Taxonomy (NCBI): domain Eukaryota; kingdom Viridiplantae; phylum Streptophyta; class Magnoliopsida; order Santalales; family Ximeniaceae; genus Malania; species Malania oleifera. Next base: position 109,428,313 of record NC_080420.1, on the reverse strand, counting down.
CTTCAATACAAGACCGAAATGCACACACAATACACTTTCGATCGACCGCCAAGCCAGTTCATTTTGGCCTGGTCGACCGAGACACCTTGGGTTAAAGTTTGACCACCCGGTCGACCAGCAAAGGTAGTTAAAAAGGCCTTGGTCGACCGAAACTCCCTTGGGTCAAAGTTTGACCACCCGGTCGACCAGCAAAGGTAGTTCAAAAGGCCCTAGTCGACCGAAACTCCTTGGGGTCAAAAGTTTGACCAATTGGTCGACCGAAACTGGTAGTTCAAAAGACCCTGGTCGACCAAAACCCTCCTGGGTCAACAGTTGACCATCTGGTCGACCGAGAACATTTGTTCTCCAACTACCTGGTTGACCGAAGGGTCCTCGGGAGAATTCCCAGTGGTCTGGTCGACCGAACCAGGCAGTTCAAAATGCCCTGGTCTACCGAAACTCGGAAAATTGGGAAATCGCCTTCTCCTGGTCGACCAAGACCTCAGTTCAATATTCCCCTAGTCGATCGGACCATTTGAAACTTGGTCGACCGAAACATTTCTGGTCGACCGGACCTCTCGGGTTGCCCTGATTTTTTTTACTGCAGTTAACATTTTTTAAATAGGGTTAAAATGTTCTAAATGTCATTAAACTTTCTTAATAATACCCAATAGGTCCCCAACGGTCATATTTCCTTCCATGATTATATATATGTGATCATTTGCAAAGATTAGATAGTGATTAGCCAACTTGATTAGGGAAGAGTTTTCTGAAAAATAAAAACCCTATACTACTCATTTTCTTACTCAAATCACTCATACTTGCCTTCTATCATTGCCTACATCATTTGTAAGTGGATTGAGTGTGTTTGAATAGGTTTGCTCTCCTTGTTCTATTTGCTTGGCACAATTTTATTAGAGAGCAAAACCTAAGGAATCTTAGGGGACTTTGTTGATAAGCCTATCCTAAGAAGACCTTGTTAGATCTTCTAAGCTTGCACCTTCATTGCAATATCCTGAGAAGATCGTATAGTATTTTGTTTGCAAAAGCTTTTCAAAATCATCTTCAAATATCTAGTGTGCTTTATATTGATAAATACATTTGAAGAGATATTTGTTTATGAGATAGTGGTCTTTGTTGCAATATTCTTTCACTCATATATTATTTGCTGAATACAAAGATTACGCATCTCTTGCAAACCGAGCTTATACTTCATTTAATACTCACATGCTTGAAATATCTTGCTGATTGAAATACTGGAGACATGACATCTTTGTGTGAACTTATTTGTTGAATAGCTTGTGATACAAAGATTGTTTGTTTGACACTCTCACGTATGCATTACACTAATAGAAAATACTTTGAGAGTTGAACCATCTAGACCACATTGAGCTTACATATTATTTCATATTGTGGTGTATATTATTGCGCGCATTTGGGTACATATCTGCTTTACATGAAAGCTTATTCATTGTACCATTTGATTGTATTTTAAATACTGTTGTATTTCTAGGCACGGGCCTGAAGAGGGAGACTAGCCCTGGAATAGTTTCGGATTGGCTTAGACCCGGTTAGGAAAGCTAGGTGCGTCGTCCTGTTAAGGAGTGTAGGTTGAGGTCAGCCCCGCTAATTGACCTGGTTAAGGTTGAGGCCAGCCCTGTGTTAATTTGATCTGGTTGTAAATGGTGATGCTCCACCCTTTAGTGAGCCTTTAGTGGAATCCTCAAGCTTGCGAGCTTGAGGCGGGGACGTAGGCATAGTTGGTCGAACCCCGATAACATATCGTGTGTTTGTTTATATTTTTGCACTTTATATTTACCGCACATGTATGTTACTATGTGAATGATGCGTATGACTTAATTTCCACATTATATTTATCTACGCATTTGGAAATTGCATAGACAGGGCCTAGGTTGTGCATATATTGTTGTTGGACATATTAACCTAGGAGAAAAAGTTTAAAACTCCAATTCACCCCCACTCTTGGGAATACACCAATTCTAACACTCCCCCCCATCTCTCTTTCTTCTAGTTTATACATTCCTAAGTCCCCTTTCAATCTTATATGTCAGTTAGTAAGCTTACAAAGGCACTAAATTGCGCTGTAAGCTTCTTTCCTGATTCTGTGATTATTTAAGATCTAAAGATGAGGAAGGCGATTGGTACAGGACATGAGGCTTTTTAACTCTACTACTTTGAATTGCTCTCTTCTCCCATTGCCTATTCAACCACTACTTCACTGCTCCAAATCCAGTGTCGCCTTGGCCATCTGTCCTTGGAAAAATTAAAACAGCTAGTTCCTACCTTGAGTTTTGTGTCTAGTCTTGAGTGCTAGTCTTGCTAGTTGGCAAAACATCATCATGCCCGCTTTGCTTCCTGAGTCAACAAATTGGTAGATAGTCCTTTCATGCTTGTCCATTCGATGTTTTCAGGTCTAACAAGCGTCACGTCAAAATTGGGGTTTCGTTGCATTGTTACATTTGTCGATGACTACTCCAAGACGACTTGGTTGTATTTAACGAAAGATCGCTTTAAGTAGTTTAATATCTTTTGTGCCTCCTTTTCTTAAATAAAGACTCAGTTTGATATGCCAGTCAAGATATTTCGTAGTGAAAATGCTTCAGTACCCAATTCAATACCTATATGATTAATTCTGCTATGATCCATCAATCTTCTTGTGTCCACGCTCGACAACAAAATGGAGTTGCAGAAAACAGACATATTCTCAAAGTCATTTGTACCCTATTGTCTCAAATGAATGTCCTTAAAGTTTTTTGGAGTAAATTCATGCTCACTTCTTGCTCTCTCATTAATAAAATGTCATCCTTTGTCATTGGTGGTAAAAAAAATCCCATAGTCAATTATCTTGCCCAAGGCTCCTTTGTTCTCCCTTCCTCCTCGTATATTTGGTTGTGTATCTTGTGTCTATCAGTTAATTCTAGGAATAGATAAGTTCGATCCTCGTGCTATCAAATGCATTTTTCTAGGGTATTCCTATACTCAAAAGGGATATTGATGTTATAGCCCTACCTTACATTGATCTTTTGTTTCTACTAATGTCATCTTTTTTGAGTTTGCACCATACTACTCTGATTCCATGAGTTTTGTTAACCTTAATGAGTCCCTTTGTCTGCATTGTCTTCCATATCCTAACTTTATATTTTTGCCCAATCCTCCAACATCTTCATCCAGTTTGAGTCATTCTTGTCGCTTGGATCATCCAATTTGTAAGTATACACATGAAAACTCAAGGGAGGAGAGCCTCCTCTAGCTTCCACTTCTATGCCTTTAGTTCCCTCGTCAGATGATCCTATCTCCCAAGATGTTGATCCTCCCATTGTTGTTTGAAAAGGTAAATGCAGGAAAAGGTAAATGCAGTTGTACTCAACGTCCAATCTCTAATTTTGTTTGTTATGATTTCTTGTCAGCCTCATCTTACTGTTTTGTTAGTAATTCATCTTCTGTTGCTATAACAAAATCTATTTCTACCGCCCTGTCCCATTCCGAGCGGAGGAATGCAATGTTAGAAAAGATGCATGCTCTTTAGGATAATGATACTTGGGACTTGGTATGTCTTCCTCCTGATAAGTTTGTGGTTGGTTGTCGTTGTGTGTACACTATGAAGGTTAATCAAAATGGTTCCTTGGCTCAATTGAAGGCCGCCTTGTTGCTAAGGGATATACTTAAGTATGGCCTAGACTATTCAAACACGTTCTCCCCTATAGCAAAGCTCGCCTCAGTACATTTGTTCATCCCCATAGCCACCACATATCAGTAGCCTTTACACCAGTTAGACACAAAGAATGCTTCCCTACATGGTTATCTTCAGGAGGAGGTCTATATGGAGCAACCACCTAGGTTTGTTGCTCAAGGGAGTCAAGCTTAGTGTGTTGACTCAAGATGTCACTATACGGTTTAAAATAGTCTCCAAGGGCACGGTTTGGTTGCTTTAGTATTATAGTAATCGAGTTTGGCCTTTAATGATGTGCAGTAGATCATTATGCATTTTATCGCCATACTCCATCCGAAAGGATTTTTCTTATAGTGTATGTGGATGATATTGTGATTACTAGTGATGATGATCAAAAAATTTCCTGTATACTAAGTTTCAAACAAAGGATTTAGGACCATTGAAGTACTTCTGGGTATAGAACTATTGAGATCTTGTACAAGAACTGTCTTGTTTTAGATAAGTATGTTCATGATCTTTTAGTTGAGATGGGGCTATGGAGATCCAAAGCTGATGATACACCCATCGATCCCAATAGTAATTTACTACCAAATATGGGTGATTTGTTGCCTAACCCAGGATGGTACCGGAAACTTGTTGGAAAGTTAAATTATCTTCTAATTCGTCATTCCTTGATCCAAGGACTCCCTCTAGATCATCCATTGGACAAGAAGAATGAGCCCCCATAAAATCAGAACCATCTAAACCATAAAATGTTGTTTGTGAACCTTATCTAAGAAAAGCCCTTCATCACAATCAATCCATATCACCGTCCTCATCTGATATGTCTCCCACTTCTTTTACAATGACGTTTCCCCACTAAATTTTCTATTTAAGATTGTTTTCATTCCAGTTGAGACTTCAAAGTAAAAATTATTATCACTATGTTTTCTGAGAACCCTAACTGGCCTCCCATTTGCCCTGAGATTCTTCTCAATAGAGTAATCCCTAATATCCTTGCTCTTCTGCCTCCCACAGGTATAAACCTTTAATTCTGCTTCCTTATCAGCAACTTGAGACTCCTTTACCCCATCCACCCTTGCCTTGTTGTCACTAAATCTTGCATCATCTTGATTTTTTGTTTTGAACAGCCAAACCATAATCCTCCATAAAAGCCTCCTTACACCCATCCTCTATAGCAACACCATTGATAATGTCATCTATCTTCAATAAATCCCTCCTGCCATTCATCTACCCACTACTTTTCCCATATTGCTCATGCACACAATCTCCCCCTAATATAGAATAAGTACCCCAACGATGTTTCTCCTCCATTTTATCATATTGCTCGAAATCAATTTTAATGTGCCCATCTGAGTCGTCATCCATCTCCGCAGCCACCTCTTCCAAACTTTAGGCTTGGTTATTAAGTGATTTACCTGAAAACGCTAGCTGCTCAATGGAATTCTCCAATGGACATTGGGCCAAATATCTAACGGAAGGACCTTGCAAAGCCTTAGATTTGTATTGGGCATGCTCCAGAGAAAACAAGTTGTTAAAGCATGCTGCCCTTTAAATACATTTGGGTCAAGTTCAATATCACCCAACAGATGACCCAAGTTCAAAGTAATACGTATAATCCTCGGCCCAACCAACTCTAAGCCCACTCCTTTATTTTTGGGCTCCCAACCCTCAGCTCTTTCCACATCGCAAATCCTAGTTGAAGTAATGTCCATTGAACCATCTGCCACCACCATGCTCACTAGAGATCGTGTTGTACCTCTATTGTTGCTACACCACTACTTACCTTATTGGACGTTTGGTGACGATTCTCTAACCAAGGCATCCTTCCAACTTTGATGACTGTTCGGTTGTGTTGGCTCCTTCCCTAACTCTCCCTTGGGATTAGGAATCTTCTGCTTACCACCCACCGACTCCAAGGCTTCAAAAAAGCGGAGCCAATTTTCCCCTTTCAACTTCCCTGGAATGAATATAGAGCTACTCTTGTCATTCCCATTGCACTCCCAATTCTGAGAATTTCCCTTTGCGATTTGATCTACCAGCCACCCAGAAAACCAATCTACCAACTATTTAATGGCAAGAGGAATGCTCCAAGCTGTAAATTAAAGGAGATAAATCACACACCCACCTTGTAGCCAAAAGGGTGATTCTGATCCACCAATTTTTGACTTGGGATCACTACTCCAAATGAACAAAACCCCTTCCCCAAACTTCTCCAAATGTAGATCAAAAGTCTTTCTTTCGACCTGCACAGACTTGAGGAGATTCTCCTCTATATCTTCTTTCAAACCGATTCAATGACAAAGAAATACTTCCATAGGAAAGAGAGGGTGAGAGCTAGAATGAGAGTGAGTCAGAGAGACCATTTGCGAATTGTTGGAGTGCAAGAGAAACATTCTTGAAGACCCGTCGGAGCAAGAGAGTGTGGTTCTCGAATAGAAACTTCCAAAAACCAGATGTGATTGCATTCACGAAGATGAAACAACCAGTTAGCCAAAATGGTAGTGTTTTTAGACACTAGACCACTTTACTAAATGATCTCTCCTCTCCTCCACACCTGACCAAAGAAAACCCTTCATAACCTTCTCAAGAGTTTGGGCTAACCCTTGTAGATTCCTAAAATGATTGTTAAAACTTGATATACATTGTTGGCCCACAACCTAAGAGCTTAAGCTTTTAGGTAAAGTGGTCATCTAACATGGTATCAAAGCTGGTTACCAAGAGGTCCTGGGTTCAAGTCTCATTGTCTGTGTTTATAGTGTAGTGATTAAAATATTATTGTATTCCCTATAATGGGTGTTGTCTATCGTGTGTTCGTCTCTCTACATCCCGTCAGGCTGCACGTGTGTGAATGTTAAAGCTTGATATATATTGTTGGCCCACAACCTAAGAGTTTAAGCTTTTAGGTAAAGTGGTAATCTAACAATGACAAAAAGTACTAAGGAATAGTAGACAAGCTAGCCTGTATAAAAGTAAATTTCAACTCCCTAAAGGGGATAATAGGGATAATACACCTTTTCACCCACCCAACCACTTAGCAACGTTAGTCACCACCAGATCCAGAAAGCTAAAGAGCATAGCTTTCCTCCTAAAGGGACTCCTAAGTAAGTCAAAGCCTACTCTAAAACCACACACCCATCTAAGGTTAGTTCCAAACCCTTTCATAGCTAATATGAATAGCTCAAACACCACTCTTCCCCAAGTTAATTTTAAGGCCAGAGAACCCCTTAAAATTTTGCAATATAGTGAGGATATTTACAAGAATCAACATGGTCTTCTAAATGAATAATCAGCAAACTGCAAATGACAAACTATAACCTCCTCCCACGTTAATACCCCTTAAAACCCATGTATCGACAGCCATATCTATCATCCTACTTAAAGCATCCACCACAATGGCAAAAAAAAATATGGGACAAAGGATCCCCTTGCCTAACCCCGCTATATTATTTGAACCACTCTTTTGGCTGCCTATTAGCCATATATTGCTAAAAAAGAAGCACTAGATAAACTCACCCTTATCAAATTCCTCCACCTATCTCCAAATCGTTTCCTCCTAAGCATCCTATCCAAGAACACCCAACTACTCTACCATAAGCCTTCTCAAAATCTAATTTGAACACAATACCCCTTTTTTTTTTTCATAATGAACATCCTCCACCACCTCATAGCCACTAAATAGCATCCACGATCAGTCCCAACCTCCTCCTCCTCCCCCCCCCCCCCCCCAAAGAAAAAAAAAATTAAATGTCTCATTGAATAGACTGAGCAAACAATATACGAGGAATCCTGCACATCAAACACTGCATACTACGCTACTAGGAAAAATTTTGCGAGGGGGAACTAAGATGCAACATCATCCCATAATCTACCATGGTTAATATCACAAACATTTTCAAACATGAATCTGATTTTCATTTTCCATTTTCATTAACTTGAGTGACTCATCTCCTTTACTACCATCGAACCTCTTAGAGATTAAAATATTACAAGGAACTAAACCCATGTTCTCAATCGCAAATGAATACCTCAACTAGGCAGCACAAATTTCTACCATATGCTACAAGTGGCATTTGAAGAAGCTGTCAAAACTCAAGCATTGTGTTCAGAAAGAGTATCCATGATCAAGAATAGTACAACAACAACAACAACAACAACAAAACCAAGTCTTAAGTCCCACTAGGTGATATTGGCTATATGAATCTTTTTCTACCAATTTATGCGATCATGAACCATTTCTTTTGACAAAATCAGGAATATTAAATACTTACTCACTATCTCCTCCCAAGTCATTTTAGGTCTACCCCTACCCCTTCTACTGCCCCCCACGGTAACTAACTCACTCTTTCTCATTGGCGCACTATGTGGCCTATGTTGCAAGTGTCCACACCATCTGAGTCGTCCCTCCCTTATCTTATCTTCTATAAGAGTTACACATAATTTACCGCTAATATGTTCATTCCTCAATTTATCTTTCAATGTTATACAACTCATCCATCTAAGCATTTTCATCTCGACAACTTTTTGGATATTTAGTTTCCTCATTGCCTAACATTCTGATCCATATAGCATACCTGGTCTTATAACTGTCCTATAAAACTTTCCTTTTAATTTTAAGGGTATTTCTACAATCACAGAGTACACTTGAAGCACTTCTCTATTTTACCCAACCTACTTTAACTCTATGCATTACATCATCTTTCTCCTTCAGCTTGCATAATAGATCCAAGGTATTGAAATCTACAAGTATTATTTATTTCTTCATCATCAAGTTTAACTTTGTCTCCTATATTCCTCCTGCCATTACTAAAATTACATTTCATAGATTTTGTCTTATTTCTACATATCCTAAAGCCTCTAGATTCCAAAGCTTCTCTCCATGATTCTAACTCAGCCTCTACTCCTCCCTAGTTTCATCAATTAATACAATATCATCTGCAAACAACATACATCATGGAACCTCCTTTTGAATACTCTTAATCAGTTGGTCCATCACTAAAACAAAAAGATAAGGGCTCAAAGAAGATCCTTGATGTACACCTATGGTGATTGAAAATTCTCTAGTTTCTCGATCTATAGTCCCTACACTAGTCATTACTTCATCTTACATATCCTTAATGACATTAGTATACCTGCTACATGCACCTTTTTTTTTCTAAAACCCACCATAGAACTTCCCTAGGTATCCTATCATATGCAAGTCTTTCTTTTTCCTGAATTTTTTCATTAATCTTCTTAAAAGATATATAGCTTCTATGGTAGATCTCCCAGGCATAAAACCAAATTGATTTTCTGAGATCTTCGTTTTTAACCTTAATCTTTGCTTAACTACCCTTTCCCATAGTTTTATCGTATGACTCATAAGTTTAACTCCATAATAGTTATTACAATTTTGAATATCTCCTTTATTTTCGTATAGAGGTATTAAAGTGTTTTTTCTCCATTCATCTGACATTTTCTTAGTTTTATAATTGTATTAAATAAATTAGTTAACAATAAAATTCCGTTATCACCTAAGCATTTCCAAACTTCAATTGGGATGTTATCTGGTCCTATAATTTTCCCATTTTTCATCTTTTTTAGTGCAAACTTAACTTCGTTAACTCTAATTTTACGAATAAATCTTATATTTTTAGTCTTGTCCTCATTTGACAATTCTAAGTTTAAATCTTCTATTTGGTTTTCATTAAACAACTTATTAAAGTAACTTCGCCATCTTTCTTTAATGTCTTCGTCCTTAACCAAGACAATATCATCCTCACTTTTTATACATTTTACATTTCCTAAGTCCTTACTCTTCCTTTCTCTAGCTTTAACAAGTTTAAATACATCTCTTTCCCCTTCTTTTTTATCTAATCTATCATACAAACTATTAAATAATCTGTATATAGCTTCACTAATGGCCTTTTTTGCATCTTTTCTAGCCTCCTTATACTTTTCAAAGTTATCCATGTTTCTACATTTTTTCCATGTTTTATACCAAATTATTTGTCTTTACAACTTTTTTGTACATCTTTATCTCACCACCAACTTTCTTTGCTATTCAAGAATTTTTCCCTTGATTCACCTAAAATCTCTTTTGCTATCTTTTTAATAAAGCTAACTAATCTACTCCAAAGAATTTTTGTATCTATCACATTCTCTATAGTCCAATCCCCATCTTTGATCATTTTATCTTTAAATTTTATTATATTTTTCCTTTTAGGTTCCACCACTTAGTTCTCTTATTTTGGTTTATTTTATCATTTTTCCTCCATTTTTTAATACATATATCTAACACTAACACTCTATGTTGTGTGATTAGGCTTTCATCTGGAATAACTTTACAATCCTTGCATATTAAACAATCTACCCTCCTAGTTAAAAAAAAAAATCTATTTGACTTCTATTTTGTCCACTTTTAAAGGTTATTAAGTGTTATTCTCTCTTCTTAAAGCAAGTATTTATTATACTAAAATCATATGACATAGCGAAGTCTAAGATCATCTCCCCAGGCTCATTTTTGTCTCCATATCCATATCCTCTATGCATCCTCTCATAATTGTTATTATCCCTTCCAACGTGTCATATCCTCCAATAAATATTTTCTCAGTCCCTGGTATGCCTTGTATAATACTATCCATATCTTCCCAAAATTGTCTCTCAAGATTTTCTGCTATGCCGACTTAAGGAGCATAAGCACTAATGATATTTATTATCTCTTGTCCTAATACCATCTTGATTTTTATAATTCTATCCCCTACTCTATTTACATCAACAACGTTATTTTTTTGGTTTTTGTCAACAATAATTCCTACTCCATTCTTATGTTTTTCTTTTCTATTGTATCAAAGTTTAAATCTTGATTAATCAATTTCTCTAACTTTCTCCCCCACCTACTTAATTTCTTAAAGGCAAATTATATTAATTCTTCTTCTGATCATTGTGTCTACAATTTCCATACTTTTACCCATAAGTGTCCCTATATTCCAAGTTGCTAATCTAATTCTAGTTTCCTGAACTAACGTCTTGACCTGCCTACGTCAAAAATGATGCAAGAACCCTCGCATATTTGACACCGTACCCGGGTGTTGACACGGCGCATCCCTTCGGGGCAACGACCTAGCCCACCTTCGCACACTTTTCGCTACACTCAGGTGGTACAAGTGCAACACGTCGCACGTAGGGGACGCCCCAACAAAATTCGGTAAGGATTCATATCATAGTGATCTAACAAATGGCTGTCAGCAACCTAACGCAACCCTCCTCCTTTACCTGGGCTTGAGACCGGCTGTGTGTGAAAAAATTAGGACATTAAGTGCATCACTGGCGGAGTGTGAAAATTTTATCAAGAAATTCATCAGTGTAAACAACAAAAACTTAATAACATACTCCATGAAATTGCTACCTATGCAAGGTAAAAATTCACCAATTCCTAAAAAGCTTGATTCCATCATAAAAAGGCCAGACCATTTGTATATAATATCATCTGGGCATCTTCGAGCTCTAATCATAAAAGAAATACCCTATCTTTTTATTTTTGTTTTAAAGGAATATCAAATGTATAAAATGATCTTCATTTAAACCCTTAAAGGGAAATAGCTAAAAGGCTCTCCTCCAAAATTTGAACACTCCCTAACATCAAACTTCCCTCCTAATTTTTTGATCGATCACAAACGTCATTTGACAAGCACAAAAAGTATTGAGGACACAAAATGGCTTAGTAAGCACCCCAATTGTCAAAAAATGCTAATTTCCTAGCGAACCCCAATTTGGTACAAATGTTCTAAAACATGATACATTTTCATTCTAGAACAATGAATCTCACAATCTTAAGTTTTAATTCAATATCTTCCATATGACATACATTTTTTTAATCATAAAAAATGGAGAGTTATTGCATTATAATTCATTTCCAATCATTATCAATCAATTTCACAAAAGAAAAAGTCCTTTAGATTTAGAAACACACCAACATCCTCTAAAAAATAAACAAGTTTCATCACACATTTTTCACCAATATATCTATGTAAGTTATACCTTAACATACAACATTTCAGAACACGTACCATACTATAATCCCATTTCACAAACTAGAACATTCTATGTCCTAGGTAACATTTGTAAGCACTAAACAGTGCCTATTACTTTTGAGTCGGACTATTCTACCCAAAAGGAAAATGTGTAAATCACAAAACATAAAGCCTAAAAACTCAAATGACAAACCAGGAGCCTAAGACTCCCAGGCGATACTTGCATACATATAAAGTGGGGTATGCACCAAAATTAACTAAAAAAATATGGGGGAAAAAAAAAAACAAAAGGCATCAAACAACTGTGCTCAAAGATGAAGAAAATGATGCTGAAACAAAGACTTCTCCAACATCCAATAAAATAAAGAAATCTCTAATCTTTCAGATGCTTTCAGATCTGCAATATTTTCGATTGATTTACAATGTTTTCAACAAATCTAGGCAAATCAAAGAGTTCGGAAAGAAAGAGAAACCTTACAATTGATAGATCTAGTCACTGGCATCAGCAAAGAGTTGGATGGAATCAATGACAGCTCCAACCATCAACTCTTCATATTGCCCCCTCTCTCTCTCTCTCTTTCCTCTCTCTCTCTCTCTCTCTCTCTCTCTCCTCTCTCTCTCTCTCTCTCTCTCTCTCTCTCTCTCTCTCCCTCACACACACACACACACACACACACTTTTTTTTTTTTTTTTTTTTGAAAAAGAGGGCAGCACCTCCTAAACTTTATTAGAAAACCCCTCACTTATGGCGGAGGAAAACTGTGGTTACAATTTTGAGACTTTAGGACAATAAAAACAAAAATCCAAGACCCTAAAACTAACTTAAGCACCATAAACCAAACCAAAAAACCAAACACCAGCAACCAAAAAAACTAAGAAACTAAACCACTAAAAGTGAATTAACACAAAACATCATGAGCGCAAAGAAGGAAAACCCAACAAGTCCAATCGAATCATTCCCCTGACTTGCTGAGGAAGATCATCTTGGCAACTATATGATTGAGAAATACCAGATTCACCCTATTTGGCAAAGAAATCTGTACTTTTATTCGCCTCCCTGTAAACATGTTCCACTTTGAACTGTATGCCTCTTAATGATAGCATAAGTTCTTCCCACAAATCCCATAAGTTCCAAACCGAGCACTTCCTAGAATTTATCCACTGAACCAACAAAGCAGAGTCACATGCAATCTCCACTTGATCAAAACCGAGATCTTTGCACAAATTAATCCCTAAAATAATCGCCTTCAATTCAGCCATGTTATTTGTTCCATAACCCAATAATGAAGAAAAAACTGCTTTAAATAAACCTTTTTCATCTCTTATCACGCCTCCACCACCACAATTCCCTGGGTTACCTCTACAGCTCCCATCCACATTCAGTTTAACCCAACCTATCCTAGGTTTACACCATCTGACTACACGAGGAAGACGAACCCCAACACTTTTTACTTGATTATCCAAAGCATGAAGGACTGCAATATCCGTGCAAGAAACAGGTGCACATTTATTTAAATTGTCTGAAATGGATCTCAGCCAATATTTAATATCAAGTCACACAGTTCTCACCGAATCATGAATTGATTCCATCCTGGCTCTACATCGACGAGTCCAGAGTCTCCAAATGATGAGACTAAGTATAAGACCTACCAAAATGCCTAACTGTGAGGTCCGTCTTGCACAACTAAACCAGACATTAACTCTGCCTTTCCAAGTACTTGTTGTTATACAACTAACACCCAACGCCACTACTGCTTTTTTCCATACCTCTTGAGCAAAAGATCCGGTGCAAAACACATGGTCTAGAGATTCAATCTTGGCATTTGAACAGCAATCACATCAAGAGGCCATCTGGACACCTACTTCTTTAATACGAGTATCAACCGGAAGACAAGCGAACCAAGACTTCCACATACAAATTGACACCCTTTTTGGCAACATAGGATGCCAGATCCATTTTGCAACTGAGAATTCCTCTTTATGCTCCCTTATAATTTCCCAAGCACTTGCCGTGGTGAATTTTCCATCTATTGAAGGTTCCCATATTACTGTATCAGGACCCTCCTTACAAGAAATAGTAGAGTTCATTACTTCCTCATCCTGATCTTCACCCAACAGTTCCACTAATAAATCAACATTCCACCCATCTCTATCCCAACAATCTCGAGTTCGAAGCTTATGGTTACTGATTTCTTGAACCTTAGCACAAAGGGGTCCGGAAGCTAACCAACGATCAAACCAGAAAGAAGTCGACCCTTCTTTAATTCGAACATGGACATGCTCTAAAACTTCGGGAATCACACGAACAATCGACCTCCAAAATTTGGTTCCTTTCTCTAGTTTCATTTCTCTCAAGTGGTGTTTCTTATACAAATACTTGACTTTAAAGAATTGAGTCCACAGATTATCCATAGTTAACAATCTCCACACAAACTTCAAATGCAATGATTTTTTTACCTCCTCCAAATCCCTAACACCCAAACCACCCTCACAAATAGGCTTACAAATATTAGACCAGGAACACCAATTCCTTTTGCTTTTATCATTTACTCCACTCCAAAAAAATTTTGATAACATATAATTTATCTTTTTGAAGACATTAGTAGGAATGTCCAATACCGCTAATTGATGAACCGCCATTGATGATAATACATGCTTAATTAAAATTAGACGGCCCCCTTGAGATAAAAGCTTAAATTTCCAACCCGCTATTTTTTTCCTCAATTTATCAATTAGGGGCTCTAAAATACGGGCTGTAAGCCGACTTGATACCAAAGGAACACCTAAATATGTAGCAGGAAAACCTCCTTCCGCAAAGCCAGTTGTCCTTAACAGAGATCTCTTTCAAGCAAAAGTAATTCTCTTTGACAAAAAAATACTTGAATTTTCTTTATTTATCAATTGACCAGACCAATCCTCATACTTCTTCAAAGTCTTAATAAGAATTCGAATGGAACTTCTCTTGCCATTAGCAAAAATAAGAATGTCATCCGCATAGAGAAGGTGAGATACCAAAGGTGCCCCACGAGGATGATAGTAAGCCCCTATCTTATTTTCCATAAAATTTTTATTTAGAAGTCGAGAGAGAACTTCCTGTAAAATAATAAAAAGATAAGGAGATAAAGGATCTCCTTGGGGAAGCCCTCGAGAAGGTTTAAAGAACTTTTTATAAGTGCCATTCATCATAATGGAGAACCAAGGAGAGGAAACACATTCCGCCACTAAACCACAGAATCTTCGAGAGAAACCAAAGCTTTCTAGAACCAAGTTTAAAAAATCCCAATTGACTCTATCATATGCCTTAGCCATGTCCACTTTGATCATTACATTTCCACCATTAGACTTCTTATGCAGAGAATGAACCATTTCTTGAGCCAAAGAAATATTTTCAAATATACTTCTACCAGGAATGAAAGCTCCCTGTTCCGGAGAAATCAAAGTAGACAATAAACCTGTCATCCTTGCAACAATAGTTTTTGAAAAATTTTTGTAGATAACACTACAAAGACTAATAGGCCTAAACTTGTCAAAACTCTGAGGATTCTGAACTTTTGGGATTAGAACAATGTAAGATGCAGAATAAAATCTAGGAAGAGGGGAACCAGCAAAAAAACTCTGGCTGCATCGATCACGTCTTCTTTTACAATATCCCAGCAATCTTGGAAAAAAGTAGAGCCAAAACCATCCGGACCTGCGCTACTATTTCTCGGGATAGAAAGAATAGCATCCCTTATCTCCACCTCAGACGGTTCACGACACAGATCAATATTCTCCTCTTCAGAAACCATAGGAGATATTATATCAACAAGGTTAGCTGTTCGATTGTGTCCTACACCTGTTAAGAACGTTTGAAAATACCTTACTGCACCCTTATGAACAGCTTCCATAGAATCCAAGATAAGTGAGGGCTATTAAGGACTGAAACCCTAGCTCTCGTGACGACTACGGCGGGACTCCCAGCCCTCGTGACGACGGCGACTCAGTGTCATTCGGGGTTTTGCAGAGGAGACTCAGACGGCGGTCTGTGTTGTCTTTCGGGATTTGCAGAGGAAAAGCTCTCGCGACGACGGTGTTGAGTTTCGGGAAGTGAGGGATCCGTTTCGGGGATTTGCAAAGGCGAATCAAAAGGCGGTCTGTGGCATTTCAGGGACTTGCAGAGGAGAGTTTCTCGCGATGAAGGGGCGAGACGACGGCGAGTTTGGGAACTCTGGATCTCGCGACGAAGGCGGCGGGATCCCCAGCCCTCGCGACGACGGTGACTTAGTGCTGTTCGGAGTTTCGCAGAGGAGATTTAGAGGGTGATCTGTGCCGTTTTCTGGATTTGCAGACTGCCTCTCTCCCGCTCCACATCCTCAGCCTCCTCTTATTTTTTGAGCGTTTCACTAGAGAGAAGAGTCACCAGCTGCAACCACGGTCGCCCACTTCGTCACCTGCCGGGTTTCCTGGACTTTGAATTCGGCAAGCCATTCTTCTACCGGTACTCTGAAACATCCTTAATCAGGTATGTTTCTCTTCAATTTTCGTTGAAGGAAGACATCTACAGTCTAGGATTCAATGGTGGCTCCTGCTGGCCCTTTGGGGGATCCTCCACCAGTGGGGTCTCTTTCAAAAGGTGGTTCAGGAACTTTGTCGTATGCCCATGTAGTTTCAGGTTCTCATGCTGTTAAACCGTTGTCTTCCTCTTTCAAACTTGCCATGAGATACCCAGTTGATGTTGATGGAGATATTGGTTTTATATTCTCGGAGGCTGAGATGAACAAAGTGGCGGAAGATTTTAGGTTTGCACTGGTTTTGAAATTTTTACGATCTAGACCATCCATTGATGTTATCCGTTTGAATATCATAAAGTCGTGGGGCCTTTCAGAGATCCCTTCTGTTAGTTTCATGGATGATTTTCACGTGCTGGTTCAGATGAAGAATGAACGAGATTTTCTTCATGGATGGTCTCGTGAAGGAAGGATTTTGGCTAAATTTCTGTTTCGTCTTTTTCGATGGACAAAGGACTTCAACCTAAAGTAGGAACCATCCTTGGCCCCTCAATGGTTATTTCTCCCTGGTCTTCCAATGCACATGTACAGACTTGATTGCTTACAAATTCTAGTCACAAGGTTTGGTCGATACTTGGGAACTGACAATGCTACGCTTAATCGAACTAGGGCTACAGGTGCGAGAATGTGCGTGGAGGTGGATTTATTGGCAGATCAAGTAGATGTTTTCCCGATTGTTGTTTCTCCAAATCAGAAAATTTGGTAGGAAGTGAGATACGAAAAGCAAGGTTTTTATTGTGAGAAATGTCATAGACAGGGGCATTCAAAGGTGGCATGCCGAGGGGGTGAAAGGAAACAAAAAAATGGGGATGGAGGTAAGGATACGGAATATGGTAGACAAGTAAATCGACAAGAAGTTTGGCATGTGAAGAAATTGGATTAAGGGAAGGAAGTTCAGAGAGAATTGATAGGTCCATGCATTATCGAAGAAACTGTAGAGGGGGCTCAGGCTTAAGAGGGTGCAACGACATCACAAATTTTGCCAATGGTTGAGACAGTATCGCAACGTGAGATGGAAGAGGGGGAGTTTGTTCCTGAAGATTCGAGGCCTGAAATGGAGACTTTGCAGCAAAATATAAGTCAGTATGAGATTGTGCAGAAGGAGGAGAGTGTTGAACCAGTCTTAGGTGCTCCTGACGCTGATATTCTGATAGTGGAAGATTGCATAGTAGTGCGTGATCAGTTGATGAGGTCTAATAATATGATTACAGAAATTTTGGAACAAGAGTGTACCTTCATAGCCAGGTGTGTCCCACATAATTGTGAATCGGATGGGGAGGTGGAGACAAATAATTTAGAAAAACTCCCTTTGGAAAAAGGCTTTTGTTCGGATGATGATTTACATGTTCCGATTGTTAAGTTGAAGGATATTAATGGGCAAAGTGAGAAGAAGTCTCAACGGGTTATTACCCGTCCAAAGAAACTTGATTTATGATTAGTACAATTCTAGTGTGGAACGTGCGGGGTTTAGGCACATCGAAAAATCATTTACATAAGTTAATAAGGAATTTTTCGCCTTCTATTTTGGTTCTTTCAGAGTCATTTTCTGATGAAAGTCTGATGTCACAATGGGCTGATTTTCTAAATTTTCTGAATTTTTGTGCTAATGCTTCAGTGGGGGGTAAAATTTGGATATTTTGGGAAGAGGAAGTGCACTTTGAGTTACAACATATGTTTGATCAAGCTATTTCGGGTATTTTTGGTTCTGTGGACCAGATTTTCTTGACTTCTTTTGTTTATGCTAAATGTCGTCAAACAGATCGCCGAGAACTTTGGAATGATTTGGAGTTTGTAAAGAGGGATGATTTCCCTTGGTTAGTGGCGGGAGATTTTAATATTATCCATTCAGATTTGGAACGTATTGGTGGTCATATGAGGCCGTTATCGGCTATGGAGGAATTTAACAATTGCTTGGACAATTGTGGTCTTATGGATTTGGTTGGTACTGGCAACAACATGTCTTGGTGTAATGGTCACAGTGGTAATTCTCGGAGTTGGGCAAAATTGGATAGGGGGCTCTATAATTCGAATCTTCTTCAAGTTTTTCCAAATATTTATTTTGAGTATGGAAAGAGGAAGACTTTAGATCATAACCCATTGATTATTCGATTTCATAGAAATCTGCATCGGTATGGTCCTTCTCCCTTCAGGTATCAGAATATGTGGAGCACGCACCAGTCTTTTAAGTCTTGCGTGGAGGAAGCCTGGAGGGAGGAGTCTCATGGTTCGGGTTTAGTTAAACTTGCTGGTAAATTGAAACATACGAAAGTTGCAATTCGAAACTGGAATAAACAGGTTTTTGGACATGTACAATAGAACATTAAAAAATTGGAGGAAAGTATGGAGGCTCTAGAGGCTCAACTTCAGGAAGGGTATTCTCTTGAATTGGAGGAAGATTTTTTCCTTACTAAACTCGAGCTGGAAGCATAGGAAAAGAGGGAGGAGATTCGTATTTCTCAGCTAGCAAAAAAGAAATGGTTGGAGGCAAGGGATAACAATACAAAGTTCTTTCATGCTTTTGTGAACTCTCTCACACACACACACACATATGCGCGCACACAAAAATAGTGCAGTGGTGCAAATTTTTTATGGGTCGGAGCTTTGGGTAAATATCCAATTTCTGTCATTTAACTAGAGAAATTACATCCCCCCCCCCTCTCCAAATGACTATATTCTCTCCTTCCAATTTTTTTTTTTTTCATTATTTGCAGTACTAAATTAGGGAAAATGGATCAAATATTTTTCAAAATACTATTCGCACCCCCCAACAACCAAATTCAGCCAGGTGTCTATTGAATTTCTTCTTATCCCTCCTCCTAATGGGTTCTTTCCCCAATTCTTTATCTTCATTAAACCATTCTTTGTGTTCAAATGTAAACATGCACCTTTGTAAGTGTAACTTCTTTCACAATAAAAGATAACAAACTAGTGACTTGACATTTTTCTCTTGATGTTAGCCTTTTTCTCTTGATGCTTTTAAATTCCCAATGTGTGATGATGATGGTATATTTCATTATTTTTTTGTAACAACAAGATGCCCTCCTAAGAAGAGAGTGAAATACAGCCAAAAATTATAGAAACGATTACAAAGGCACTTCCTGCCAATCCCTAACAAGATCAACCAACAGGAAACCCCTAAAAAACCAAAAAGACTGGACTCACACAGAAGCTAAAATGATAGCCCTATCCCACAATAATATTGGTGAGTTATGTGACCATTTAAGGTTCTTGCATTTCTTTCCACCCATAACATCCACAAAATAGCATACACAGCTCTATACCAAAGCACGCACTTACCAAAACCTCGGTAACTCATGGGTAAAAATTCTCCCACGGCCCGAGGAGGCACCTAGGCTTCATCAAAGCAAGAAAAAAGGCATTCCAAAGGTGGGTAGCAACCATACAATGAAGGAAAAGGTGAGGACCTGTTTCAACACATCACACACATATTAGGCATGAGAGTCATATAAGGCCTTTTGATTTGAAGTGAATTATGCGTGTTAATCCTGTTCAAAGTCACTGTCCAAACCAAAATTCATATCTTGAACGGGACTCTAGCCTTCCAAACGATGTGGCTCCAAGGAAACAAGCTGGGTGTGGGAGATTTGAGAAGGTGAAGATAAAGCATTTTGACGAATCACCTTCCCACACTCTCGTTATCTCTCCTAGAGGGAACTATTAAAACTTGATATACATTGTAGGTCCACAACCTAACAGCTTAAGCTTTTGGGTAAAGTGCAATCCAACATGGTATCACAGCTGTTTATCAAGAGGTACTGGGTTTTAGTCTTGTCGCCCACATTTACTGTGTTATTGTTTAAAAAATTATTGTGTTCCCTATTATGGGTGCTATTTATCGTGTGTTTATCTCTCCATGTGCTGTCAGGCTGCATGTGCAGGGGAGTGTTAAAACTTGATATACATTTTTGGCCCACAACCTAACAGCTTAAGCTTTTAGGTAAAGTGGTAATCCAATAGGAACAAAATGATTCAATCTGCTAAGTAAAATGGTCAGTTCGACAATGACACAATTGTACAATATTTATTTAATTTCCTATAACAATTGTTTTTATTTATGAGTTCTAGTGGTATTTTCGCAATTTCAAAATTTTGGAGTTCATTTTGGTCAAATTAGCTTTGGGATTTTTTGTGATATTAAGGGGGTAATTTGTGATGGGATTTATCTTCAGTAGGTCTTTAGAAGTAAGTCGATTTAAGAGAGGGTTATAAGCGAAATGGGAATTGGCTTCTCTTGGAAGCCTTAGGGTTGGTATAAATAGGAGCTTTCAGCAGGATTTCTTTGGCATTCATCTTTTGAGAAGATTTCTCTCCAGAGTTCAGCTCCCAACCAGCTAGGGTTTGAAGATTTGAAGGCTTGGATATTGAGGATTTGAACTTAAAATGCCTATCAATCTCTCAATTGCTACTAAAGGCGCAAGAGACTAGCAAAAAACCGCTGTTACAGTTCTGAAATAGTGACATCAAAACAAGTACTAATTTGAGGATTAACTTGCTGTTGTACCTAAAAATTGTCGTTCTTTCTTCTGTGCTTAGAAACAGCAGTAACCTCTTTATTACTTTGAGGATTAAGTAGTTATTTGAATGAAGAAATGTTTCTAAAACACTATTTTGAATTCTCAGCCTTCATTGGTGAATTTTTTCTACTATTCTACATCAGTTTGGATCAGACAATCTCTCTTTCATTGAGATTCCTAAATATGTGGAAATCCCATGAATGATCCCACTTCAGACAAAAGAAAGGAGCTGATAGGTGCATTATTGAGGAAGGATAGTTTGTACAAGGAACCAATCACACCAACAAACACTCTCTCATATCGGAGGGAAGAGCTAGTGGCCACCTATAGCTTCCTTCGTCCTACATACCCTAAAAGGTATCAAGAATACTTTTTATTTAAATAAATTATATGAATTGGTTCTTTTCTGTTTTGTATTAATATAATGTTTACCTAGGGAGAAATACGATGGCAGTACAATACCCTTATGGTCAGTGTTTAAAATTTGGACCAACTTGAGGAGATACTTAATTTGGGGTGTCTAGGAAATTCCATTTCACCAGTAATCCCCACAGGAACAAGTTCCCTCCCTGAAATGATGAAACCTCCTTACATCTCTTACAATAATTTCCCTATCAACAATCTTGGAGATGAACTTGGTAGCAACATGGCAGTCATTGCAAACTCTAAGGTTCTTAGCAACTCGAATGGTAGTGCCCGGGGGGGAGTTGAGGATACCAAATGCTATTGCCAACTTTTCGCTATGGACACATAGTAGACTCTCTTTTTCCTCCTCACCAACATTGTGCAGGACACAAGAGGTATCAGGGATATATCCCTCCTTTCTCATCCTCTTTGACAATGTCTGGAGGAAGCCATGGAGCTGCTTAGTTTGAGGATGTGATGAATCACCAGCCACAAATCTATGAACCTGGTCACCAAACTCAATCCAACTACAACCTGGTTCCTTGCGTACTCCCATTTTCTTCATGTTATTCCGGACCTCCATTGCCTTGCCCCAAAGACCCATAGAAGAGTAAATATTTGAAAGTAAAACATAGTGGCTTGCCACATTTGGCTCCAACTGAAGGAGGTGCTGTGCTGCAATTTGTCCGAGTTCTATATTTTGGTGAATCCGACAAGCACCAAGCAAGCTACTCCAGGCACCTACTTTTTCAAAATCAGGAGGCATGGTATTGATGAGCTGATATGCATCCTCCAGTTGACCTGCTCGACCAAGTAAGTCCACAATGCAAGCATAGTGATCATGTGTAGGTTCAATCCCATGGTCCTCCTTCATTCTATAAAACAAATTTAAGCCTTCATGTACCATTCCAGAGTGACTACATGCTGCAAAGACTGAAATAAATGTTACTTCATTAGGCCTCACTTTTCCACTCCCATCTCCATCAGCCACCATACTCCCAAAGAGTTCCAAGGCTTCCGGGCCTTTACCATGCACCCCATATGCCATGATGAGAGCATTCCACGTGATCAAATTTTTGTTGGGCATTTCATTAAACAATGTTCTACATAGGTTCAAGCAACCACATTTCGAATACATGTCAACTAATGCACTTCCCACTGCAACATCAGATGCCAAGGCATGTCTAATGGCATAAGCATGAATCTCTTTTCCCTTAGCTAGTGCTACCAAGGTAGCACAACTAGGAAGGATTGATATAAGTGTTATTGAACTTGGTTTACAAGGAACTCTCTTTTCATCCTCATAATCACCACTTTTCATGTTCTTTGCCTTTTCTATTCTTTGCATCTCATGCAGCAAATTAAGTGCAACATCATGTTGACCACAATTAACATAAGCAGTGATCATAGTGTTCCAAGACACTACGTCTCTAGCCTCCATGCTATCAAATATACTCTTTGAAACTTCAATCTTTCCCATCTTAGAGTACATATCCATGATTGCATTTTGAACAAATACATCCTTCTCAAAACCTAATTTCACAACATACCCATGAATACCTTCTCTGTCAAAGAATTTTTCACACTGCACACAAGCTGGCAAAACATGTGTCATTGTGGTTGCACTCGGGAAAAGCCCTTCAACCTTTATCATTTCAAAGAAAAGCAGCAAAGCACTCTGATCAAACTCATTCTGTGCATAACCAGCAATCATAGCATTCCATAGACCTAGTTTCCGGTCTATGACATTGTTGAAAACTCGATGGCCGCTTTCAACTTGCCGGCAATTGCAATACATGTCTACTAAAGCACTACCCACAAAAGAATTCTCAATCAATTCATCATTTCTCAAGGCGTAGGCGTGAATTTCCTTCCCAATATCTAACAACTCTAAATTAGAGCAGGCAGGGAGAACACTTGAAATGGTGACCCCATCAGGCCTCAATCCTTCATCAACCATAAGGCGCAGGAAAAGCAGTGCCTCATAAAAGCGATTATTTTGTGAAAATAAGCTTATCATGGTGTTCCACGAAACTTTATCATGGTTTGCAAAAAGCTCAAATACAGCTTTAGATTCGTCAATTTTCCCAAGTTTGGCATACATAGCCATTAAAGCATTGTTTGTGAACGTTTTGTCGTCTCCAATTCTTAAACAGTGCCCATGAACTTGCTTCCCAAGCTGCAAACCATCACGCTTCCCTATGTTGGAACATGCGAGTGCTACACTCACCAAACTAAAAGAACTAGGCTCTATATTCTCCAATCGCATTAACCGAAACGCCTCCAACGCAAGTTCCCACTCCTCAAAGCGGCACAGCGAAGCAATCAACGAGTTCCAAGACACCTGATCCTTCTCGGTAATTCTTTCAAACACCTTGCAGACGTCACCCAAATCTCCACATTTTCCATACATGTTAACAAGGGTATTACCCACGGTCAGCGAGGACGCACTGCATCCGAGTTTCACAGCTGCGGCATGGACCTGCTTGCCGGCGTTCAAGTCTTGAAGGTCGGCGATGGCCTTCAGAACGGCCGGAAAAGCAAAATTGTCCGGTTGAATGCCAACGGAAGTCATTTGAATGTAAGTGCAAATGGCTTCGCGGAAAAGATTGGAGCGAATTTGGGAGCGAAGGGATTCGACCCATGAGGCGGTGCGGCGAGATTCAGATTGAGGACTGTGCGTTTGAACGATTGGTTCTTGCGTTCGAGGGGAAATCGGTGACACAGTGAGTGGGCGTGGAGGGAGGTGCAGGGAAGGAGAAGAGAGAGGCTGAGCGAAGGAGGACATTTACTGGTAGTCACGACAGTCAATGGTTAGTGGAGTAGTTCAAAGCTCAAACCAACTCAAATTGTTCACGGGTCAAACTCGTCCTTAAAATTGTGAATGGAATATTTTTGCTCAATGCTTCAAGCGGCCAGCAGTTGAGGGAATGGCGCGGGTATTTTATCTCACTTGTCAGAGTTGTGAAAATATTGAAATATGTTTTATTTATTTTATTATATATTTAATTAATAATTTTTTATAAAAATTATATTATTATAAGTGTTAGATATTTTTATAATTTTTTAGTTATTTTTATTTTTTATATATTTTAAAAAAAGTTGAATTTTTTTTTTTTTATGTAGATGTTAATTGGTTGATTCAAAATGACTAAACCGAATAGGTTAGTTAATTTATGAATCAAGTAGGTCTTTGAGTCATTTAGTTAGTTTTCAAAATATTATGTTAATCAATTTTTTTATTTTTATTTATTAAACATGTTTTAAAATATCATTTTATTATGATAAAAATTATTTATATATTTACATACTTAACAGTTAACTAACTATCAACTAATTGAAAATTCATTTTATCAATAAAATTAAACTCAGGGCATTCTTTGGTAATTTTTGAAAACATAGAGTAGAGTACTATTTTAAGAAAATTCATGGGGTATTGTTGGATTTTACTCAAAAAAAATAAAGGAAAAACAAAGCATTTTATAACCTCATATATTTTCAGCTATAAAATAAAAATTTGTTTGAAAACAAAATAAAGCATTTTATTATTGATTGTGTAGAACAAAAATTATTATTAAAATAGTTAAATATTTATGAATATGATTACATAATTTTAACACTAATATTATATAAAATCATAACACATGATTTATTCAAGTGGCTTTTAGGTTTTTTTTATTTAGTTTTTAGCTTAAAATCAAAATTGAATCGAAATTTTTTTATTTTGAAAATCAAAACTGAAACTGAGAATCAAAAAACCAAAATGAAACATATTTTGGTTCAGTTTCGGTCAATGTTTGATATTTCAATAAAATTTGTACACCCTTACCTTTAGGATTTGTTTGGATCGCCGCATCTTTCAAGATTCTAGAAATGTAATGCTCATGACTTTTCATTTTTTTTTATATTTGTTTAAGTATGAGGATTTGAATTAGAGGAATGTTAAAATAATTGGAAGTGATAGGATTCCGACTATCGGTATTCATTTTTTACCTTACAGAACAATACCAATTTGAATTTATAAAAAAAAAAAAATTGAGATAAAAATGAAAAAGAAGTAAAAAATAGCTAAGGCTGTCGACTGACCACTTTTCCTAGAAAATTTGTTTGGCACCTAATAAGCAATCGAGCGGCTTCTTTAGGAGGTGATCACTAACTCGGAAAAAATTCAAAAAATTGAGTTGTTTGCTTGTGATTGGTTAAGAATTTTGGACACGCCCCATGTCCTTTTGATGCTACATGTTTAAATCTCGTCATTAACAGTTGGTAGTTATTGATGGTTGTTGATTTTTTGAGTCTGAACCATATTTTAAAACTAACAAAGCATTTGTATCTCATGTGTACATTTAGTATGTGAACAGGTCTATATTTTAACATGCACATAAGGTAAAAGGAAAATGGAAGCTAGAAGGACCTCAAGATCACACATCCTAGCGTATTCCATAAGGCTTTTTGAGTAAGACAGAAGAAGAAGACATCTACTTTCAATTGTATTGCATTTTGTTTTAAATTGGTTTGTAATAATTGCATGACATGCATGATGTGGATGTAAGCTCAAAAATGACCATAGACTGACCCTAGGAATCAACACTTTACACAAAAACTCATTTTTTAAATAACTAACTGGTTAGAATCAAAGAATAGAGCGAAAACAAAGTTTGCAAAAATTTCGGTCAACCGACACCAGGTTTTTTGGCTTAATTGAAAACCTTGGTCAACCGACCATTGCAAGGTCATTTGACCTTGGTCGACCGAACTGAGAAAGTTGACTAAAGTCAAAGTTTTGGGCGACCGAACCCTTGATAGTATAAATGACTCGGTTAATTAAACAGGTCAGAAGTCAACTTGTTAACTTCTCTTGGTCGACTGTTCAGTTTTTTAACGTATTTTCCATGGTCGACCGAATTAACACGAGTCTAACACTCAACTGTTCAGCAGACCGAACAATTCACCAGGCGACCGAACCTCGAACATTTGGAAAATCACCTTGAATACAGTCGACTATATTCGTAGTTCAAAATCTTCACGGTCAACCGAATTTAGTAATACGGTCGACCGAACCCTGAATACGGTCGACCGAACCTCTCGGGTTGGTGAAATTTTTACCGTAGTTAAACAGGGTTAATTTTTGTTAAACATAATTAAACAATTTACAAAATACCCTGTATGTTCCCAATGGTTATATTTTTACCCAACTCTATATATACCCCCTCATTTGTCATAATTAGCTTAAGATTAGCATATAGATTAGCAAATTTTCTCTAAAAATTTTATTGAGCTAAATCTTTCATACTCCTACCCTTTTTACAAGTATATTGCCAAAAACTCTTTCTTATACTCATTTGATCATATATCTTTAGAAAGATTATATTTTCCTCGCCTTCTTCATTTGCATATTGATTGCATTTCGAAGCTAAGTTGAGTGTTATTCTTTTGTGAGAATATTCCATACTCTCAAAATCGTATCTCTCTCCCATATTTGCATTTGTTGTGTATTGATTTTTGGAGAGTAGCTTAAAGTTTTTCCCATTATATTTTACTTATAAATATTAGATTGGGAAAAACTCTTCATTGGCTTAAGAACTAGCATCCTTATTGCAAGTTTCATAAGCTTGCCTTGTGTTTTGATAAAATCAATTTTAGCAAGCTTAAATCCTAATGTCCATTGTGCTTGATACTTGAAAAATATTTTTGAGATATTTGCTTAGGGTTTTAGAGATGCTTTGAATACTCATTTTGCAAATACATTATCTTGAAATCAAAGGTCTCACTCTCACATATATACATTGACACACATATTGTTGAGAGTTAACACATTAGTTAACAAAATATCACTTGAGCTTAATATCTTATCATTCGTGAGTACATTAATTACATTGTGCGTATAGTGGTACATATCTATTTAGTGTAAGAAGGATACTTGTTTGTACGAAAAACTAAATATTTGTTGTATTCCCGACGTGTGGTCTAAAGAGGGAGACTTGCCTTGTGAAAAGTCTCGGACTAGTTCAGACCCGATTAGGAGAATTAGGTGCACAATCCTAGTAAGGTGTTGTATTAGGTGTCGCTCCACCCGTTAAGCGAGTCATAGTGGAATCCTCTTACTTATGAATTTGAGGCGAGGATGTAGGCAATATTGGTTGACCCGAAAACATATCTAGTGCAACTTTTATTTTTTCGCACTTTCAATTTCAGAACATGTATGTTTTATGTTTGATTTATTATATACAGTACATGTGTTTGATTGTTTGAATATTTGATTGGATTTATAATTATATAGAAAGACCCTAGGCTTGTGTAATACTGTTTGTAGAATTTAAATTGACCTAGGAGAAAAGTTTTAAATACCCAATTCACCCCCCTCTTGGGAATACACCAATTCCAACGATGGTTCTTTAGAATTTTTAAATTTCAAACTCAAAAGTGGATCCCTTCTATTGGAGG
Organism: Malania oleifera; assembly: GCF_029873635.1. NCBI lineage: Eukaryota > Viridiplantae > Streptophyta > Magnoliopsida > Santalales > Ximeniaceae > Malania > Malania oleifera. Next base: position 109,400,700 of record NC_080420.1, on the reverse strand, counting down.
TCTTTAAAAGGGCCTCCTTAGAGAGAGAAATGGGCACGTCCAAGTGGGGGCAAGGAGAATATTTTGAGTGATAAAATGACATTACATAAGAGTATTTCTTTCCATTCATGTTGGAATAAATTAAGGAGAATATTGGGAGAAAGAGTAGTTTTCACTTGATCTACAATGTGATCATTATCCCTAAGATTAGTGTCTAACCCTTCTCTCTTTTAATTTGTGTTCATTTCCTTGAATGATAGTATGCATGATACATGATTGTTGTTTCATGTTTCTTGTTTTGATTGTTATGTTTTCAAATATTTTCATGTAGTTGATTATGTTTTAAAGGTATTAGAATTCTTATGTTTCAATCCCAAAAGAGAAAGCATGCCAAATATTGAAAAATTCCATGCATTTTCATTTTAGTATTGCACGTGGTCAACTGGCCCTCTACAAGTAGTCGATTGCCAAGACTCATATGAGGTAAGTGTCACAACCATTCTTAAAATGGGCGCTTTTAGATGTTAGTTCTTTCAAGTCTCAAATTTAAGAGATTTGAAAGCCTAACTACCATACCTAGACAACAATACTCCTGAACCATAACTTTTGGAAGAAAAATGTTTTTTTTTTTGTTATTTTTACTTTTCTAAAAAACAAAATAAAGTGGTGACTCCATTTCAAATAAAATGAGTAAGGTAATCAAGGAGGGTTATGTTACTTTGATTTACACAAGTCACTATATGTTGGGAACCCAAAATGGGTCTTTAAAACGTGATGTTGACACTCACAAAACATGAGCATTCTATTCCTACCCTCCCTATGGAAAAGTTTTATGAAAATTTTATTCCCATAGATATCCTACATTTTAGATCAAATTGTGCTAATCATTTTAAAGGTTGGACAACAATGCCTTTATAATATAATCACACTCTATTGTTGTATTTAAAATAAAGTATTCATAAAATGTAAGTAATGTTATTATTTTTTTGGCTTAAATGCATTTGATATCTAGTACCTTCCTCAACCCAGAAATACCAAATACCTTAATAAATATTAAAATAATCAACTTACCCAAATTTTAGGATGGTTCCCAAGTTAGCTTAATCAACGATCCACTCCTGCATAAATGAAGAGAAACTTCCCAAGAGTAGCATGGCGGCTTCGGATCGTCAATCCGGTGAAGAACCGAGCTGAAATCAAAGAGAGAAGGGGTGAAGGACAGTTGTTAGTGAGAGAGAGAGAGAGAGAGAGAGAGAGAGAGAGAGAGGAAAATTGCATACGAAAATATAGCTAGAAACCCGAGTTAGAGCTATTTATACACTTGGCTTCGTCAACGAGACACGTCACTTTGTCGACGAGGCTAAGAAGATAATTCGTCGACGAACTCTTATTTTGGTCGACGAATTTCAGACCCTACAATAGCCCTCTCGGTAATTTCTCATCGACGAGACACGTCACTTTGTCGACGAGGCTAAGAAGATAATTCGTCGATGAACTCTTATTCGTGGCGTGCAACGAATTTAATAGCAAGTTCTTCGACGAAACCTGCAATTTCTTTCTTTTTGAATTTCCCTTTTTCTCCTTCTATTATTATTTAATTTCTATAATCCTTTGGGTTTCTACACTTGTCTTCTTGTCAATGAGTCCACGTGGCAAAGTCGAGTATAAGAAGGTTTTGGGGAAGCTTCTATGCGAAGGAAATCATTTTTCTTTCAACTTTCTCTCTCTAAAATGTCCCCTCTCTCTTCTCTCTAGCTTTTCGGCCCGGATTCAGCCCGAATTGATGATCGAAGATCGCTACAGTGTTCTAGGGAAGATTCTCTACACATCTAGTGGATCAGTTTTCTAAACTAGGCTTTTCGGGAAACGCTCCTAAGTTGAGGTAAGGGTTAGGATTCCTAGTTTTTGGGGTTTTAAAGGTTTAATTGAAGTTTATAAATTGAGAAATTGCTGAAATAATAGATTATTTGGGGCTTATCTCATTAAACTATGGCTTTTGAACCAGGGTTCGGGTGAGCACCACAGGCATCAGTTAAGGATACCTATTGGTGTAGTTCAAGGATTCAGGTAAGGGGAAATTTATATATTAAATCAGGTTTTCATGAATTAAATGAAAATGGACTATGTTATGTATATGTATGTGTTTTTATGTGGGTATAATGTAAGAACCCAGCCTGAGATATGTAGATTGACTAACTAATGAAAGGGTAAAAAGGTAAATTTTGCAGGCTTCGTCGACAAAGCCATTGTTCTCGTCGACGAAGTCCTTCATAATCTTCGTCGCCAAAATTCAGAGCCTCGTCAACGGAGAGATATCGAACGTGTTGTAAAATATCGGAATAGGTTTCGTTGCTGAAGGAGCCAGTTCGTCGACGAAATGTACAGATGATTCGTCAACGAAGGCGTCATCTCGTTGATGAGGTTGGCTAGGTCAAATATCCTATTTCATTGCTTCATGGCTAAGCAAGCTAAAACTCTCACTCTCTCTCTCTCTCTCTCTCTCTCTCTCTCTCTCTCTCTCTTTGATTCTTCGCTGTTCGTTGCCTAATTCAACAATCTGATGTTACTGCGTGGATCAGGGGAGGAATCTCTACATTTTTAGCGGATCAAAAAGTCATTTCGAGAATTTTTGGGTTTTGATCCAAAACCGAGGTAAGGGTCCGATTTCAGTTTCGTTTCTATTTATGTGTAGTAGTAAGAATTATAATGAAGTATAGTTCTTGGATGTTTAGGTTTTGATGTCTCGGTTTGTAGTTTTGGAGTCGTAAAGTTTGTATTTTGGTATTCGGGAAAAGGTAAAGGGATTTTGTTTATATCAGCTTATTTTCGAAATTAGGATTGGTAAACCTGTAGTTTACAATCATATATATGTTTTGATTACTTATTTAGGAAAATCTATCGGGTGAAAATGCGGGATTTTCGGGTTACAATTTTTGGGAAAATTTAGGCGTTTTGAGTATCATCTCTATTTTGTTGGAGAAATCGTATGTTGTATTAAAATTGTAGTATTGAGATGACCATACCCATATTTGTATTAAACTGTATTCTTGAACTGAAAAACGATATGATTTGTTGTATACTCAAATAAGTGTAGAATGAAATGTTGTATGTAAAATGTTCCAAATTTTGTAAAAACAGTTAGGGGCGGCTAATGACCGTACACTGATGAGTATAAGGACATGAGTTCCAAAATTATTCCAAGTTTTGTAAATCAACTAGGGACGGCTAATTACCGTACGTTAACACCATGTTTCAGCTAATTACCATGGGCGAAAGTGTCCGGCTCTATATCCGAGGGTGTGAAATATCGCCTGTTCTTTCCGGATGGTCACTGATGGGTGTGAACTACACTATACTGGCAACGATATCGCTGTGAGGTTTTGGTTATTGTAAGGTATTGAGTGCTTGAATGTGACGACATTGACCGTATGTTTGGTATCGTATGTATTGGAACGAATTTGTGAAAAATATTGGAACTGTATTGAACTGTATTGTATTGTGTTGTGTTTTATGTCGAAATAACACTCGTATACCACACACTGATATAACCTGCTTTCTTCCTTACTAAGAAGTGTCTCACCCCGAATATATAAATGTTTTTCAAGACCTTCGGGTAGCCAAAACTAGCATCCTAGCATCCGGAAGCATGGGTGTCGGCTAGCTTCGTTTAGTACCTATGTAGGTACGAGTTTTGTAACCGGGTTGTGTGGGTTGGGTTTTGTAGACACCCAGAGTATGTATTATACTTTGGAACGTATATTCTAGTTCTGTATAGATTCTGGTATGGGATGATGTATGTATAGAAAGAAAATTTTCCGTTGCTTATTTGATGAGTATAGATATGGACGTGAATGAGTATAGGGTTTACGTGTACCCCACAGGGTTGGACCCTCATTTAGTATTATATCATGTATGTTTAATTGATACAAAGGTAGGTTAGGTTACTATATTCACACCTGGGACCCATATGCAGGTTTGGGGCGTGACATATAAAATGTCAACCATGTAAATTATGTTTTCTGAGTTTAGGGCTTCTTATTTAACTATGTATATGTGAAAATGAACTAATGAAAGTGAAACATATTTTTAGGATAATTATGTAAGAAATGAAGGTATATTTTTAGTATATAAACGTTAAATGTGGGTTAGCTTATTTTACAGGTAATGTATGAATTTTACTGCAAAAATTGTGTGGCATGAGTAGATGGTAATGCAGTGTAAACATATGTTATATGTGTGAGATGCAGGCTATGTAAGAAATGCATTGATAATGAAATGTTATAAGGATTACGTTGCTTGTGTTTAATAATACAACCATGTATACAATGATAGTTGAAAGGAGCTATAGACTAATTGATGACAACTAAAAGGAGTTGTGTTAGCAGATTTAGTACATATCTATGTTAACTAACTGATGTACAGCTAAAAGGAGCTGTAGTACGAATGAATGAAATGAAATGGAAATGTGCATGTGATGGATATGAAATGTGAAATGTGAACGATGTGAAATGTGAAAGGCTACGTAAAGTGAAATGTTATGAAATGCTAAAGTTATGAACATGAACAGATATTGATGGTTGAATAATGACAGATAGAATAATGTATTATGATATTATCAGTATTTATACTAGTAGAACATGTTATGTTTGGGCGGGACAAACTCTTTGCCTGAGGGCTTGCTGAGTAAGGCGAGTGCACTAGTAGTATTAGATATAGTAGTAGGCTGCATAACGTACTAGGGTAGAGGAAAACTATTTGTATGGGTGGGTAGAGTTCCCTATTCTCGGGGGCCTTCGCTAGTAAAATTTTGTATGAACTATGTGAGTACGAGATTAATCTATCACTTGAGGGCTTACTAAGTAAGGTGAGTACCCTGGTATGCTTTAGTTGTGACCTTTTGGGTTACCTAAGATATTAGAGCAGAGGTGTACTACTTGTATGGGCGGGTAATCACCCCTATCCTTGGGTAGTTTCATAAGTAAATACTTTGCATGTGTTTGAATAGGATCAGGAAATGTTTTCAGAATTTATGTTGGCTACACGATGTTTTAATATATATTGTTTCTTCCCTTACTGACATGTGTCTCACCCGAATACAAACTTATTTTTTTCAGGACCACCACAAGATCAAGCTTAAAGAGCTTGAGTTGGATATGGCATTTTTAGGGTTATAGAAAGAGAAAGGGTATAAACATTTTGATGATATTTTTGGGATGTGTATGTTTTATCTTTTATTATTATGTTTTAAGTTTTTTGAGATATGGAAGGTTGTGGAACATACTGGTGTTGTGAATACTGAATGTTTTTTTGGAGATATGTGTGTATATGAGAATACAGGTGATGAATGGTTATTATGAATTATGGATAGAAATAGTAAACTATGGTATATTTTTATGATTGAGAATCATAGTTATGTTTTCCATTGCGTACATGGTATTTATTTATGGATTATCAGGATTTAATCAGGCATAACGCACTGGATCGGGTTTAAAGGTTTGGGGTGTTACATGCTGGCACCATAAGAACTTGACACTTGTGGCCTTGTCCTCCACACACGTCTTCCCTCGTATGGCCTCTCTACGATCGTCCAATTCGAGCTTTACGGCAACAGACAAGATCATGCCACAATCACGATCTGTGTCTCATTAAATCAAACACTCACAATGCAACACATGGCAAATTGGTCTTGATCAAACCTTAAAAAGGTTGACCCTTTTTTTGTACCGGTTCTCCTCCAAACCGGTTTGGGTCATTTAAACCGATAGTAGACCGGTTCCTATTTAATTATTTTTTATAAAATTAAAATTCAAAAAAAATTTAGAAAAATTCAAAAATGCATAAAAAGTATTTTTGAAGTTTAGAATGTTTTGCATTTAAAAAATCTCAAGAAATACAATAAAAATTCAAAAAATTTACAAAATTCTCAAAAATGATTTTGAAAACTAAAAATTTGTTTATGCACTTTAAAAATTTAGAAAAAATCACAAAAATATTTTGAAGCTTAAAAAATGTTTCGCACTTGAAAAATTCACAAAAAAAATCAAAAAATAAAAAATTTCACAAAAAATGTGTTTAGGATTAAAAATTGTTTTTGAACTTATAAAAATCAGGAAAAATAAAAAATTCAAAAAAAAAAAGAAAAAAAACTAAAAAAATTTGTCGATCTTGATTTTCATGATTTCGTTTTAATTGTCTTTTTGTTATTTCAAAAATCCAAGAAAAATTATGAAAAATTTCAGAAAAAATGGAAGAAAAATCAAGAAAAATATTTTTGAAGATTAGGATCATTTTTGACACTCTTTGAAGTCCCAACCTCCAGGGGTAATAGTTTCCTACTTAGAAGATTCTATAGAAATTTCAAAAAATTTGGGAAAGTATTTTGTACTCTATTTTCTCGATTTTCCCATCCCGATGATTGCAATGGGAGGCATTGAGCTCTTCGGAGTATGGTATGTTCCGGTTATGAGGGAATACTTATATATTATTTTACTTTGTGCATTTCTTTACACTTTTTGAAAGGGAGTAATTTCGTAAGCTTATTAAATTTATTTTGGGATAATTTTCAATTTAATTAAGTATCGTTCGTAAGAATGGGCGTGTAAGGGGTGCTAATACCCTCCCCTCGCATAACCGTACTCCCGGACCCGACTCTAGTAGTGCAAACCGATTCCACCCTTAATTGGGTAGTAATCAAGTATTTTAACCACACTTCAAAAGGTTAGTGGTGACTCCATACACATTGTTTTTCATGAAAATCACATTTTCAAAATCCACACACTTCTTCATTATCATTTTTGAGTCGTCCCAAGTTCGCGTCTGGGAACGTCATTTACCAAAAAAAATTGTTGGATAACTTAGTTTGATTCACCACAAATTAGGACACACCTTAGAATTCCTTAACCAAGGCTTGAGTTGCAATGGAACTATTGTGCACTTGTGATAGTCCAAGTGAATACTGACGCTACTAATAACTATGAAGGATATATCTTGATGTTATTCTTCACAAGTTAGACTAGCTCTGAAATCCTTTGTGCACACTTTGATATATGGACGAATATGCAACAAATGAAATGATGTAATGTTGGCCATGTGGGAGTAACCTGGTGGTGGTCGTGTGGGCGATGGATGGAAGACATGAAAGAGGGAAATGAATGGAATAAACTGCTGGATATTTAGTGGTCTCTCACCACCTAATCTCTGGGGAGAATGAACGTAGCCTCTCGCCACTCAATCACAAAGATCAAAACAAAGCTATACAAGCTTCACAAAGACAAAGTTTTTAATTCAATATTAATATATTCTCTCTAGCTTACTGCTTTTACAACAATTACAATGGTGAGGAAGGGGAAGACATAAACATAACTAGCTAAGCTAGCATAGGGGGACAAAATAAATGCACACAATTAATTCCCATATAAGCATGGGAGACACAACTCTCAACACACTCACAATTTTCAAACATAATAAAAACTCTCATTTTCTAGACACACTTAATAAGCACACAACTTACAACACATATTAAACACTAAGCACACTTGCAAGTTAAGTTATCTTACAATAATACAAAGTAAGTCAAAGGGTAGGCCCAGCCGTGTGGGGCCCAATATGGAATCGTGTTGGGCCCATAAGACCATGTGGGTCCCACAAGGGGTCTTGATCTCGGATTTGCTTCAGCATCTCTGTTGGGGTCTTTCTCACACTGGAACTTCTTCTAGATACTATGTGAGTTCCTGTGTAGCAATGAACAAAAGGGGCATCTGGAGGTCGTCCATGTGTTAGCATGTCGACAAAGGAAATGTGGACATCTGGAGGTCGTCCACGGGTCATAACATTTGCAAAAGAAAGGGGTAACGCATGTTGATCCCCATCAAATAATAAAAGATTTCTTCTTGGGCCTTCATCAAGCCTCATCTAGCAAGCTTAAGCTTCTTATGACACTCCACCTTGTATATTTTTTAAAACTACTAGAAAATCCTCTGAAGTTTAAATCTACTGACAACATGAACCCTCCGCTAGTTGACTGTTTGTCAACCATTAAGTACATGTCAAAAAAATGACTTTTTAATTTTAATAAAATAATATTTTAAAATAATATTGACTTAAATAAATTGAATTAAAAAGTTGGCTAGTGTAATGTCTTAAAAAGCAAATGGCTGAATTGAAAACTTACCTAATTCTCAAATTGAACACTTTGTTGGTCCAATCGCTTTGAATCAATCAATTGATATGAGTATGACAAAATAATTTTATTACTATTTCAAATTTTTTAAAAATATATATAAGTAAAAATAAAATTATATCGACACAAATAAATTAAATTAAAATTTTGGCTAGTGTAATATCTTGAAAATTGAACAAACGAATTGGAAATCTAACTGATTCTCGAATTGAATAGTTTAATTGTCCAATTGTTTTAGATCAATCAATTGATATAAACATGACAAAATAATTTTATTATTATTTTAAATTTTTTTAGAAAAATATAAAAAAAATACTAATAAATCATAACCAATGTCTAATAATTATAGTATTACAAAATGTTTGTTAGATGTAATTTCATAAAAATCTAATGACTAAACACATCATAAAACAAATAAAACATAATTCAATATTTTTAAATTCAAGTAATCTATCAAACATAATGCTAAAAGATATAAATCAAAATTTAAAAATGCATACTTCATAAATCAAAATTATCTAACATAATGCTATAAAAAACATAAACTAAAATTTCAAAATTCATATTTCATAAACTAAAATTATAAAGTTGAATGTTAGTTGTACTTTATGTAAAACATGAGTACTAAATAGATAAAGAACAAATTTATATTAATTGATTGACCTATGATCTAACCAGTTTACCAATCTTTTTATATTTTATCCAAGTTGTTATGTTAATAAATAGGAGATTCAACTAAACTTGGAAAACAAGTAGCACTTCGACCAACTGGTTGATATAAGTCAATTTTTAAACTGTGATTTAATTTTAAAGATATATTTAGTAATTTAATTTGCATGTAGATGGTAATAACAAATTTTGGGACAATAAAATTATTTAAGTATTTTTTATGAATTATTAGATTATTTTTTACATATATTTTTAATTTTTAAAAATAATAATTTAATTGTTGTCATGCTTATATCATCTGATTGGCTAGAACCTATCAGGCTCATTAACTCGAGAACTAGGTGTCTAATCACTTACAAGATCAATTTCCAAAATATATTCTAATTAACTGAACACTTTTTTCAACTTAAATTGATGTCATTTTCTTAAGTTATCATCGATTAGAAGTGAATGAAAAATGACAAAATTATCATTTATTCATTTTTTTCCACATATATTTAACCATTGACTAATGGTCAAGTAACGAAATGTTCATCTTATCATTAAGTTTAAACCTCAGGGAGGTTTTTTGTAGTTTTCAAAAAATACGAGGGTGGAATGTCATTTATAGAAAACTCCCCCCGCCCGCGGCCAGGGGGGGGGGGGAGAGTGTTGTTGAATTTTACCCTAAAAAAAAAATAATAACAACAACAATAACCATAATAATAATTTTCATAATTACAGTTATAACTAATAATAATAAATAATAATATATAACAACAACAACTATAATAATAATAATAATAATTAGTAAAATAACAATAACAACAACGTAATAATAATTATGATAATTATTATCGTTAGAAAATATAAAATATTATAATTTAAAAATGTACACTTTTTTTAAAAACAGTCAAGTTTTTTTTTTTAATACTAACTATTAAAAGATACCAAATGTTGGGGGAAAAATCAAGATTTTGATTCCTAAAATCTATTTGTCTTACTAATCAAATGTTGTAATACCCACTTTTCTACACGTTTGATACATAAGAATAAAATTAAAAGAAATAAAATCTAATTTATTACATCATTTCTTTTCCACTCCACCAACCAATCATATCATTTTTATTCTTTTCTTTATTCCATTTCTACATCAAGTAATGGGCTTGCCAAAGGAAGAGTGGGGAAAAAAAGAAAAAGGAAAATCTCCAACGTTGCACTGCAAACTTCTTCATACGACTACAGAGAGAAAAATGAGCACAGCGTTTCCATTTTTGAAGGACAAAGGAACTCAAATGGCACTGCGTTTCAGCTTTTAGGTATACCCTCCAAAGGGTTCTCTTCCTGAATCGGTGAGAAGCTCTAAATTTGTTCGTTTCGCCTGTTTTGGTTCTGGGATTGAGAGCGGAATTGTCGATTGAAGGAGGCATGTGGAGCATCCCTGGGGAGAATGTCATCAAAATCTTACCACGACTGCCTGTCAGAAGTCTTGTTCGCTTGAACTGAATGTAAATCATGGTAGAATTTGATCACTAGTCCTGCATCCATAGAAGCCCATCTTAGTTCTCCTGCTAAATACCCTCAACTCTTACTAATGAGTTATCGCTCTGATCATCGTCAACCATTCTGTTCTTTGCGGTCCACTAGAACTCCTTTCCATTGAGCCGTGAGAAACCATGATTTTTGTGGGTTCATGTAATGGGCTGATGTGTTTGTCAGCCCCCGCCAGCATTTTGAATGTCCATTCCACATTTTCACGCAGGACTGGTCTAAGCAACACATATGTTTGTGGAACCCATCAATCATGGAATTTAGAAGATTTCCAGATTATAGTACCCCTTCTATGTTTCCCATTTTGGATTTGATTATCACTGCAGTAATGTAAATATGTATGATTATAAAGCGATGGCAATTGGGGAACCTGAACAAAGGTGGGATTATGGAGTTGAGGTCTACAATCAAAGACTTGAAAGTGCTCTTCACAAATGGAGCAACAGTTCTATTGATGGTGGTAGTAAAACGGTTCTTAATGGATCTCTTCATTGGAAAACTGCCAAGATATAGGTGATGATATTGGTCTGCTTATTTCATTTGACATGGCTAGTTGCCACGCCTTCCACATTCAAACTTTTGTCTTGGTGTAGTGGGAGGATGACTGTCCTTGTTTCTTAACGAGCAAATGCATGAAAAAACAAAAATAAATAAATATAAGAAAATGAAATTTATTTAATTTTCTTGTACCTAGATTCTTTTTTAAATTCATTTGATGTTCTTGGAAAAGAATACTGTTGTATTGTAATCACAAAATATTTATGGTGAAATGTGTCCATGATTTGAAGATTTAAGACAAACTTCTTTGATCAACTAGCTTCAATACAAACTTTATAACATGAAGCAAACTCAGTGCTCTATGTTTTTGCTTCTTTTTTTTTTTTGGAAAATTAGCTTACATGGTTGAGGAGTTTGCTTGTAGCATTAGGGGCTTGCAAAGATCTTCTAAAATGGGTTGGTGCTCTTGCATCTATTTTTATTTTTTTGTAGATGACCTTATCTTTTGTGTAAAAGCTACTGTGGAAGCCTCAATTGTTTGTCAATGCTTCAATGATTAATGTGCTATATTTCACAAACCAAGGTTGTCTAGAGCATTTTTCTCACTTACGACAACTTGTCTAGTGGATATTCACGTTACTACCATCCTTGAAATAATAGCGTGAATTTGTGTTTTGAATTATGTGGCATTCTAATAAAGTAGAGTGATTCTTTGTGCATAGTGATGTTTCTATGTTAAGAGTCGAATGCTCTTCAGGAGTAGGTTAGTGTTCATCAATTTTGTAAATTCACTACTATTGTGTTCTCCTCAATCATTTTGAAAAATTTCAGTTTTAAGTCTTCTTCATCTTGATCAAATGGTGCATAGGATGATCCCACAAATCCCAACTCTATCAAGCCCTCTTTGTCTCCTTGGCTGGATCTTCGACGCACTTGGTGGCATCGCGTAGAGATCTAGAGAAGGCAAAGACGCTGTTGTGATTAAAAAGGAAAGGTTTAATATTTGATTTGAAGCGGATTGCTAGCAAATCACTGTAATCGCCAACATCAATTTGGTTGAAGACATATTTTTTGATGATTTGAAACTTTGATTTGACCTCAATGGAGATTTTCTAACAATTTGCATCCATTTGAAGTACAAAAGTCATATACAACTCTCATTTACTTTCAAGCTGCTTTTGGTGGGAGTATATAGCGCACACCCTTTTGATTGAGTGGGCGAGACTAGGAGCCGAGAGGGGAGATTGGGAAAGATAAAAGGGAGGTGGGATGAAAGGAGTAGGAGAAAGAGGCCCATAGCTTCACAAGCAAGTGTGCCTAAAATTTGAGAGTACTTTTGCTTTTCAAATAATTTTCTCCAATTCATACATGGGATTGATAATAATGAACGCTAGTCTAATTCAGTCCAGTCCTAGCCCCCAAAATAAACGCACCCAATGTCATCGGCTGTTTTAAAACACTTGTTTCATTAACTTTCACTTAGATTAAAAAAATTGTTTAAGTTGCTTGAAAGCATTGATTTTAAAATGGATTTCCTTTACCTTGGATTTGAACAAAGCTAACCAAATATAAAATTATATTAAATTCCTACTTAAACCTACTATATAACATCTTGATGGAATTGAGTTATACTTCTTCTCCAAGTCCTCCATCATTTTTAAATTTCAATCACATTCTCTGTCATGTTTGTTAAAAAACATGACTAGAAATTTTCTAGATGTGTCCACATTTTTGTACGCTTTACATATTGTTTATATTGCTGAAAAAGTGATTGGTTTTAGAAATCCCGCCCACAATTTATATGGGCCTCCTGGAAAACATAATGAACATTTTCTCATGATATTTCACATACCATCAAGGTTCAGATTTAGGCATTTAAATTAACTTTGATGATTGATAGAATAAAGTTCACAGTAAAGTTAATATACTAAATAATTACCAAGAAGGTAGCATATATTATATTGATCAAAATATCTATTGTGCTCCTGAAGAACAGTAGTTACCTTGGTTTGATTTTTTATTGGTCTAGAATGCTACTTCTTAAATTAAAAGCGAAGGTTTACTTTTTCGAAGTTACAAGCTACTACTGTTTCAAACACTTCTAAATTTTATATGGTAGAATAGAATGAATAGTGTTTTCTGAAATGTCACCATAAGCAGAAGTACTGGACACCTCTCTGCTACAACTTGACGCCCAAAATATACATTTTAAAACTGAAAAGAGAGAAACTTGTGTTGTGCCAGTGAAAAAAAACAGTGAAGTAAAGTTGTTCATGCAGATCTCCATTGGTGAGAAATAGACGCTTACAATCCCAGTACCATCTGCCTTTGTGGTGCGATGTTTGTCAGGCCTTTATACGAACCACAAATGAACCTTTTCATAAAAACAACACAAACCAAAAATTAAGAAAGCAAATACATGGTTCAACAAGACAGATTATGAGGGAAAAAAAAGAAGATATAAATAAGGTTAATAAACCAATAAGGAACACTAGAATATAATGGGAATAAATGACATTACAATTGCTTTCAGGGCACTCAATGCCAGTTGAATTTCTCAGCTATCACAGAAATATTGTGAGTTTTCTCTTCACTTTGTTGAATGCATATTTTTATTATCATTATCAGAAAAGCTTGCGAGGCTAATCTGGCATCCATGGGATAAAATTAATGGAAAGAGAATCAATTCTCTTCAGTTGCTTGAATGCATAAAATAAGGAATGCTTGCACAACCCATGTGGGGATTTAATGGGGCATGGTAAAAGATGCACCCAAGGTGCATTCTTCACAGCCCTCCCAATCGATGGTCTTCTTAGCCATTCCATTGTCTACATTTTGTTCTTCAAGACTATGAAAACAAGTTGATACTTGAAGCCAAGGCTCGCTCAGTTTTAAGAGCAGCTTTAGCATGACCAAGGCCATGGGTTCAACCTTCAACCCCTCCCTGTTCAATGTACCCCAAAAAGGGGGAAAAAAAAAAATTAAGTCGATGCTTTCACATATTACAAGAAAAGTGAAAAATAACAAAACATCAGAGCAAAGGAGGCCAATAAGAAACTCAGGCTCAAATATCAAGGTCAAAATGGAAAAGCAATCAAAAAGCCTGAAAATATTCAAAAGGGACGCTCACATGTACAGTGATTGCTTCCAAAAATAATTGTAATTATTGGCCTAATGAAGGGGACTGTAATTGTGAATGTTAAAGTAAGTGACTCCAACCATTCCCACCGTGTTCATCAATTCAGAGTTTGAGGAAGTTGGGGGGGGGGGGGGGGAGGATATTATCATCATTTACTGGTTTTTATGTCATTCAAACATGAGTGCACCCTTTTAGTACTCGGAACAAGAAGCACTATAGGCACAAGATCCAAGATCAGCTGAGGGCATTACTGATCTCAACAACCAACTGCAATGAACAGGTAACAACATCCAAGGGGAAGCCAAATAAGAATGCAGGGATTTGCAATTTACATGTGGAACTAGTGAAGTTGGTAGAAGAGAGATACTAGCACTCACATTTGGAATAAATACACAGATAATAATGGAGAACCTAAATAGTAAATTTACAACCTAGGGAGCAGGCCCAAATAGGAGCTGACAGTTTTTTTGATGAGAAAAATACAACAGGAATAAGGCATGGATAATAGTGGAGAAAGTATCCAAGGATGAGGTAGAAAAATGAGAGGAAAAAATTATAAAAATTATTAGGAAGAGTGGTACAACGGTACAAGTAGATGAGAAATAATTACTCATTGTTGCATATGTACCCAAAGAGGATTCAAGACCTGCATCTGGGGTGGAAAAGATTCGCAGTTAAAAAACAATATTACAAAGACAAATAGAGAACACTACACGCGGTCCAGACTCCAGAGGTGTAATGGGCAAATGGCCAAATACATAAAAGAAGGCTCTTAAGATGATTTTTTTTCAGAGGGACGTAACTAAGAAAGATGAACTGCATACATATCAACAGCATCAATTAAACAAATGCTGACAAAATTTCTAATAACATTGCACTAGTAGCTCAAGCCATAACTAGTGCCACTTAAGAACTGAGATCAAAGATTATGATTCAACAGAAGGTGCTACCTATTTCATAAAGCTATCCATGGGTTGAATTCAAAACTGCAAATTTTAAACTGAGCTTGTGTATTAACTGGTTACAACCCCAAATACATAAAAGAAGGCTCTTAAGATGAATTTTTGACAGAGGGATGTAACTAAGAAAGATGAACTGCATACATATCAACAGCATCAATTAAACAAGTGCTGACAAAAATTCTAATAACATTGCACTAGTAGCTCAAGCCATAACTAGTGCCACTTAAGAACTGAGATCAAAGATTATGATTTAACAGAAGGTGCTACCTATTTCATAAAGCTATCCATGGGTTGAATTCAAAACTGCAAATTTTAAACTGAGCTTGTGTATTACCTGATTATAACCCTAACCTGACCTTTACACCATGCCACTATGACTAGAGTTGAAGCGTAATCAACTCCCCAAACAAATTATAGTAAAAATCTTCTAAAAATACAAATAGAATAAGGGGCAGTTATTTCCTCTTATGCTTCATCTGCTAAATTATATTTTTCTAACTTGTGGACGAAGACCTAGGGAAGAGTTACAAATTTGAGGGAGCTGAAATATACATACATGAAAAATTTAAATGCCAATAAGATTAATTTTGAGATAATTAAATTTAAGATTGATAATGCCCATGATTAAGGCTAGAAACGAAGGTCTTAGAAAATCAATTTGGTTTTATGTTTGGGAGATCTACGACATAACCTATATCTATTAAGAAGATTAATGGAAAAATTTAGGGAAAAGAAGAGGGACTTGCATATGGTATTTATTGACTTCAAGAAAGCATATGATATGGTACTTAGAGAAGTCCTATGGTGGGTTTTAGAAAAAAAAAAAAAAGTTGTATGCAGTAGGTATGCTAATGTCATTAAGGATATGTACGATGGAGTAATGACTAGTGTAAGGACTATAGATGGAGAAACTATAATTTTTAAATCAACATAGGTGTACATCAAGGATCTGCTTTGAGCCCTTATCTTTTTTGCTTTAGTGATGGACCAACTGACTAAGAACATTCAAAATGAGGTGTCATGGTGTATGTTGTTTGCAGATGATATTGCATTGATTGATGAAACTAGGGGCGGAGTAGGCACTAAGTTAGAATTATAGAGAAAAGCTTTGGAATCTAGAGGCTTTAGGATAATTAGAAATAAGACAGAGTATATGAAATGTAATTTCAATAATGGTCAAAGGAATATTGGAGACAGTTAAACTTGATGATAGAGAAATAAATAACACTTGTAGATTTCGATACCTTGGATCTATTATACAAGTTGAAGGAGAAATTGAAGATGATGTGATGCATAGAGTTAAAGCAGGTTGGGTAAAATGGAGAAGTGTTTCAAGTGTGCATTGTGATTGTAGAATACCCTTAAAATTAAAAGGGAAGTTTTATAAGACGGTTATAATACCAGCTATGCTATATGGATCATAATGTTCGGCAACGAAAAAACAGAATATCCAAAATATAAAAGTTACCGAGATGAGAATGCTTAGATGGATGAGTGGTATAACATTGAAAGATAAATTAAGAAATGAACATATTTGCAATAAGTTAGGTGTAACTCCTATAGAAGATAAGATAAGATAAGGGAAAGACGACTAAGATGATTTGAATGCTTGCAACGTAGGCCACATAGTGCGCCAGTGAGGAAGAGCGAGTTAGTTACTGTGGGGAGTAGTAGGAGGGGTAGCGATAGACCTAAAATAACTTGGTATGAGATAGTAACGATTCAATAGTCCTAAATTTGTCAAAATAAATTGTCTATGATCGCATAAATTAGAGAAAAAAGGATTTATATAGCCAACCCCACCTAGTGGGACTTAAGGCTTGATTTTGTTATTGTCATTGTTGTAATGCACATGATTCCATTTACCGGTAGTCCAATAGGTTGCGGGACAGGAACTAAGGGGGTGTTTGGTTTGTGGCATCACAATATTCCTATGGAATGAAATTCCACGAAATCTCATTCTAGGGAATGAGATGCCTATCTCATGGGAATATTTTTGTTTGGTTTGCAATGTAATATTTCCAAGAAAATACTGATTTCCATGTCAAAGTTTGGTTAAAGATGGAAATCTTAACATGCATTTGACATGTCAATAACAAATATATGAAGAATGTTTATATTTTCAACATAAAAACTTACTCATAATACATAGTTAAATCCATGTCCTAAAATTTTCAACCATCATAAATTTTAAAAAAATTCTCACTTAAATAATCAATTAACCAAAATAATTGAAGGCAATGTGATGTCTAAATATTAACCATTATATTATATTATTATAACTATATTATATTATTATAAAACAATAATATAAATATTACTATCCTTTTATTAATAATTTATAATTTTAAATATAATAACTTAGTGTGATAATACTATATTGTAGGGTTATTATTGTCCAACCTGCCAAAGTAGCGAGAGCGGTTCAAAAAGTAGGATTCCCATGTGCATGAAATTCCTAATTTTCAATGGAACTTACCCATGGGGAGTGTGGGAACAAAATAATCATGTTTTGTGGAAATCCTTTCATTCCCAATAAAGTGAACATTCTCGCTAAGTCAAATTCCTATACTCAAACAAACATGGGAATAAGATGTCATGCACTACATTTTATGAATCTTGAAAGATGCCACAAACCAAATGCCCCTTAAGGGTTGGTGATTTGGCTAGACTAAGTTAGGCTAGACTAAGCCCCTTGAACCTTTGTTTGGAGCAACAAAGGTGCAGCATAGAACTAGCTTACAGGGAGATCTTTAGCCCATTTACATGGTATAAGGCTGGCCAATTTCTCCCATGAGCTAGGAGTAGCTCAGCAATAAAAGGACTAGATTGCCCTCTATATTTTCTTCTTTTGTTATATTTGCTCTTTTCATCAGGGGTATTTTGATGTTTTGAACAACTAGACTATCCACAAGACATGGCAATCCAAACATGGAATTGGACAACTACCCTAGGACACTATCTTCTGGAAATGGGGAAGAAGGCTTCCAAACTAAGGCACGAAGGGTTTGTTTGGAGCCACTTATGGGAAAGTGCTTTTTCCCAAAAAGCGATGAATTTCATAGGTGCTGATAATTAGTGTTGAAAAGTTTTGAAAGTCATTAGTGCAGATTGGTTTTCTCTAAAAATAAAGTGTTGATAATAAGTACTCGTAGAATAGTGGTGTTAGGTTCTCTTCACTTTTTTATTTTAAATGTTGTATGAATAATATTATTATATTTCAACTTGTAATAGATAACAAATAAAAAATGATTGTTAAATTATATCAATAACATTATTAAATAAATTAACATTTTCAACTAATATGTTCTAATTAATATATTAATAAACATTTCAAATATTTTCAAATTCAAAATTTAATTAATATTTATGCTATTTAATCAGTATTTTTCTAAAATAAATAATATATATTTTTTATTTTTAATAAATTTATTAATTTATGTTTATTATAGTATTAGTTTTATAATATTTTTCATAATTCATTTTAGTTAGACATTAATCAGGGAGAGAGGGACATGAATACCCAATCTACAAATCAAAGAAAACCCCCTCCTCCATCCGCAAATCAAAGAAAGCCCCCTCCCCCCTGCAAATCAAAACCCAATCTGCAAATCAAAGAAGACCCTTCCCTCTCTACAAAATCAAAACCCAATCTTCTTCACTCCCTCTACCTCCCTTCAGGTTGCTGTGCTAAGCCTCACCACAGCACTTGTCACCATGCTACACCAGATTGCCACTTGGATCACTGGTAGCCTGCTTTCTCTAATCGAGCATGTAGCTTTTCTTTGTCTCCGTTGCAATTGCCTTGTTCTTTTAGATCTAAGAAGGAGGGAGGAGAGGGAGAGAGGCCAGGTATCGCTCAGGAGAAGAGTGAGACAAGGACAGAGAACTGAGAAATGAAGGCTGTTTAATATTACAGAAATGCCATGGCCTAGTTACAGTAGGCATTTGAGTGGCCAAAAAGCCATCCCTCACTGCTTCTCAAAATCCACTAAAAAAATTCTTTAAGATGTGGTTCTTCAAAGGAACTTTTCACAAAGTACTTAATTTTGTGCAAACATCACTTTTTCGCACAAGTATTTATTTTAAGTGAAAAGTACGATAAGCACTAGTTAGCTATTTAAGATATTCTTTTAATAACAGATTGTATCTTTAGAATCAGGCCTATACAGCTAAGTTTCCTATTCTGTTAGGGTGTCCCATAAATCATAGGATTTGATTTATTAATTTACTTTTTAGGAATGCTAGGTTTGTTGTATATATTCACATGTAATGTTCAGATCAATACATAACTCTTTTCAATTTTCAACATGGTATCATAGCCAAATTAGGCTCCTTAGGGTTTCAATTTTTTTCAGCCTTCATCGTAGATATTTCCAGCCTTCATTGCTGGTTTCTTCCCGTCTTTGCAGACCTCTGTTCTACTCTATATTTTGAGCTTGTGCACCTCTGTTTCTGCCAAACAGGGCTTGTTTCGTCAAAGCCTTAAAAACTTCTATTTGCCTTCGTTGCCAATTTTTCTCTTCAGTGGGAGTTGAGTCTCGTGGGCCTGTTCCGGATTTTGATCAGAAGGCCAAGCCTTCAAGATGTCAGAAATCGTGGAGACTACTACTACAGCCCAATCAGAAGAGGTAATCCGACCCCAACAAGCAGGAGATTTGCAGAATATTCATGCCTCCTACAGGTTAGATGGAAAGAACTACCTTAATGTCTCAACTCATTCACACAGTGTTGAAAGGCAAGGGAAAGATTAGCCATCTCACAGGTACAGGTCCTAAACCAGGGGATCCTAAGTTTGAAGCATGGGGTGAAGAAGAATCTTTGTTCATGGCATGGTTGTGGAATTCAATGATTCTAGAAATAAGTGACACATGCATGTTTTTGGCTACTGCAAAGGACATCTGGGATGCAATTCAGCAAACCTATTCCAAAGCTAATGATGTGGCACAAGTGTACGAGGCCAAGGTAAAAACTATGGCTGCAAAACAAGGGAATAAAACAGTCATTGAATATGCAAATCAACTGAAATCCTTGTGACAGGAATTGAATCACTACCGGGTGATAAAAACAAAATGCACCGATGATGCAGCGGTTCTAAAGGCCTTTATTGAACAAGATAGGGTGTATGATTTTCTGGTTGGACTTAATCCAGAATTTGATCAAGTGATTATACAGATTCTTGGGAAGCCGGAGGTTCCAAACTTTAACGAAGTAGTGGCTATAATCCGAAGTGAAGAAAGTAGAAGAGGGTTGATGCTTGAACCACAAATCACTGATAGTTTGGCTATGGTGGCTAGTGGTAACAATAAATCAGCCACAAACAAGGAGAGAGGAGCAACACTTGAAGGAGAAAAAGGTGGCTAGCCGAAAACCCAAAATCGTGACGGATTATGGTGCACTTACTGCAAGAAGTCTCGTCACACCCGTGAAAAATGCCGGAAACTTCATGGAAAGCCTCCAAGCCAAGAATGGGGCCAAAAAGGAGGACAACCATGGAACAATGGACAAATCCACATTGCTGCAAGACCACAAGGTGAATCGATATCGCAGGAGCTGAGTAGTTTCAACCAAGAAGAGATTGAGAGGCTGAGATCACTTATCAACAGTCTTGGAAAACCTGAAGGATCTCCAGGTACTTGTTCTTTGGCATATTCAGGTGAGCTTCCATCTTCTATTGGATTAAATGTCTCAGATAAAACCTTTACCAACTCTTGGGTCAAGGACTCAGGAGCAACCGATCATATGACCCATTTATCCAACATTTTTTCAACATATACTCCATGCCCAAGCAGTAGGAAAATTTCCAAAACAGATGGATCCTTTACCACTGTAGCAGGTTTTGGGGATGTGAAAATAAGACCATCAGTAACTTTGAAAAATGTCCTTCATGTTCCTAAATTTACCACAAATCTGGTCTCTATACATAAACTCACTCTAAGATTTATGTTGTAATGTGATTTTTGACAGTAGTAATTGTATATTTCAGGACAAGGATTCGGGGAAGATGATTGGACGTGCTAGGGAAAGGAATAGCCTCTACTATCTTGAAACACCAAGTCAGTTGCACATGACCAAGGACAGATTATCTTCTTCCTTTATGTCAGAGTTTGTCTAATCCAATAAAGAAAAAATTTTACTTCATCATTGTCGACTTGGACATCCATCGTTTAGGGTTATTAAAGTTATGTTTCCTTCCTTGTTTACGGATTTAGATGTTGAAAAATTTCAGTGTGAGGTATGTGAACTTGCTAAACACAAGCGTGTACCTTTTCCAATTAGTTACAAAAGAAGCTCAATTCCTTTCTAATTCACAGTGATATTTGGGGTCCATATATTGTTTCTAATGTTTTTGGGGCAAGATGGTTTGTTTCTTTCATTGATGATTGCACTCGTGTTACCTGAATTTTCCTGCTTAAACATAAGTTTGATGTTAGTATTGTGTTCCCAAATTTCTATTCCAAGATCAAAAACCAATTTGGGGTCAATATCAAAAGGTTTAGGTCAGATAATGCCAGGGACTATTTCAATCAAATTCTTACCCCACATTTTCAGACAGAAGGAATAGTACATGAGTCATCTTGTGTCAACACCCCACAGCAAAACGGGGTAGCACAGAGGAAAAATGGACATCTCCTTGAAAAAACCAAAGTTTTGTTGTTTCAAAAAACTGTGTCTAAGGTTTTTTGGGGGGAAGCAGTTCTAACAGCCACTCATCTGATAAATCGTTTGCCTTCAAGAGTCTTGGGTTTCAAGAGTCCTATGGACATACTTTCCACATTCTACTCATACCTAACCACTACAAACAACCTTGTTCCTAGGATTTTTGGGTGTGTGTCATTTGTCCATGTTCATAGTCACAACAAGGGGAAATTAGATCCGAGGGCTCTAAAATGTGTCTTTGTGGGCTATTCTTTGACTCAAAAAGGATATAAGTGTTACCACCCTCCGTCAAAGAAATTCTACGTCTCGGTGGATGTTACGTTCAATGAACAAGAGTCTTATTTCACTAATCCTTATCTTCAAAGGGAGAATTCAACTAGGGAAGATAAAGAAGATTTTTTTCTTGATTTGCCATCAATTCCTATGTCTAAAACCTCGAACCCTATACATGTACCTCCTTGTTCATCTTGTTCCAACGATGTACCTGAGAGTTTTTCTGAACCTGTGCCTGAAACACCAAATGAACCCAAAGAAAAGACCAATTCTGCTCCTAGAAATATCATATTTGGCAAGGTGTTCACAAGAAGGAAGATGGTTGTTCCTGAACCAATGCAAGTCCAAGAGTCCAACTCAGATCGTTTGAATGAGGTAACAATTGTTAACCATCCATTGCAAGATGAAACTGAATCTCATGTTGATAATGACGACCAGGACCTTCCAATTGCCATTAGGAAAGGAACTCGAAAATGCACAAAGCAACCATTGTACCCTCTTGCACATTTTTTGTCGTTAAGAATTTTTCACCATCCCATAGAGCCTTTCTTGTAAGCCTAAATACCATCACCATTCCTACCACATTATCTTAGGCTTTGTCCAATGGAAAATGGAGACAAGCTATGAATGTGGAGATGGAGGCGTTGGAAAAGAACAAGACTTGGGAGTTGGTGAAGTTATCGGCAAGAAAGAAATCGATGGGCTGTAAGTGGGTATATACAGTGAAGTATAGGGCAGATGGGTCGATTGAGAGATACAAGCGCAGTTGGTAGCCAAGGGGTATACTCAAACCTATGGGATTGATTATTTAGAGACCTTTGCTCCTGTTGCAAAGATGAACACAGTTAGAGTATTATTATCACTGGTAGCTAATTATGGTTGGGAGTCGCAACAATTTGATGTCAAGAATGCTTTCTTACATGGGGAACTAGAGGAAGAGATTTATATGCAGATTCCACCAGGATATGGGAAGAATTTGGCTGCTCACACTGTGTGTAAATTGAAAAAGGCACTGTATGGCCTTAAGCAATCACCACGAGCATGGTTTGGGAGATTTGCAAGAGTTATGTTGGCTATGGGATACAAACAAAGTCAAGGGGATCACACATTGTTCATTAAACACTCTCCTTCAGGGGGAGTTACAGTCCTTCTAGTGTATGTTAATGACATAATAGTGACAGGAGATGATGCTAAGGAGAAACAGGTCTTGAGTCAATATTTGTCTAAAGAGTTTGAGATTAAAGCGTTAGGGAGACTGAAGTATTTTCTCGGGATTGAGGTTGCTCACTCTAGGTAGGGAATTTTTATCTCTACACAGAAGTATGTCACAGATCTTCTCAAGGAAACTGGCAAGACGGCATGCAAACCAGAAGTACACCCATGGATCCTAATCTTAAACTTGGAAAAGCTTAGGAGGATGTCGCAGTAGACAGAGAAATATATCAACGCCTGGTAGGAAGACTCATTTATTTGTCTCACACATGACCAGATATAGCATATGTAGTGAGTGTGATTAATCAGTTTATGCATAGCCCAAAGGAAGTTCATTTACAAGCAACCCATAGAGTACTACAGTATTTCAAGGGAACACCAAGGAAAGGTCTCATGTTCAGAAGAAATGGAGGATAGGTACTTGAGGCATACACTGATGCTGATTATGCTGGATCAATTGTTGATAGAAAATCAACCTCACGATATTGCGCCTTTCTCAGTGGAAATCTTGTGACATGGAGAAGTAAAAAAACAAAGTGTGGTAGCTCGGTCGAGTGCAGAGGCTAAATTTCCGGGAAATGGCTCAAGGTGTGTGTGAACTACTTTGGCTGAAGATCATCCTTGAAGATTTAAAGGTTAAGTGGGATGGCCCTATGAGATTTTATTGTGACAACAAATCTGCAATCAGCATAGCTCATAACCCAGTACAACATGACTGAACGAAGCACATTGAAGTTGACAGACACTTTATCAAAGAAAAGTTGGAGAGTGGATTGATTTGTACACCTTACGTGTCTACACATGGTCAACTTGCTGATATCCTTACCAAAGGGTTGAGTAGCTCTGTTTTCCAAATTACTGTTTCCAAGCTAGGAATGGAGAATACCTATTCACCAGCTTGAGGGGGAGTGTGGGAAAACCGTGTATAATTAGTTAGCTATTTTAGGATATTCTTTTAATAATAGATTGTATCCTTAGAATTAGGCCTATATAGCTAAATTTCCTATTCTGTTAGGGTGTCCCATAAATCATGGGATTTCCTATTCTGTAGGGTATCCCATAAATCAAGGGATTTGATTTATTAATTTACTTTTTAGGAATGCTAGGATTGTTGTATATATTCACATGTAATGTTCATATCAATATATAACTCTATTCAATTTTTGACAATAAGCACTTCTTTTTAAAGTCTTGCGAAATGATACCTAATACTAAGAAAAGGTTATACCTTATTCCAAACTATTACATTAGATTCATGTAAAACTAAGCATATTTCATTTAGCAAAACCTTTAATGGAATGATGTAGGATGGGAAACAAAATATTAGATGGACTAGTTTGACTCCTTTTAGAGGCCTACTCCAAAAACACAAAAAAGGGTTTGTTAGGCCCTAAGCCCAATAGAATTGGGTTTAGTTAATTAGTTAAAATTATGTTTATGCATGGTTTATTTTCTTAACAATGTATGTTCAGATTTTTATTTAATTAGTAAAGAGTTCAGTTGCTTCTTAGTTTTAATTTCTCCAATAAATAGCTTGTTTTAATAGTTTGCACCTGTTGAAGTAACTGCAGTCCCCCCCCCCCCCAACAACAAAAAGAATATATATATATATTACATTTATCCCAACTCTCTCCTCCCTCTCATTTTCATCCTTTTTGTTAGATTACCACCTTACCTAAAAGTTATAAGTTGTTAGGTTGTGGATCAGAAATACATATCAAGTTTTAATACTCACCCTGCACATACAGCCTGATATGACGTGGAGGGAGAAACAAATGATGAATAACACCTATTGGGAATAGAGGTCTTTCATACGCAACAAGAGGTGGACCCTACCAGGGCAACCACGTCCAAGGCAAGTGAGAGGGCAGAACTGCTCAGCGCAGGTCAGCTACGTGCCCAACACGTGGATGAGCTGTCCTACCCTAAGCAGGACAGCTGCGTGCCT
Organism: Malania oleifera; assembly: GCF_029873635.1. NCBI lineage: Eukaryota > Viridiplantae > Streptophyta > Magnoliopsida > Santalales > Ximeniaceae > Malania > Malania oleifera. Next base: position 109,375,651 of record NC_080420.1, on the reverse strand, counting down.
GGCATATGGGAATTTAACCATGACAATATTGAGAGGGCAGTTACAAGGATGCAAATACCCACTTAATAACTACCAAGTTAGTCACAAGCACCATGCCCACTCCATTTTGTATGATCAATTATCCATCCATCAACCGCCACCCCATATGGAACGTAAAAAGAGTGGGGCCACGTAAAAAATCAAGACTTAAAAAGGGAGAAAAACCCTCAAAAGGAATGCAAGTACACACAACCAAAATCTGAACTCTCTTTCTGTTTGGCTCTCAATATTCTTGCTCTATTTGCTGACCCAGGCATTGAAAAGATCCCCTAGAGGCCACTAGGACCTCCCAAGTGCCCATTCCCATTTTGCAAATCTCAAGAGTAGTTTAGTTCATCAACTATCACCTAGATAACTGACTTGATGAACCTTCAAAGCAACGATCCACTTTCCGGCTTCAACAGCCCATTATAAGGAAACAATAATTTTTAAACACCACACAATAAACATGGGCATCAAGACTAAAACCCAAGACCTCTTGGAAATAAGCTCTGATACCAAGTTAGAATACTACTTTACTTAAAAGTTTAATCTGTCAGGTTGTGGATCAACAATGTATATCAAGCTTTTTTAACACTATGCTAAGCAATTGACATGATTAAGAACGATAACATACCCGAAGCACAAAAAGAGCTAACAAAGTCAGTACCAAAGGGAGGCGGGACTAAACTTCCTTGCAAAGTAGGAGCAGAAGCTAAAAGGCAAGAGAAAATAAAGGAGATCCCCTTTAGAGCTTGGCAAGTTGTCTGAATAGGCTATGATGCCAAATAGTGAAGTCTAAAGGGGACGAAAGCCAATAACTCTTTCTTTATCACCATGAGTAGTGATAGAATGATTAGTCCTTTGACCTCTTTTTTTCCACTGGGTTCCCCACTCTTTCTTTATAACATGAATCTTTACCAAATATTCACCGGGGCGTTCCCTACAAGCAAAGTTTTTCACTTATACCACCCAGGTGCAGCGAGAAATGGACAAGGGTGAAGTAAACTGGGTCAGTCTAGACAGGACATGGCTAAGAAGTTAGCATAGAAAATTAGGATTGTATTAGCAACATGTAATATAGGGACTTACGAGCAAAACCATAAAGATAGTGGGTACAATGATTAGAATAAAAATTAACTTTATATGCCTTCAAGAGATTGGTAGGGGAGAAAGCAAGAGAAATTAAAAAATCAAGATTTAAACTTTGGTACACTAGAAAAGAGAAACACCAAAATGGGGTGAGAATCATTGTAGACAACGACCTAAAAGATAATGTGATAGACATTAAAAGAATTGGGGATAGGATCATAAAAATCAAGATAGCTCTATGCCAAGTGATAGTAAATGTTGTTAGTGCATATGCTCCCCAAATAGGCTTAGCAGAAAACCTTAAAAGGATAATTTTGGGAAGATATATGAAAAGACATTTATAGGAGCTTATTTGAATGGACACGTTGGAAAGGACAATATAGGTTATGAGAGGATACAAGGAGGTCATGGATATGGAGATAAAAATGAGGCAGGTGATATAATTTTAGATTTTGCCATGTCCTACAATTTGGTTATATTGAATTACTGCTTTACAAAAAGAGAAGAACATTTAATAACTTTCAAGAGTGGGTAAAATAGAAGCAAAACAAATTTCTTCTTAACTATGAAGGAGGATCTTTTATCATGTAAAGATTGTAAAGTTATCCTAGGTGAAAGTTTGACTACACAACAGACAATCCTCATATCAGATATATATAATAAAAAATGGAAGAGAAAGAGCAACATAAAAAATCAATGCAAGAGGATTAGGTAATGGAGGTTGAAGGGAAAACATATAGTAAAATTCAAAGATAAAATGATTATAGAGAGTGACTGAACAATAAGGGATAACGTAGATGCAAACATTATGAAGAATAGAATGGCTAACTCTATCATAAAGATGGCGGAAGAGGTTTTAGGTGAATTCAGAGGAAATAGTAAAAAAAGCTGGTGGTGGGATCAAGATGTCCAAAAAGTCGTTAACACGAAAAGAAAGTGGTCTAAAACATGACAACGTTGTAGATAGATAGAAAATCTTAAAAAGTATAAAGAGGCAAAAAAAAAAAAAAATGCAAAAAATGCAAAAAATGTTAGTAGTGAAGCTAAACATAGAGCTTATGATACTTTATATACTAGACTATACACAAAAGAAGGAACAAGAGACATTTATAAACTTGCTAAAGTTTGAGAAAGAAAATGCAAAGATTTAGGCAATATAAAATGTACAAAGAATGAGAATGATAATGTCTTAATCAAAGAAGAAAACATAAAAGAGGAGTGGTGAAGATACTTTAATAAGTTGTTCAATGAAAATCAAACTGAAAGCCTGAGCTTGGAAGTAACGAAAGAGAAAAAGACTAAAAATAGAAATTTTATTCGCAAAATTAGAGTCCTTGAAGTTAAGATGGCTTTAAAAAAGACGAAAAGTGGGAAATCTTTAGGACTAGATAACATACCAATTGAATTTTGGGAATTTTTTGGGGATCAAGGAAGTATACTGTTAATAATCTATTCAACGCTATTATAAAAAGTAAAAACCAAGAAAATGCCTAAAGGATAGAGGAAAAGCACGTTAATAACTTTATACAAAAGCAAAGGCAACATTCAAAATTGTAATAACTATCACAAAATTAAGATTATAAGTCATATGATGAACTATGGGAAAGGGTAATTGAATAAAGAATAAGACTAGAAACGAGAGTTTTTAGAGAATAAATTTGGTTTTATGCCCGAGAAATTAACAACAAAAGTTGTCTTTTAAGAAGATTAATGGAAAAGTTTAGGAAAAAGAAGTGAGACTTGCATATGGTTTTTATTGACCTAGAAAAAGCCTATGATAGAGTACCTAGGGAAGTTCTTTGGTGGGCTTTTTTCTTTTTAATAAAAAAAGGGAGTATGCAACAGATATACTTAAGTCATTAAGGATATCTACGATAGAGTAACAACTAGCGTTAGGACTATAGGAGGGAAATCTAGAGAATTTCTAGTCACAATAGGAGTACATCAAGGTTTTTTTTAAGTCCTTATCTTTTTGCTTTGGTGATTAATGAATTCACTAGGAATATTCAAATGAGATCCCTTGGTGTATGTTGTTTGCAAATGATTGTCTTGATTGATGAAAGGAGGAGTGGTGTGAATATAACTTAGAATTTTGGAGAATTGATTTAAGAGTCTAAAAGATTTAGCATAAGTACGAATGAGATAGAATATATACAATATAATTTCAGTTACTAAGGAGGGAGTATTGGAGAAAAGATTAGACTTGATAATCAATAAATTTATAGCACTAGCATATTTCGATATCTTGGATCTATTATTCAAGCAGAAGAGAAAATTGAAGAGGATGTAATACATAGAGTTAGAGTAGATTAAGTAATGGAGGAGTGCATTAAGCGTGTTGCATGATTGTAGAATACCTTTAAAATTTAAAGGAAAGTTTTATAAGATGGCTATAATACTAGCCACGCTTTATGGATTAGAATGTTGGGCAACTAAGAAAAAACATGTACAAAAAGTAAAAATTATCGAAATGTGAATGCTAAGACGAATGAGTGGTATAATACTAAAAGATAAATTAAGGAATGAACATATACGCAATAAACTAGGCATAGCTCAGGTTGAAGACAAGATAAGGGAGGGCCAACTTAGATGGTTTGGACATTTGAAACACCATCCTGGTAGCACACTTGCGAGGAGGAGTGGTGAGTTATTGTTTTTGATATTAAATAACCTAGAATGAGATAGTGAGGAAGGATGTAATAGCTTGTAAGGTAGGGGAGGAAAATGCTCTTGATCAGGTAAATTGACAAAAAAGGATTCATGTAGCAACCCCACCTAGTAGGGCTTAAGACTTATTGTTTTTATTGTTGTTGTTGTTGTTATTCCCTATTCTAGGGAAACTAGCCAAGGAAAGGCAATAATGGTTCAACTCATATTCGGTGAGAGAAAGCTCAGGGTTGCATAGGGAAAGGATAATGGAATTGTGAAGCCAAAATCCTTTCTATATCACACACTCAGCTACCAATTGAAGCCAAGCATGCTAAAATTTCCACCTAGTGGGGGGTAAACTTTAATGAAAAAGCAAGAACTAAGCCAAGCTCAAAGCAAATCAATGACAGGTAGTCCAAATGATTTATAAATTTCTCTCATGCATTTTATGCTTCATAAAAAAAAATGTCAATACGTATTTGGTCATCTGAATGAAAGCTTGCTAAACTGGAACAAAAGACTGATATCATTCATTCATTATCCTAATTATCACTCAAATGATAAAGTCTTCCTGAAAAGCATAAAAAAGCCAACAACTCACATGCAGGAAGGTTGGATATATCTGCAGAAACTGCACATGGGATTCCTAAGTTTGAAAGTGCTCCCCTTATGATTCCACATGGGAAGTAGAGATGCAGGCTCATCGCTTGTGCTGCCTTGCTTTCACCTGCAGCCAGAGATGAATCATGCGATAAACCTCCATTTTCAGTTGATGCATCAACCGACATGCGTGCAAGCCAGCGAAACTTATTGTCTTGCAATACAAAGGTACCCTACAACACAAAAATAAACCACTCTGTCAAATTCACAGCATGATACTGAGTTTTGTAAATTTGTAGGCAATATGGAACTGAGGCTTTTGTATTGGAACTGGAGGCCCCATTTCCAAGTCTGCCACTTGGTTTGCAAATTACCAAGGACATGGAATTCATCCACAACTCCAAGCTGCCAACGTCGACAAATCAATTTCATGTTAAAAATAAGAAGTCAAAATTTGGTTAACCATAGAACACGGAAGCACAATTAAATCACAGTTGGACATTCCCAACAGCCCTGAGAATTTTAGAAGCAAATCCAAATGAAATCCGACGAACAGAAACTTTCAGTTTTCCAGAATTCCAATTCATGGAATCATTATGATTACACTGAATTCAAATTTCAATATTTATTCTTCCACTTTACAATCTTGAGTGATTATACTTCATACGCACAGAAATTTTCAGTTTTTTTCAGAATTCTAGTTCATGAATCATTATGATTACACTGTATTCAAATTTCAATAACCATTATTCCAGTTTACAATCTTGAACATACCCTATGATTTGTCTTCAAATTGTCTATCTGCTTCTTGAAAAGCTCAGACCAGAAATCCTTGCAGATGAACTTGATTGCCTCTAAATGATCACTGAACCGTGGCCGCTCCATCGTATACCTAACAAAGCACAATTTTTTTTGTTTGAAATGAAACGGAATCTGAAAATATATATATCAAAAGCTAAAACCAAAGCAATACTAAGAAATGCCGATTGATGCCCTAATTCTGCCACAGCAAAACGTAAATTGGCTCTTGACCACAAAAAACTTCTGGGTTCGCATTTTAAAACCCCATGTGATTCTCAAAACACAATCTATCCAAATTTTGCTTTCGAAAGCAAGAAAAGCACTTCCAAGAAGGTGTCCAATTAAGATGGCGTGGTGCGATCCAGAAACAGGGATCTGTGGTATTTAATAAAAGGCATGATTGGGGGTTTGTGGGTTTACCTTTCGGAGAGCTGGTGGCCGACCTGATAGCCAATGGCCTCGATCCTGCGAGCAGCTAGTTCTGGCTTGTTGGCATAGAAGTGATTGCTGTAAGATGAAACCATCTCTGTTAGGAGACTGTCCACGCAGCTCTCTGATACCTCCCTTCCCATCCCTCTCTCTCTCTCTCTCTCTCTCTCTCTCTCTCTCTCTCTCTCAGAGACTCCTCCCTACACTGAAATGAATTGTTCCCTCTCTCTCTCCAATGCAGCCGACTGCACTGACATACTGTTAATCTTCACAGAAAAAATTTGCTATTCATACACCAAATTTTTATTTGAATATATTATGCCATTATTCCATTTTAAAAATGTAACCTTAAAAAAATTAGTAACTCAAAATAAATATATTGCAAGAGTAAGAAGAAAATATAAAATAAAGAGTTTGTATGGTATTATTCTTTATATTTTATGGTTATTTTCTTGAAATGCTATATTTGGTCATTGTGGTCTTCTAAAAATTATTCTAAAAAAATATAATTAATTTGTAAAACTACATTTATCTAGTTTGAGATATCAAAATGAAGAAATAGGTATTGTCCTATGACTAATAACACAAGACTTCTTAAATTATTTAAGATTGTCAAAATATTCATCAAGCCATGAGTCGGTACTTTCTCCATAAAAATACTTTTCTATATGATATAGTGAGTAAGCTAGTAGTAGCTCAGAAGCCAAGTTAAGCTTCATGCGATGTAGGTTCCTCGGGTGAATTTGTTAAGTTTTGTTGTCATGAAACAAGTTTGTTTAGGGTTTTAACTACTTGTCTTGTAGACATTGGGTAGGTACAATATAAATGATATTATAAACTATTCTATGAGTAGTTAATGCCTTAGAGATAAGGGAGAATATGACTTCGTCATATTAGTATTTCTTTGTGGAAAGTCAAATTTGCACAAAAAACTTTTTAAGAAGGCCTTAATAATTTTATGACATAGCTATTGTAAATGTATATAGCAACTTTATTTCCTCTCGAAATACATTATAGAGGTGTATAAGAAAAATTGTGCTGCTATATGTTTATCACTTGACTTATGTGTTTACTTTATGCTTTCTCAACACTTACAATATATTTTGTCTTCAATGCTTGTAACATATTCATATAAAGAGTTTGTTTACATTAATTAGTTAAGTTTTTTGCTTTACAACTCGTGTTGTATAGCTCTTTACATGGGGTTTGGAGTGCTCGATTCATGACCACTAACATCATTAAGACTAGGCTACAAGGAGTATGTTGGAATATGATAATGAGCTCAACTATTGACCATGGTCTAGCCCAATGTAATTAGCTAATTCTCCTCAATCCCAAAGATAAGGTTGAGGCATCTATAGGGAAATAAATAACCCCAAGTTCTAGTGATTTTATCGCAATGGCTTGATTTGGTGAATTGATTTGTCTCACTATGGGGTTAGCTTAGGTCTTGCTTGACCTTCACCAGACTAGCTTGTGCTAAGTTTCACCATCCCACTCTTGTTTTGTCTCCTTGGCAACTTTAGCCTTACTAACCTACTAAGGCCTTCACGAAAGTCCACATATTGTGACTAAGATTACCTTGAAAAGAAATTCTCTCATCATGTGAACTTGACAAGGTAAATATCTATGCTATTATTTACTAAGCATCAAGATAAGTTGGACAAGGTTTTATTCCTTTTACACCTAACCATGTCAACTCGGTAATGACATCTTCCCTTTGTGCTTAAGCATGCAAGCTTAGTGTACATTTCTTCCCACTATATATGCTTGACCTAGTTAAATCAAAAGTCCGCTTGGCCCTTGGATGTAGGTTAGCTTGGTAGGAAACCCTTGTCACTTTGCACAAGAGTTGTTTAGATGGTGCTCCTGTCATTGTCAAAACTCAATCAAGCATTAAGGGAGATGATGCACACATTGTCATTTTCTAAGATACCTTTTTATCTCCTAAGGAACTTAATGCCCCAATTGTCAATACGGCACGAATAATTTACTCACTCAGTGTTACAACCAAACTAGGGTTAATTAGTAGCTTCTTTGGGGTACAATTCTCCCTTTTTCTACCTTCTTTTATTCAAATTTTTGGTTTTGTGGTCATAGTTTTTGGTTGTTTATCCTGTTTTCTGGCATACCCACCAATTAGTGGAAGCACTTAAGGTGTTTTCTTTCTTTTTATTATTATTATTTTTTTTTTGTGGAAGCACTTAAGGGATTTTCCCCTTTTTTTAAAAAATGTATTTTTATTTTTGTGTGCTTGAAGGTTTTTTTTTTTTTTCTTTCCTAGAAATTCCCTAATATCCTCGTGTCTTCTCTCCAACCTATTTAGGGTCTTTCACTCCCTTTTCTCCCTTGTAAAGAAACTTCTCTCTTTATAGACTATTGTGAATTTGGGCTCACATACTAAGTGAATAATATACACAAAAGGAAAGCATGAAAGGAATCAAGCAATAGCAGGGGAAACCGTCGGCGATAAGGCTCTAACCGCCGAAGATTTTGAGCAAAAATTTGGACAAATTCTATCTGAAACCGTCGACAGTTTGGGTCGGGACACCCAGCGCAAATTTCAAAATTTGAATGGGGAACATTAGTATGGTTGGGATTTTGAGGGAAAACCTTGAGGAACTCTATATTTATTTCATATCTTATATGTTTAGAGTATTGGTTGATAGTTGTTGAGAGAATTGAGAGGGTTCTTGTATTGCTCTTATAATTTATACAAGAAGATAGTAAATCCTTGTCGTTTGCTCCCGTAGATGTAGGTATTGTCGGACCACATAATTCCTTGTGTCATTGTGTTTATTCTTACTTTCATTTACTTGTTGTGGTTGTGGATTGTTTTGTATATTCACCACTAAAGTGTTGCATTGTGTGTTTGATTTTTTACATACAAATATATATATTCTGTTGTGCATATTTGGAGGTTTTACACAACATAGACCTATTGAGATTGGATGGAAAAATTTTCCTATACGTATTAGAGTTGAAAAAAAAAAATTTGTCAAATTAACCTATTGAGATTGAAAGACAAACACTTTAAACCTTCAAAAAAGCTTCCCTAACCTACTAGGGTTGAAACAAAACCCTCCTAACCTACTTAGATTGAATTAAGAACTTCTCTAAACCTTTCGAAGTTAGAACAATACAGCCTAAACCTATATAAAATTAAAGCAAAAAGATCCAAGACCTACTAGGGTTGAAACAAAAACTTCTCTTTACTTACTATGAAACTAAAAACCTCTAGACTTATCAAAATTAAGTAAACAATTTTCTTAGACTTATTATGGTTAAAACATAAACTTCTCAGACCTATCAAGGTTGAATCAAAGCACAATGCATGTGTAAAAGTTTCACTGACATCAACTGAAAAAGCATGCTGACAACGAAAGCCACACTTAGATGGTGGTATTAAGGCATAAGCAAATGTGAGTTAAGTGGTGGCACTAAAGCATGGCCAAATGTAGATTAATGACAAGTGCAACTGAATGAGAATTGAGCAATAGGGAAAAAAAACAAGAATTTTTTTATTTCACTTAATAAAAATCTAGCAGTACCAAGTGGAGTTAATGTGAGGGAAAAGCATGCACATACTCCAAGCTCCAAATACATACTATGATGGTAAAGAAGCAAACATTGATAACAATGCTTAAACTTTAAAAAGCGGACAATTTTTTGGCAGGAATTCCTTGAAAACTCTTTCCTTTTTTCAAACTTGAGACTCAAATTTTTTAGGCCTCCATACCCAAATTTACATATTGGGTGATTGTCCATTGCACTTGCCTACTAGTGCATGAATGCTTGAATATAAGTTGCAACAACAAAAAAAAGTTCGAAGATTCTTTATGTAACAAGAGTGCACAAAAAAAGAGTGATGATTTCTATTGAAAATTGCATTTAACATTCCTATCTTGCATTTGGTTTTGGTTTTGGTTTTTTTTTTTAAAGGTATTTTTCTCATGCCAAAACCCCTTGCGTTAACCAGCATCCTTTGATTTGAATAAGAATTTTCCCTTGCAAGAGGAACAACTGCTAGAAATCTACTAGAGGAAGAGCTTGCACTTGATTGGCAGGGTGGCGAGGGAATGGCTTACCAAGTTGATGATATGACAAAAGTTTATATTTTAGAAGGTAAGAAATATATATTAACTTAAGGAGTAAAAAGATGTTAAGACCGATGAACCTCATGAGCGGACTTAATATACATGGGAAAACCCCAATTTGATGCAAAAACTTAAGTTATTAGATCTTGGGTCCGACCATATATGTAAGTACCCGTTACCCACTATATTTCAATGTGAGACAAGCTCACAAGTGAAATTTTCTACAATACCTCTCTCACTTGTGAGCTCCAACCACTCATTTTTTGAAACAAAACCCATTACTCAATCATAGGAAAGTGCACGAAACCTTGGTAATCCATCATCTATGGGATTAGAATTTTTAGGATCCATGCTCCACTTTTATGGGATCAACATCTGTAGTAATACATGTGTCGACACCCTAATTTTAACTAGGCCTCCCCAAGAAAACCCGATGTAATAAGTTGACTTCGAATCCCGAAAATTGGAGGACCCTATTTGAAAAATCCGGTGTGTTTAATTGAGTCCTGTTGTTTTAAATCAACTCCCAATATTTTTAAATCAAGTCCCGATTTCAATTTGAGTCCCAGTGTGTTAAATCGAGTCCCAGTATTTTTAACTTGAATCTCGATAGTTTAAATTGAGTCTTTTAATTTTAAATTGAGTCCTGCAATTTTTAATTGAGTATTAATCTTTAAACCGAGTCTTTCAAATTTTTTAAAAGAGTTTTTTTAAAAAATTAAGTCCGAGCATTTAAGTTTAAATTGGGTCTTTCAAATTGAGTATTTTTTTTTTTGAGTCATTTTTATTTTCAAGTTCAGGTCTGCCGTTGCCAAGAATCGAGTTTTAATTTTCAAACCCGGGTCTTTCCTTTTGCAAGAAAAAATTGGACAAGAAAAACAAATAAATAAGAAATTCAAAAATAAAAGGAAAGGCATGTGTGCAGCTCTCCTAGTGGAACCACGCATGTAAAGTGGGGAGGGAATATTTTCTGTTGAGATTGTTCTCCTTTCCCGCGGGCTTTTTAGCACCATTTCGCACTGTCTGGATTCTATAAAGTGAGCACTCGCGCACAGAAAATATTCATTCACCACCTTCCTCTCTCCATCTCTTTCGCACTCTCCTGCTCTCCCCCTGATTCTCTTGCCTGCAACCATCACATCTCTCCCCAAACCACTCCTTCTCCATCTCTCTGTTTCACCAGCAAACCTCTACCGTCTGTCACCTCCGGCCTCCACTCACCCAACACAGAAGTCCAGATCTCACCCGCGCTCAGCCACAACCACCCACGCACCACCGCGTTTCCCCATGGCCAGACCAGAGTCACTTGCAACTCCAAAAACCACCCGAACCACCCTCCCATCCTCATAAATCTCAGACCACCCGTAGGCTCTCTCACTAGCCAACTCTTCCCTTCTTGGCCAACCTCCAATTCTCTCATCTCTCCCTCTCTTTCTCATACACAGCCTCCACCCTCGGCTCCCCCTTTCTCGTCATCACCCAACAAAGCCACACCAGCAACCCACGCACCACTGTGTTTCCCTGTCACCACCACCATCGCAACCATTCAACTCCCCCTTCTCTCATCTTCCCTATCACCTACAACTCCACAGCCACCTTACGGCAAATCGAGCCACCCTCCATCTCCAGTCACCATCCACGACCTTCAACTCTCCCCCACTGCCGCCACGCCTCCCGCAGCACACCTCGCAACCTTCATCCAGACTAGAACCACTCGTGACCACCTGCAACCACCACGATTCTCAGCAAACGCCGGAGCACCCTCGAACTCACTCACGACCATCATTCTCCACTCCAGATCTACCCGAAGGTGCCCCCCTAGCAGTAGTTTCATCTCCGCCTCTCCACACTCTCTCGGCTCGGTTCAATTGTTGGGGAGTTGGAGGCCGAATACAACACAGCTGCTCCCTCCTCCGTTCAAGCACAGCACCAAAGCCTGCTATTCACAGTAGCTGAACACAGCAACAACAGCAACCAACCGAACACAACTCTAACCATCCCGCTCTCTCATCTCTCAGCATCGCAGCCACGCACCATTCCCCTTCACGTCTCCAAGGCTTTCTGGTTTTCAACGCTGTTGGTGGGGGCACTGGTTCAGATCTTGGTTCACTTCTCCTTGAACGTCTGTCTGTGGATTATGGCAAGACGTCCAGACTTGGGTTCACAGTTTACCCATCGCCCCAGGCGCTCCCTAGACATCGCAAGCCACCACCACCGGCATCACTAACTACCACGGCTCTGTCACCTGTTCCGAGCATCAACGATTCGAGGTGATTTTGTTTTGTTAAAATTGATAAGAAGCTATGGGAGGATTTTTTATTTGTTATAATTAGTTAAATTTTGTATTTTCTTTCTCTCCAAAAGTTAGTTATTAGTTAGCTTAATAGTTTTTTGTATATAAGGAGTTTTTGATAATTTGTATTCTTCAAATTTTTCACTTGTAAAGTTCAGCTGTATTCAAGAAATAAGATCAAGATTATTTCAGATATTCTGTTCTTGATTTTACAAATTCTGCTCTTGAAATTTTATATGGTATCAGAGAAATCAATTTGCAGATTGAAATTGCTTCTGTTTTTTTTTTTTAATACAAGTCCTGCGGAGATAGGAAGATCATAGAGAGCTGAAGGTGTATCCATGACATCTCCAGATTCAAGCAATCAATTTGATCCATCCTCACAACCGAGCCTCTCAAATCCATTCTTCCTCCATTCGAATGAAAATCCAGGTAGCATTTTGGTTACACAGCCACTACTTGGTATGAAAAACTATCATTCTTGGTCAAGAGCCATGATTCTTGCTCTCACTGCCAAGAAAAAAAATAGGTTTTATCAATGGAAAAATTGGTGAACCCGATCCAAAGTCTCCTCTCTATGAAGACTGGCAGAGTTGCAACACGATGGTAATTTCTTGGTTGATTAATTCTATGCACGCAGATGTATACGGCAGTGTGATGTATTGTAAAACTGCTAGAGAAATGTGGCTGGAATTGCAAAATGTTTTTTCTCAAGGCAATGGTCCCAAAATATATAACCTTCAAAAGGAACTTTGTTATATTACTCAAAATCAGATGTCAGCAATTGAGTACTTCACAAAGTTCAAAAGGTTATGGGATCAATTGCTAAATCTTGAACCATTACCGGAGTGCACATGTGGTGCAAATAAAACGTTCAGTAATAATCATGATAAAGTCTATGTCATGAGGTTTCTTATGGGATTGAATGAAAATTTTGAAACCATTAGGACTCAAATTCTAATGTATGAACCTCTTCCTTCAATAAACAAGGTTTATGCATTAGTTCTTCAAGAGGAGTCTCACAAGAATGCTGGACATGGAGGTTCCTATGCTGCTAAACCAGATACTATGGCAATGTATGCAAATTCAAGGGGAAGTAGTTCTGGTAATTCAGGATGGAATAAGGAAAACAGCAAGAAAGAAAAACCTATGTGTACTCATTGTAATATGCTTGGGCATACTATTGATAAGTGTTTCAAACTACACGGATATCCACCTGGTTATAAGTCAAAATGGAAATCAAGTGCAAATCAAGTTTCTTGTCCTCAAGGAACTGTGATTGAGAATTTTTTTCAAAGCCAGATTCAATGTCCCATCACCAAGACTCAATGTGAGCAGTTGTTGGCTTTTCTCAATACAGGATCAATTTCTAATGACAATCATCATGTTGCTAATGCAAGTGTTTGTAATGGTTTGTCTAGATTGACCTCTGGATCTGCTGGTGTTCATGGTGCTGCTGCTATGACAATAAATTCTTCCCAGCCTCAAGCACATAATAAATATCTTGAAACCATATCAGGTTTTATATCTAATTCTTCCTTCACACCCATTTTGAAACACTCTATTTTCTCTGCAAAATTGGTAAACAAGAATTGTTTTGGATCTACTGATTGGGTCATAGACACAGGAGCTACTGACCACATGGTACATTCAATTACTTGTTTCACACATATCACAGCCACTTTGAATACTCATGTGAATCTTCCTAATGGTGAAACTGCTTTGGTTACACACATTGGGACTGTTCAAATCACTGAAACCTTGATCTTATACAATGTTCTTTGTGTTCCTTCTTTCATCTTTAATCTCATATCTGTCAGTCAACTTGTTAAATCATTCTTGTTGCCTTATTTTCTTTGGAAATTTTTGTCTTATCCAGGACCTTGCTTATTGGAGCACGATTGGTCTGGGTAAAGAATACAATGGGCTCTATCTGCTGGAAGGAAGCAAGTCTGTTTCTTTTTCTTCTTCAGTTTTGTCAGTAAATAAGCCACAGTCACATGTATGGCATTCCAGGTTGGGACATTTATCAAATGCCAAATTGCCTTTGATTAAATCCAATGATGTACCTCTTGTTGATTCAAATAAAGATTTTCTTTGTGATATTTGTCATATTGCAAAGCAAAAGAGATTACCTATTAATAAAAGTTCTCATATTTCTGAAAATTGTTTTGATTTGATACATTGTGACTTGTGGGGTCCATTTTCTATTCCTACAATAGATTCATGCAAATATTTCTTAACCATTGTAGATGATTGTTCTAGGTGTACTTGGGTTTACTTGCTGAAACACAAGTCTCAAACACAATTTGTTTTGGAACAATTTTACAATATGGTTGAGACTCAATTTTCTAGAAAAATAAAGATAATAAGGACTGATAATGGAACAGAGTTTATCATGAGAAATTTCTTTGCTCAAAAGGGAATTTTACATCAATTAAGCTGTGTTCAAACTCCTCAACAAAATGCAATAGTAGAAAGGAAACATCAACATATCTTAAATGTTGCAAGATCCCTTTTGTTCCATTCTCATTTGCCTTTATAACTTTGGGGACATTGTGTTTTAATAGCAGTTTATTTGATTAATAGAATCCCAAATTCAGCCTTGTCTCATAAAACTCCTTATGAAGTACTTTATGGTCATGTACCTTCTTATGGTCACTTAAGGGTTTTTGGATGTCTTTGCTTTGCTTCCACTCTAGCATATAATAGATCTAAGTTTACTACTAGAGCTAGAAAATGTGTCTTTCTAGGATATCCTTTTGGTGTGAAAGGTTACAAAGTCTTAGATATAAGTACAAATACTGTTTTCATTTCCAGAGATGTAGTGTTTCATGAAGAAATATTTCCTTTTGCTGATACTAATAAATCAGTTTCAGATCCTTTTCTTTTTACTTCTGAAGTTGAGGACATTGCAAATTCCAACTCAGGTAATAGCTCTTTTGTTACTCCCATTTGCATTCCTGAAAATCACATTCCTTGTTCAACTCGACTTAATAATTCTATTTCAGTTGAGATTCCAAATTCTAATTCTAATCCTTCTTCTTTTGTCATTCCTATTATTACTTCCCCTGCTAGTCATAATTCTGCTGATTCTTTGGTTCATTCTTTACCTGACCATACAATTCCTAATATAGTCTCAACAGTACCTGTTCATATTACAGTAGCAGAACCATCATCTGCACCTCTCAGAAATCAACGAGACACACCAAACAACTTGATTACTTAAAGGATTATTCTTGTATTGTTACTCACACTCCAGGTGCACCTTATGATATATCTCAATACCTTACTTATTCACATTTGGAACCAAGTTATCAGTCATACATGATGACAGTTAGTTCTTCTCCTCAAGAACCTCAGTCTTTCTTTCAAGCAGTTAAAGATCCTTTGTGGAAAGAGGCAATGGATAAGGAAATTCAAGCACTTGAGAAAACTCACACTTGGGAACTTTCTACTTTACATCCTGGTAAATCTTCTATTGGATGTAAATGGGTATACAAAATTAAATTGAATTTTGATGGTTCAGTTGAAAGATACAAGGCAAGATTAGTTGCAAAGGGTTACACTCAACGAGAAGGCTTAGATTTTCTTGAAACATTCTCTCCAGTAGCCAAAACAATCACTGTTAGAGTCTTGATTGCATTAGCAGCTGCCAAAGCTTGGCCTCTCCATCAATTGGACATCTAATGCTTTTTTACATGGGGATTTGGATGAGGAAGTATATATGTCTTTGCCTCCTGGTTATCACAGTAAAGAAGGGAGTGCTTCTTCTCCTATTGTGTGTAAGCTACTCAAATCTCTTTATGGTTTAAGACAAGCTTCAAGACAATGGTACAGTAGACTTTCCACCACTATTCAACAGCTTGGTTTCATTCAATCTACTGCTGATCATTCCTTGTTTGTGCATGTGAAAGGTTCTTTGTTTACAGCTTTATTAGTATATGTGGATGACATGGTCATCACAAGAAATAATCCACTCTGTGTTGCTGAATTGAAGTTAGTTTTGGATGCCAAATTTGGAATTAAGGACCTTGGTTCACTTAAATACTTCTTAGGGCTTGAGATTGCTAGAAGTGAGAAGGGTATCAGCTTAAATCAAAGGAAGTTTGCTCTTGACATATTAAAAGAAACAGGTATGATGGGATGCAAACCTGTTAATTCTCCTATGGAACAGCAGCTGAAGTTGTCCAAGGATTCTGGAGACTTGTTGACAGACTCGAACAAATACAGAAGACTCGTAGGCAAACTAATGTATTTAACTTTGAGCAGACCTGATTTGACATATGCAGTAAATAGATTAAGTCAGTTTTTGGACAAACCAAGGCATCCACACATGCAGGCAGCCACCAGAATATTGCAATATATCAAGGGAACATCAAGGCAAGGGGTATTTTTCCCTAGTGATTCAGATTTATAACTAAAAGCCTATTATGATGCTGATTGGGCAGGATGTCCAGACACTAGAAGATCATTAACTGGTTATTGTGTTTTTCTTGGGAATGCTTTAATTTCATGGAGATCAAAGAAGCAGTCAATGGTGTCAAGGTCTTCGGCTGAAGCTGAATATAGATCAATGGCAAGTACTACCTATGAAGTAACTTGGTTATTATATCTATTGAAAGATTTTCAAGTAAAGCATGATAAGTTAGTGCTAATGTACTGTGATAACCAAGCAGCTTTGCATATTGCTGCGAATCTTGTGTTTCATGAAAGATCAAAACACATAAAAGTAGATTGTCATATTGTGAGAAATAGAGTCCTTGATGGTACTATCAAAACATTTCATGTTGCTTCTAAAAATCAGTTGGCAGATGTCTTTACTAAGGCACTTGGTGTAGATAGCCATATCAGATTAATCAAGAAGTTGGAATTGATCAACATATATGCCCCTAAGATTGAATATCCTAATTATGTGAAGAAGGATAAAAAATGCAAGAGTATTGCTCTTGAAGGGGGGTGTTAAAATTGATAAGAAGCTATGGGAGGATTTGTTATTTGTTATAATTAGTTAAACTTTGTATTTTCTTTCCCTCCAAAAGTTAGTTATTAGTTAGCTTAATAGTTTTTTGTATATAAGGAGTTTTTGATAATTTGTATTCTTCAAGTTTTTCACTTGTAAAGTTCAGCTGTATTCAAGAAATAAGATCAAGATTATTTCATATATTCTGTTCTTGATTTTACAAATTCTGCTCTTGAAATTTTATATGTTTCTTGTTTGTTATCCATTATGTTTGCTTGCTCAAATTTCCCAAAAATATATGAGGTGTTGATGTTGGGTTGTTGCGCATTTCCAGAGTTTTAGTTTTGTTGAGGATGCAGGGTCTCTTTCAATCTATTTCTGCAGTGTATGAACTCATAATGTGGGAAATAACCCGATGGGTGCAAGCTGTTTGATGAAATGCTAGAGTGAGATGTTGAGTTTTGGAGTTTGAGTTTGGCACCACTTACACACACTATGCACCCACAACACACACTCCTTCACCCACTATGCACACATGTGCACACACACCGCAACACACACTGTAAAGACTTGCTTATCTAATCATATAATAAAACATATTTAATAAAAAGGTTAACTTGAACCCGAGGGTAATGGGCACACATATGATATTCACAGCAGAAACCTAAGCAGCAGTAAATGAAAATCACATTCTTATAACCACAAAATACATAATACCAGAGGTAACTATAATTCAAAACACTGTGTTTATATACAATCTCCCAAAAATATAAAAATAACCCTAGGATCTCATATAAAAATCTTCTGATCCTAGTTCAAACTTACCCTCCTAACGAGGTAGCACAACAGACTCAATGACGGCCTCGATCGGCCAGCCCTTCTAGGTTTCCTGAAAATTATTTTTAAGTTCAGGAGTGAGACACTTTTCAGTCAGGGAAAATAAACTAAATACACCTATGTGGCAACATGAATATTTGATGCAATTATACATATACGGTAGATTTCATATACCTGAAAACATTCATCATAACATACTAAATAATCAAAACTTTCATAATTTCTAATAATTTATATTGATCATGAAATATCTGATATAACTGATAATACTGAAATTTCACACAGGATGTATAGTTAGCTGATGTCATGTATTACCCCCCCCCCATGATGAGTTGTGCAGCCCAAAGGCGGGACCCGACATGGCTGGCCGACCACTGCCAAGTCAAAAATATCTGTAAGTACGATGGGCCTGCCACACCCTGGTCCGGACTCCCAGGTGGACATCTACAACTCTACACTAAAAGCCACATCGACTATCCATCTCCTACCCCCTTGTGGGGGTGTTAGCACAAGTCTGAACATAGATATCTGATTTGTATAGCAACGGTACCGTGTTCCTGTAACTGAACTGAACTATCATCCGGGTTCTAAAACATATAATACATGATAATATACTTGTCTAATATAAATAGATTGATAGCATTTCCTGAAGTAACATACATACATATGACCTTGCGCCAGTTTCTTTCATATTTGCGCCCTTGCATCGAACATTCATAAATATGGCCTTGCACCAAAATCATAAGTAAAACAGGGTCTTGCGCCGCCTATCAATCACGACCTTGCGCCGAACATATCATACATATCATTCTGAATAAATAATTCATTTATCATGTATTTTGAAATCATAATGTACTGCATTATTTCATAATTCCTGAAAACATACTTTACTCATAAAATTATCATATCACAATACTTCCCACATAAAATGATATTTATGCCACACAATGCTGAGTAAATCATACATTTCATTCTAAAATCGTATTTCCTAAATAACAGCAGTATTTTCCCAAATATGCATTTTCTCAATAATATTCAAATATAATACATGCTTGTTTGAAAATTAATTTGCTGATAAATACTAATAATTTGCATGGAAAAATAACTGCTTTAATTTATTCCCTTACCTGATATTAAAAGAAACCCCCTAAATTCACTAGTCCTGCACCCTCTGGGTTCCCCGTTCAACACCTTGAATTCAACAACCCCCAGAACTAAACTTCAGTATTTTTCTACGAATATCATTTCCTATAATTACGCTAAGACCAAACTTTGCATAAAAAGCATTACCTTAAACCAAGGATGAATTCCAACTCTGTCCCACCAACAATCCGCTTTGTCGGACTTGGAGAGAACTTCCCTAGGAGCATCGTGGTGGCCTTAGATCGTCGATTCAACAAACGACGAAGCTGAAATCGTAGAGAGAATAGAGAGAAATCGTAGGGAGGAGAGAGAAAATGTTTTATGCCCATTTTTCTGCGTAAAAATTGAGTTTTGCACTATTATACTATGGGCTTCGTTGACAAGTCAGGTCACCTCATCGACGAGGCCAAGAGGAAATTCATTGACGAACTCTTCCCTTCGTCTATGAAATTCAGAGTTGTCCAAAACATCCTCTTAGTATCTTCTCATCGACGAAGCATGCTTTCATCGACGAGCCTATACTTCGCGTTCGTCGACAAGGTCTGCTGCCTCTTTTGTTTCTATTTTCATTTTTCTCTTTCTTTATTATTTAAATACCATTATTCTTCAGGTCATTACATTCTTCCCTCCTTATAAAATTTCGTCCTCGAAATTTACTATTCATATAATTCATCATCCCTTAAAGGCAAAATGGTCAACTTATTTTATTACTTACCCTCACTTATGGCGGAGGAATATCGTGGTTACATTCCATGTCTTGGGAGATTACACAACTAAAATAAAAATTTCCCAAAAACTAAAATACCACTTACTAACTAAAGTATTACATGTACCTGCAAAAGAAATACCACATATTTACTTATATTTTCTAATTATATATGAACTTCTTGGAACAATTGCGGGTACTTCTGTCTGATCTGTTCCTCGAGCTCCCAAGAAGCCCCTTCTATTGTATGATTCCTCCATAGAACCTTTACCAGAGGAATCTTCTTACTACATAGTTCTTGTTCTCTTCTATTCAGAATCTGCACCGGTACCTCCTCATAAACTAGCGAATCACTGAACTCTAATTCACTAAAACTGATCATATGAGAAGGGTCTGGGACGTATTTCCCCAACATAGAAACATGGAATACGTCGTGCAACCTGGATAACGCAGGTGGTAAAGCTAACCTGTAAGCAACCGGTCCCTCTTTCTCTAAAATCTCAAACGAACCGATAAACCTAGGGCTAAGTTTACCCTTCCTTCCAAATCTCATAACCCCTTTTAATGGAACTATCTTCAAAAATACATGATCACTAGAATCAAATTCTAATTTCCTGTGGCGATTATAGGCATAATTCTTCTGTCGGTTTTGAGTTGCACTAATTCTATCCCTAATGATTTGAACCTTATGGTAAGCCCGTTGTACAAGTTCTGGTCCCACAATTCACCGCTCACCCATCTCATCTCAAGGATATCGACATCTCCTACCGTATAAAGCCTCAAATGGTGTCATGCCAATGCTGGCCTAATAAATGTTATTATACACGAATTCTACCAGCGGCATGAATTGAGTCCAGCTATCCCTAAAATCTAATATGCACGCCCGGAGCATATCTTCCAATATCTATATTGTCCTCTCAGTTTGCCATCTGACTGAGGATGGAATGTTGTGCTAAACATTAGCTGAGATCCTAAAGCTTCCTACAAGCTTCTTCAAAAACGTGATGTGAAACGTGAGTCTCAATCTGACACTATGGACACAGGCACTCTATGAGAACGAACTATCTCCTGAATGTAAATCTTCGCCAAATGATTGAGGGAATAGTTGATCTTGATAGGGAGAAAATGGGAGGTCTTAGTCAACCGATCTACTATCACCCAAATCGTATTCTGGCCATGCGATGTCGATGGTAGCCCTAAGACAAAATCCATAGATATATGATCCCACTTCCACTTAGGGATAAATAACAGCTGCAACTAACCAGCTGGGCTCTAGTGCTCAGTTTTACCTGCTGGCACGTCAGACACTACGCTACATGCTTGGCAATTTCCTTCTTCATACCACTACACCAATAGAACTCTCGCAGATCTCTGTACATTTTTCGTTTTGCCGGGATAAACTGTATACAAAGATCTGTGAGCCTCCTCTAAAATAGTCTTCCTGATGTCAGCATCAGCAGGAACACACAATCTAGAATGAAACTGTAAAGCTCCGTCATCTGTAATGCAGAATTCCTCTCCCTGACCAGTCTGCACTCTAACTGATACCTTTGCTAATTCTGGGTCTTCCTTCTGAGCAGCTTTAATTCTTTCCTACAAAGTAGGTTGTACCACTAAATTGGCGATACACACTAGAGGATCACTCTCTACCGACTCTATGTCGAATCTCTCCAGATCCATCATTATCGGATACAGGATCTCCATGGCTGCTAACACTGGTCTCGAAGACTTCCTGCTCAACGCATTAGCTACCACATTTGCTTTCCCTAGGTGATAATTGATGGTACAATTGAAATCTTTAATTAACTTTAACCACCTTCTTTGTCTCATATTCAATTCCTTCTGAGTGAAGAAATACTTTAAACTCTTCTAGTTAAAGAAAATCTCACACCGCTCGCTGTACAAGTAATGCCTCCAAATCTTTAATGCATGTTCCACTGCATTCAATTTACGATCATGGGTAGGGTAGTTCTTCTCATATTCTTTCAACTGTCTGGATGCATATGCCACCACCCTGCCATGCTGCATCAATACACAGCCAAGTTCCTTCAAGGACGCATCACTATAAATGGCATTACCCTCACCCCTAGATGGGATGATCAACACTGGTGTCATGACTAGCCTCTGCTTCAACTCTTGAAAACTCTACTCACAGCTGTCGTCCCACTCAAATCTGGCATTCTTCTTAGTCAATCGTGTTAGAGGCCCTGATAAAGTTGAGAACTCCTTAACAAAACGACGGTAATAACCAGCTAACCCCAAGAAACTCCTGATCTCCTAAACATTCCTCAGCCTAGCCCAATTCACTACCGCCTCAATCTTACTGGGATCCATAGAAATTTCAGTCTCCTGAGATAACATGCCCCAAAAACACAACTTTACCAAGCCAAAAGTCGCATTTACTGAACTTGGCATATAGTTTCTTCTCCCTGAGCATTCACGAAACTTGTCTCAAATGTATCTCATGCTCCTCATAGCTCCTCGAATAGACCAATACACCATCAATAAAAACAACAATAAACTGATATAAATATGGATGAAAAATCCTATTCATCAAATCCATAAATATCACAGGAGCATTCGTCAGACCAAATGGCATAACAAGAAACTCATAATGCTCATATCTGGTCCTGAAGGTCGTCTTCGATACATATTTTACTCTTACTTTTACTTGATGGTAGTCTGATTTGAGATCAATCTTGGAATACACCTATGTACCCTAGAGCTGATCAAACAAATTATCAATACAGGGTAGAAGATACTTGTTTTTTATTGTTACTTTATTAATCTCCCTATAATCTATGCACATCCTCATAGACCCGTCCTTCTTCTTCATAAATAGTACTGGAGCTCCCCATGGAGATACACTAGGTCATATGAAACCCTTGTCAAGTAAATCCTACAACTAATCTTTCAATTCTGCCAATTCTGTCGGCGTCATTCGATACGGTGCTTTAGAAATTGGCGTTGTACCAGGAAGTAGATCAATGGGAAAATCTACCTCACGATCAAGTGGCAAACCTGGTAATTAATCTGGAAACACATCTGTGAATTCTTTCACCACTGGCGTGTTGGTAAGCTTTAATTCGTTCTTTGACATTTCTTTTATAAAGGTTACAAATCCCTAACAACCACTCAGAAGCAGTCTCTTCACTTGAACAACTGAGACTATCTGAGGTAGAGATTGCACTCACGACCCTATAAATTTGAATTCTGGTCTTTCTAGCAGTCTAAATATCACTTTCTCTTGAACAAAAATCAATACTAGAAAAATTAGCTACTAGCCAATCCATGTCGAATATGACATCAAACACATGCATGTCCAGCACAATCAGATCAGCTGACAAAATTCTCCCCTGAACATCATCTGGACAGCCACGGAGTACCCTACTACATCTCACCGCTGACCCGGTCAGTGTAGTCACTAATAGTTTAATATCTAATAATTGTGTGTCTGCCCCACATAATTTAACACACTCCACAGATGCAAATGAGTATGTGGCCCTCGAGTCAAATAGTGCAATAATTTTAAATGAAAACATATTAATCGTATCTATCACCACATTGTCGGCCGCCTCAGCATCACCCGGTGTTAGAGCAAAAACCTTGGCTGGAGCCATATTCCTCTACTGGCCTCCACATGGCACCTGGTAGCCTCCTCGAGCAGGTCTAGGAGCAGGAGCAGCACCAATCTGAGCTTGACAATCCCTCATTATATGCCCTGGCTCCCCATGTAACGACCCGAAGAATAATGGTATTTAAATAATAAAAAGAAAGGGAAATGGAAACGAGAACAGAAGGAGGCAGCCGACTTCATCGACGAAAGCTTCGCGTTCATCGACGACTTTACATTTTGGATGGGATAATCCCAAGAAATTCTCCAGGCCTCGTCGACGAACATAGGGGATTCATCGACAAGGGTATAAGAGGAGCTCGTCGACGAGGATAGAATTTGTCGACGAGAAAATAACGAGCAAGGGCTTAAGGGATTCTGAATTTCATCGACGATGAGAGATTTCATCGACGAGTCTTCTTCATGACCTCGTCGACGAGATGACGTGACTCGTCGACAAAGGCCACAGTATAAATAGGCCTAAAATTCATTTTTGGCCTAAAAGCTGCGCAAATATTCCTCCTTCTCTCTCCTCTACACCCCTCCTACCTTCTCTTTACGATCTCAAGCCGAATTATGTTCGATGATTTAAAGCCACCATGACGCTCCTGGGAAAGTTCTCTACAAGTTTGCCGGAGCGGATCGTCGGTGGGGCTGAGTTGGAAAACATCCCAAATCCTGGGTAAGATTTTATACTTAGTATTTGGTTATTTGACAGTTATAGAAAGCGTAGTACGCGTAGAAATACTGAACTTTAGTTCTGGGGAATATTATTTTCAGGGTGTTGAGTGGGGAACCCTGCGGGTGTAGGAATATTTCTCTTAGGGGCTTTTCAGGACTCAGGTAAGAGGATAAATAAAGCTAGTATTTTTATAGAAAGTATGTATAATATTACAACATTTGATTTCAAGGAAATAAATATAATTATATATGATTTATATTTGGAAAATACTGCTGAAAATGATGGTATGTTACATATATGAAAAACCTGTTTAGTGTGGCATGAGTAGAAATTATTATGAAATACAGTTTTCTGGGAATGTGAATATGATACAAATTTTTATAATGAAAAACCAGTGTACATGCCAAGATTTTTGTATATGTTTGCCGGCATATGGGCCGAACTATGTGTATGATTTGCCGGCATATGGGCCAAGCTATGGAAATGATTTGCCAGCGTATGGGCTGTGCTATGTGTATGATTTGTCAGTGTACTAGCCAAGCTATGGAAATGATTTGTCAGTGTACAAGCTGTGCTATGGATATGATTTGTTGGCGCACGGGCCGAGCTAGGGTAAAATGTGAAATATCGGCGTACGGGCCGATGATTTTCATGATATACGCATATATGCAAAATGATATGATTGATTTGATAATTAATGATATGAAATATCCATGTATCACAGTTTCAGTATATGTTATATGATATCAGAACCTAATTGGCTTGGTTTAGGCTAGCACTTGCACAATACTGTTGTTATGTGTCCATGGTCATCATGATCATGATATTTGTGTTAACGCCGCTGTACGGAGTGGTGTGAGATTGGATGGTCAATGTGGTTTTTAAGAAGTGTGTGAGCATCTCTTGTGTACGGACCAGATCTGGTAGATCCATCAGCTTTATAGACTGTACTTTTGACTTGGCAGTGGTCAGCCAACCATTGTCAGGTCCCGCCTTCGAGCCACACAACCCAATAATGTGGGGGCAATACATGACAACAACCAGCTAACCTACTAAGATTGTTTTCGTATTATTATTTATATGAGATGAACTATGTTATGGAAACCATTATGTTCTGCTATGTTTGATTACACATGTTTTCCTAGAAATGATGTATATACAGTTTTACTGGTTATGTTTATGATTATATGTATATCATAGAAATGCTCATGTTGCCACACACTAGTATTAGTTTATTTCCTTTACTGAGAGGTGTCTCACCCCAAAATTCTTTAAACATTTCAGGAGCCCTTGATAGGAGAGCAGGTAAAGCCCCGCTGATCTAGTATGGTTGATCTACCCTTCCAGAAGGGTAAGTGTTTTGATAGGGTTAGATGTATTTTGTGGGATGACCCTAATATATCTTTTGGGTTGTGTATTGTGTGTGTATAAATACAGTGGTTGTAGTAACACTAGTATTGTGATATATGATATAATGAGATGTGTATGATTGTATGTTTCCTACTGCTTAGGCTTCCGCATTGTGTTTCTGATGTATCCCTAGTATCCACGGGTCCAGGTGGATTATGATCTGCTGAGTTATGTGATATTGATTTTATAAAAAAAAAATGTGAAAATTAAGCAGGTCGTCACACCCCACACCGGTAACAGATACCTTGCCCGGCATGACACTCCCTCGGGTGTCTCTTCCCACAAGTCGGGCAAGCTGGAAGTATCTGTATACCCTGAAAACATTGAGTCCCTGTCTCCTACCTCAAGTCTTTGTAGTAGCCACCTCTCTTCCACGAACCACGGCCGACGCCCTGCTAGGAACTAGAAGGTGTAGATCTCTTCTTCTGTCTCTGTTCTTCAGCCTCCAACTGATCCCCAACCTCTACTATAATGGCTCTATCTACTAGCTCAGTAAAATCCCGCAACTTCAGTATTGACACCTACTTATATATTTCTCTCCTTAAGCCTCTTTCAAACTGTTATACCTTCTTTGCCTCATCTGGAATAATGTACGGGGCAAAGCGAGATAGTTCGATGAACCTCGCCGCATACTATTGCCAGTTTGTCGTCCCTGCTTCAGATTTAGGAACTCCTCTATCTTAGCTTCCCTGGACAAGACTAGAAAATACTTGTCGAAGAATGTCTCCTTAAATCGCTCCCACGTCATCTCCACAATTACTGTCCTCTGCTACTCTAAGAGTTTCACCACCGTCCACCATCTCTTGGCCTCTCTAGTCAATCTGTATGTAGCGAATAGCACCCTCTGCTCCTTCATACACTGCAACACTGCAAATATTTTCTCAATATCCTACACCTAGTTTTCAGCGACTAGAGGATCAGTTTCTCTTGAGAAAGTTGGAGGATTCATCGTAATAAATTTCTCGATCGAACTACCGTGGCCTGCCGATGGACCACCCTATTCCCTCGAACTCCTGGCAATTTCAGCCATAACCTGCTGTGCCATGCTACGTAAGACTGCATATGAATCACCGCCTGCAACGCCTGAGGGTCCAGCTCCCTCATTTCCACTAGCATGGACACTACTACCACCAGGGTCCATCTTGAAAAACAAATAACTTAACTTAGAACCCCAATCACCATATCATATCATCCAACTAGTACAATACTTCCATAATTAATTTATCACTCCTGATCTTAATTCAAGATTCAATCCTGCCACCTAGAGACCCATCCCGACGATAGTTTACCATGACTTTCCTGAAATCATTACCTCAGGAAAATCACACAAACCACCACGGAAGTCCTGCATCTAAACTACAAAACCAGACCTCAAATTCCCTTATCCTATACTCTAGTATTATTACTGCTGCATTCTAAAGTCTACAGAACCTAGTATCCTAGGCTCTGATACCAAACTATAAAGACCTACTTATCTAATCATATAATAAAACATATTTAATAATAAGGTCAACCCGAACCCGAGGGTAATAGGGACACATCTGACATTCACAGCGGAAACCTAAGCAATAGTAAATGAAAATCACATTCTCATAACCACAAAATACATAATACCAAATTTAACTATAATCCAAAATACTGTGTTTATATATAATCTCCCAAAAATACAAAAATAACCCTAGGATCCTACATAAAAATCTCTTGATCCTAATTCAAACTTACCCTCGTAACAGGGTAGCACAACAGACTCAACAACGGCCTCGATCCGCCAGTCCTTCTAGGTTTTCTGAAAATTATTTAAGTTTGGGGGTGAGACACTTCTCAAAAAGGAAAAATAAAATAAATACAATTATGTGGCAACATAAATATTTGATGCAATTATACATATACAGTACATTTCATATACCTGAAAACATTCATCATAACATACTGAATAATCATAACTTTCATAATTTCTAGTAATTTATATTGATCATGAAATATCTTATATAACTAATAATATTGAAATTTCACCCAGGATGTATAGCTAGTTGATGTCATGTATTACCCCCCTATGACGGGTTACGCAACCCGAAGGCGGGATCCAACAGTGGCTGGCTGACCACTGTCGAGTCAAAAATATTTGTAAGTATGATGGGCCTACCACACTCTGGTCTAGACTGCCAGGTGGACGTCTACAACTTTACACTGAAAGCCATATCGACTATCCATCTCCCACCCCCTTGTGGGGGTGTTAGCACAAGTCTGAACATAGATATCTGATCTGTATAACAACGGTACCGTGTTCCTGTAACTGAACTGAGCTATCATCCGGGTTCTAAAACATATAATACATGATAATATACTTGTCTAATATAAATAGATTGATAGCATTTCCTGAAGTAACATACATACATATGACCTTGCGCCAGTTTCTTTCATATTTGCGCCCTTGCGTCGAACATTCATAAATATGGCCTTGCGCCAAAATCATACGTAAAACAGGGTCTTGTGCCGCCTATCAATCATGACCTTGCGCCGAACATATCATACATATCATTCTGAATAAATAATTCATTTATCATGTATTTTGAAATCATAATGTACTGCATTATTTCACAATTCCTGAAAACATACTTTACTCATAAAATTATCATATCACAATACTTCCCACATAAAATGATATTCATGCCACACAATGCTGAGTAAATCATACATTTCATTCTAAAATCGTATTTCCTAAATAACAGCAGTATTTTCCCAAATATGAATTTTCTCAATAATATTCAAATAGAATACATGCTCATGTGAAAATTAATTTGCTGATAAATACTAATAATTTGCATGGAAAAATAACTGTTTTAGTTTATTCCCTTACCTGATATTGAAAAGAAACCCCCTAAATTCACTGGTCCTGCACCCACTGGGTTCCCCGTTTAACACCCTGAATTCAACAACTCCCAGAACTAAACTTCAGTATTTTTCTGTGAATATCATTTCCTATAACTACGATAAGACCAAATTTTACATAAAAAGCCTTACCTTAAACCAGAGATGAATTCCAACTCTGCCCCACCAACGATCCGCTCCAGCAGACTTGGAGAGAACTTCCCCAAGAGCATTTTGGTGGCCTCAGATCATCGATTTAGCAAACGACGGAGCCGAAATCGAAGACAGAAGAGAGAGAAACCGTAGGGAGGAGAGAGAAAATGTTTTCTGCCAATTTTTCTGCGTAAAACCCAAGTTTTTCTGTAAACACCCTCAAATTCCTTAACATAAAATGTAATATAATGAATGGAAAAGTTAACCCGAACCCGTGGGTAACGGGGACACTTGTCAATTATAGCAGAAACGTAAGCAGCAGCAATCATAAAATTTAAATCATCCATTCATCAAGCTTAATACCAGAGTTTACTACAATCATCATGATACTGTATTTATATACATTCCCCAAAATATCAAAATAACTCTAGGATCAAACACAAAATATTCCTGATCCTAGTACAAAATCTTACCCTCCTAACGGGGTAATATCATTGACTCCATGGCGACTACGACCAGCTAGTCACTCAGGGTCTCCTGAAAAATTAATTAATATTGGGGGTGAGACACATCTCAGTAAGGGAAAATAAACTAAATACAGCTGTGTAGCAACATGAACATTTAATGCATTTATACATATACATTACATTTCATATTTCTGTGAACATTCATGTTATTATACAGGGTAATCACATACTTTCATATTTACTAAATAATCACATCGTACATAAAATATCTATGATAACTGATAATACTAAAAACATACCCAGGATGAATAGCTAGCTAATATCATG
The DNA here is from genome assembly GCF_029873635.1 of Malania oleifera. Classification (NCBI taxonomy): domain Eukaryota; kingdom Viridiplantae; phylum Streptophyta; class Magnoliopsida; order Santalales; family Ximeniaceae; genus Malania; species Malania oleifera. The sequence continues at coordinate 109,346,503 of NC_080420.1, read as the reverse complement.
TATTACCCCCCATGACGGGTTGTGCAGCCCGAAGGTGGGACCCGACAATGGCTGACCGACCACTGCCGAGTCAAATATGTCTGTAAGTACGATGAGCCCGCCACACCCTGGTCCAGACTGCCAGGTGGACGTCCACACTCTACTGAAAGTCACATCGACTATCCATCTCCCACCCCCTCGTGGGGTGGTTAGCACTAATTTGAACGTAGATATCTGATCCATACATAGCTGCGATACCGAGCTCCTGGACTGAACTAAACTAACATCCGGATTCTGATAACATATAGTACATGATAGTACAGCATATTTCATAATTTCATAAATACGGCCTCGTGCCGATCATACATAAATACGGCCTCATGTCTATCATACATAAATACAGTCTCGTGCCGATCATACATAAAAACGGCCTCATGTCGATCATACATAAATACGACCTCGTGCCAATCATACAAAAATACGTCATTATGAAAATAGTCATTTTATCGTGCATTCATCAAAATCATAATGTACTGTACACTTCCATAACTTCTCAAATCATACTGCATTCATATCATTATCATTTCATAATATTTCTCTATGTAAAATAATATTCATGTCACACATTTGTTGTATAAAACTATACATCGTATTCTGAAAATCATGATTTCTAGCATCTTATACATATATACACATTTCAACATAATAATAGTATTTTTCTCAAACATGCATTAATTCCATAATATTCGAACACGTACGTATTTTTAGGAAATCAATTTGCTCATAAATAATAATAATTTGCATGAAAAGTAACTGTTTTAGTTTATTCCCTTACCTGACTACTGAGAAAGCCCCTAAAATATCCTAACCTAACCCCCGTAGGATTTTCTTATCAATACCCTGAAACTGAAAATTTTCAGTATTAAACTTCAATATTTTTACGTGTACATCACTTCCTATAACTGTCGTGAGACCAAATTTAGCTTAAAAAGTCTTACTTCAACTTAGGGATGATTTCCAACTTGCTTTCACCAACGATCCGCTCTGACAGATTTGAAGAGAACTTCCCCAGGAGTGTCGTGGTGACTTCGGATTGTCGATCCAACGTAAAACTGGCCCAAAATTGATGAGAGAGAGAGAACACCGAAGAAGGGAGAGAAAGAGAGAGAGAGAGAGAGAGATAGAGAGAGAGAGAGAGAGAGAGAGAGAGAGAGAGAGAGAGAGAGAGAGAGAGAGAGAGAGGTTTGCTTAGTTGTGAAGTAAAGAAAATCAGGATTTTTCTATTTATAGAACTGGATTCGTCGACGAGCCACGTCATTCGTCAACGAAATCCTTCAATAATTTCGTCGATGAAATTCAGTCCTCATCGACGAAATTCAGCCAATTCAAACTCTCTAGATATTTCTTCGTCGATGAAATTTAGTTTTCGTCGACGAACGCTTAGTCGACTTCCTCCTTTTGTTACCGTTTCTATTTCTCCTCCTCTTATTATTTAAATTCTATTATTATTCGGGTTGTTACATTTGCACTATTTATACTATGAGTTTCGCCAACGAGCCACGTCACCTCGTCGACGAGGTCAAGAGAAAATTCATCGACGAACTTTTCCCTTTGTCGATGAAATTTAGAGTCGTCCAAAACATCCTATCAGTATCTTCTCGTCAACGAAACACGCCTTCGTCGACGAGTCTATACTGCCACGTCGTCGACAAGGTCTGTTGCCTCCTTTGTTTCTGTTTCCATTTTTCTATTTCTTTATTATTTAAATATCATTATTCTTCTGGTCATTACACACACTCCTTTACTCACTGTGCACACACCTGCACGCACGTTGTTACTCACATTAAAGCACATACACTCACACGCACCATTTACACACATACACACTCCCAAACACACATTGTCAATATCACACACACACACACACACACACTGCTCCTCTCTCTCATTCACAACATACACACAGTTGTAAAGGAAACAACACACATAGCTGCAGAGAGTGCACGACCGTTTTTAGAGAAGAAAACCAACAGCATACCCCTAGTGTTTGATTTGTAGGCTAGCTTTTTAATTAGCTGATTCATTTATTCTTTCTACCAAATGTTTTAATGTCTGGTGTGTCAGGGAGTTCTTGGAATTTTAATGGGGAATGCATGTCTGTGATGTGTGACGAATTGATTAATTGATGATGACACATAATTGGATTTTTGTTTTTGGGTAGTTTTAGGAAAATAAAAATAAAAGGAAAATAAAAAAACCTTTGATGTTGTTCTCACATATTGTGGTTTATCATGATGTTTAGTTTATTGTTAGAGTTATTTTTGCCACCATGTGTTGTGATAGTTTTGTATCCTATTGCATCATTATTTACTGTGTTACTATGTTTAGTACATATTATGGCATTTGTGTTGTTATGTTTATATTTTCTATATATGGTGGAGTTTATTATATATGTGTACATGTGTATGGCTGCAGGGATACATGGTCTCGACCAAGACCTTAAACTGGTTTTCCCCTCGAACCGGTTAGTGCTCAACCGACTCCTCCCCCGAACCAGTTCACATTGGTTTTCTCCATTTTACTTGTTTATTATTATTTAGATATCCAGAAAATTCACAGAAAATCCATAAAAATTCAAGAAACTCAAAAAAAATTTTAACAAATATTTTTTTTATTTACCTTCATGGTTTTTGTCTTAAATTTTATTTGTACTATTTTGAAATTTGGCAAAAATATCGAAAAATCACAAAAAATGTTTTCACACTTAGAAAAAGCACAAAAATATTTTTAGACCTAGAAAATCATTTTCATTCCAAACAAATTTCAAAAACCTCCTAGAATAGTATTTTCATACTTAGAAAATTTTATAAAGATTTCAAAACTCTGGGAGAGTATTTTTGTAAACTATTTTCTCGATTTTCCATCCCGATGATTGCAACAAAGGGCATGAACTCTTTGGAGTATTGGATTGCCCCAGTTCTGAGGGAATACCTATATATTTTGTGCATTTTCTTCGATTTTTGGAAGGGAGTAAGTTTGAAAGGCTTATTAAATTTATTTTGGGATAATTTTTTATTAATCTGGTACCGTTCGTAAGAATGGGTGCGTAGGGGGTGCTAATATCTTTCCCTCGCGCAACTGTACTCCCGAGCCCAACTCTGGTGACGCAGACCGATTCTACCCCTAACGGGGTAGCAATCAAGTGTTCTAATTGCACTCTAAAAGGTTAGTGGCGACTCCATCATACATTGTTTTTCCATGAAAATTCTTTTTTTCAAAATCACACATCCATTTTTTCCAGTTCGCAGTAGCACCCATTTTTGCCAGAGTGGTTTTCTGGCAAGGTCCGGGATGTCACGACAACATGCATGAAGAATTGAGCCCAATTTGAACCATCGGCTCTAATACCATTTGTTAAGGCTAGGAGAGTCCTCATGGGTGGGCTAAATATACATGAGTGAGTACCAACTTGATCAAAAAGTTTAAGTCATCAGGTCTTGAGTCCAACTATGTATATAAGCCATCACACACTATATCTTTTTAATGTTAGGCAAACTTACAAGTGGAATTATTTACAAAAAAGTACAACAAGAGACAAGCTTAATTGTTAAGCTTGCTAAATCAATGACAACAACTATTAATATAAAAAAGAATAAATTGGGTATAGAATCAATACTATGAGAACTCTCAATTCCTAAAATTGTTGCATTCTATGACATTGTAATTTATTTTTAATAGCAGAAGGTGAATAACCTAGAGAAGACAACCAAGTGATTTCTCTTTCCTAACTATTAAAAGACCTTGGAATCTCAAGGAGGTTGAGAATCTTATAGGATATGACCTTGGTGAAGACACAATCAAAGAACAAGTGAGTTTTACTTTCAGGGTAACTCTAGCTTGTTTAGGACTACTTAGCCAACATAGAAGGGCATACCTTGGAATTTTTTGCTTCAACCGAATTAAGGAGTTCTGCAAGCCACTTTAGCTCTAAGATGGCTTGGACATTCCGGATAGAGTTAAAAGAGAAGACACTAGATGGAGTGAGATTCTAGGCACTAGCATCATCAACATTCAAGTTAGGAAGGATTTTAATCCTCCTTACCATTTTTAGAAACTATAAAAGAAGGACTTCTTGGCCATTTTCAAGTTTGGTCATTGATAATGGCTGAGGTTTTGGCATTTAACAAGTAGACTAAACTGATAGATAAATTATGGTCCAAGTTAGAACTAGAAGACTTAAGTGCCAATGATAATAAATAAATAAATAAATAAAAAGGAAGACATTTATGTGATTGTCGAATTTGTGTTAAAGCAATAGTGGGCTAATACTCTTGCTTTAATTATTTTCTTCCAAGTCCAGATAGAATTTGAAGGAGGCTTACATAAATGCAAAAGTTAATTCATATATTTTATAAAACAAAAGAATTCTGGTTTTTGAATATTACTTCTACTTCTATTGTAACAAAAGATCCCCTTGTAGCAGAGGCATGTTTAATAATTATGATTTTTAGTGATCCTGCTTAGATATCAAGAGATTTTATTGATGGAAATTTCATAAACATTACATTTCAAAAATAAAAAGTTTGAAACAATTGCATTTGTTTTAAAACTAGTAGTACTTGCTTTAGAGCATAAAGAACATATGAAACTAATTGATGAAAGAAACCGATATTGTTAAAGTCACAATTTCGTTGTCCAATAGGGTCCTTGGTAGATTCTCTTTATTTTAGAATAAAGATATTGTTAAATACTTAGAGTAGTTGCAGATAGGGGCGTACATAACTCGATGAAAACTGAATTAACTAAAATAACAGATCAAATTCAATCGGTTCGGTTCAGTTTTATATTTTGGTAAAATCGGTTATTTGGTTTTCGATTTGGTTATGGAGAAATTATATTTCAGTTAACTGATTTAGCCGATTTGTATAATTAATTAATAATTAAATATAAATTATATAATTTATAATTAGGGTTCCATAACTATTATATAATTAATAATTAAATATGTAAGAACCCGAACCGTGATAAATGGGTTTAATTCTAAAGAGAGGAACATTTTGGTAAAAGAGCAATATTTGTCGACTAAGCCGTAGTTCGTTGACAAAGCCTATGTTCTTCTTGTCGACGAAATTCCGAGACTCGTCGATGAGGAGAAGTTGAGGAGTCTAGGCGATCTCAGATTCGTCGACGATGCCACCGATTCGTCGACGAAGTCAATGAAAGATTCGTCGACGAGAACACTATTTCGTCAACAAAATTGGGCTGGGTCAAAGGGTTATAAAAGGAAAGTTTCATTTCTTCTTCATTAAGAAAACTCAATCTTTTCTCTCTCTCTCTCTAAAACTCTCCCTACTCACTCTCTCTCTAGATTTTTTCGTGGATCGTTGATGGAATCGGAAATCTGAAGTTACCACGAGGATCGTAGAAGAATTCTCTACAACTTCTACGGATCGAAATCTCGTTTTAGAGATTTTTGGGTTTTGGCGAAAAATTGAGGTAAGGCTCGGTTTTCAATTATAATCCGGTAGTTTTATAGGAAACTGTGTCGTGAGTATATTTTGTATTGTGATTTGTAGGTTTTGGAACTCAGTTCGCTGTTTAAGGACCTTGGAGTTCGGGATTGGCTATTCAGGGAAAAGGTAAGGGGAACTATGTTTATATTGATTATTTTTGAAATCGGATTCGGTGGAACTGTGGTCCACGGTCCTGTGTGTGTTTTGGCTACTCATTTTGGGGATCTAATGGGGAAAACTATGGGTTTTTCATTATTACAGTTTTGGAAAAAACGGAGCGACGGGTTGAATCTCGGGTTTTGTTGAAAACCGAGTATATGTTGATTTATACTGTGATATTGGGATGATCGTGCCTTGACTTGTTTAAACTGTATTTGTTTGAAAAACCATGATTTAGATTACCAAATAGGTGTGGTTTGTTTGGTTATATGAGCATACATGTGTGTGTGATATGTTGAAATGCTAGTAGGAATTGGGTTCCGAAATTGTTCCAGGTACTGAGAGTGTCTGGCTCTATATCCGAGGGCATGTGTTTATCGCCTGCCACGTAGGCAAGAGTGTCCGGCTCTATATCCGAGGGCGTGAGCCTATTCTGGCAGATCAGGCCGAAGGGTGTGGATCCACCAGTTAGCGCTGGTACGATGCCATAGGATTTGGGGACTAACCATGTGCCGGTGGCGCCGTGCTTCGCGGGTTGGCCGAGCCATTACCAGATTGTCGCGGATCGGCTTTGGACCGAAGGGTGTGACGACACCAGGATTGCTGATCATGTGTTGTGTGTGCATGTATGCACTGTGTAAATTAGTACTGGATTGCATTCAACTGCATGTATGTTGCATCATGATAACATTCAAATGCCACACACCGATATAACGTGTGTTCTTCCTTACTGAGAGGTGTCTCACCCCTGCTGTATGTACATTTTTACAGGTCCTTCGAGTAACCGGAACTAGCGTCCTGGTGTAGGGAGCGTAGTGACCAACGTACTGCATTTAGCGCTTGCGTAAGTGTTAAGACTGTATTTTTGGTGGGTTGCCATTTTGTGATGTGTTGGGCACCTAGTTTGCACATTTTGATAGAGCCATGTTTTGCTCTTGTATAGACTCTGGTATGGTACTGTATATATTGTTATAGAATGACCTTTTTCCGTTGCATATATGTTTGTGATTGAATGTGTTTAGGGTACCTGGAAACCCCACGGGGTCAGACCCTCATCCATTGTACTGTATCTTTGGATGTTTTATCGGATACAGGGACATGTTAGATTATATTTTCACCCTTAGGTCCCATTTCGGGGTTCGAGGTGTGACAAAATATAAATTAAATATTGAAAGTATACAACCATATTTTTTCCATAATTAATTATAATTTGATTCGGTTAAATTTGGTTAACCGAATTAACCAAAAATTCAGTTCAGTCGGTTCGGTTATGATGAATAGTTAATCGAATTTTTTCGGTTAATTTGGTTAATTGGCTGAACTGACTGAACGGACCGATTGCACACCCCTAGTTGCTAAACACAATTATAACTTAATGTAACATTAAAAACTTGTATCAACTTGTCAAAAAAATGCTAAAAGAAATATGGGTACATGCATCACATATTGGATTCAAAAAAACATAAACTTTGGGCAATATGGCACACAAAATACCATTTGGATATTTTCTAGGAAATCCACATTTTTCCAAACCCTAAAAATAGATAAATTTTAGGACTCCTTGAGTAAATACTTTTTTTTTTAAATGCATTCTTCTTTTGCTTATCCATAAAATACTCTATTTCGAGCTCTTCTAAAAATTACGTAGTAACCTTGGTATTTTTCATATATGGAAATGTTTTTAATATTAGGCCAAAAAGTTAATTACCTCCTTGATTGGTCCAACCGAATCGAGACTTGTGCTCCTTAAAACAACAATTATTTTGGCTTATGCTTTATTTAGCATATTGACAAACACAAAGAGGGCACGAGTCCATTTTAGGAACCCTCATGAGGTATTTATGGATTTGATTTTTTCTCTTGTTTCAGATACAATTAATGTGACAACTAATGTACATTGTCATAAAATTCTCCCTTGTCTTGTTGCTATATTGACATCATTGAATGGTCTTATTAAAGTTGCCAATATGGGTCTAAAAAAATAAACAAGATATCTTTATGTTTTTACTTTTTAAAAAAAAAAGGTTTATCAACTTTTCAAAGTTGATCAAAATGAAATCAAATTATTATAATGATGTGTTTGTAAACATGAATTTCAAAACTTGAATTTGAATTTGATTGAATTTAGTTAAAATTTGAACAGATTTTATAGTACATTTTGTTCAAATTCAATTCAATTCCAAATCTGCATAAGAATAAATTAATTGACAATAAAAGCTTAAGAAACGTTTTTACTTTTTAAGAAAATGTGTTCATGAACTTCTCAAACTCCATTAAAATGAAATCAAATTATTACAAGAGTAAATCAGTGTGGATCTAAATTTATTTTTTATTTTAATGGATTAACAAATTATCAAATTATTTGAATGTATTAATCCATTAAATATATTTTTTTAGGTGGCATTTTGGCAAAATATATTCATAAAAATACATGGAACATTGTGCATACAAAAAATATTTAACTTTCTATATTAATCCATTAAAAATATTCAAAAAAAAATACAATAAATTAACAAATATAATTTTTTTATATTTAACTAACCATCAATTTTCAAAATCCTTTGCAACAAATTTTGACTCTTACACCTCAAGTCTTATACTATTTAAAATTTATTTGGGTCTTCATAATTTTAAATGTAAATTTATTAGTTTTATTCAATTAAAATTGGCATCTAACCAATTTAGTAATTACAAATCATACAGTTAAAAATAGCGAAAATACCCTTCACCCTTGAATTAATCAACCATTTGAAGCTTAAATATTTTTCACTACAAAAAAAAAAAAAAAATACATATTATTTTGGAATTATTTTTTGCTAATTATGCACTAAAATTATAATCAATTCACAAATAATACTTAAATTTTTTGACACAAGGTTCATAACAAGGTAATAGTAATACAACATTACACCAATTCTATATTATATATACATAATTCATTGTTTTTAAAATTTAATTAGATTGACAAAAATAATTACATGCCATCAATAATAATAAATATTTAATTAGCACTAGTTTAAAAAACAAAAAGTAAAATAAAATTCACTTAACGAGATAAAAACTTCCGATTTCACTCAATAAAAAAATACCATAAAATATTAATCTCATTTCTATTCCTTCTTCTTTCCTTCAATGATTAAAACAGAGCATCAACATAAAACACATGATAAAACATTTGTCACTAATCAAAACTGAACACATGAAAAATTCGACAACCAACAGCTAAAACTTTAATGCATTAAAATTTTTGAGCTTCACTTCTCAATAACCAGTTCTATCTTTTTCAGATACCCTGCATCAAAAAACCACTATATTAAAGACCAACCAAAAGCATTTAATACATAAATGGTTCCATAAATAGTCCCTTATCCATAGAATTAATGAGAGCAGAGTTACAATAAGTTCATATTATACTTCATCCAAATCCATACAAATTAAAATTTAAAATCCAAAACCCAAAATTACCGTTTGAAAATATAAATTTTAATCTATGTAAATGAATTTTAAAAAACTCAAACACCATTTTAAACGATACTCTTTAAGGATTAAAGTCCATAGCAGAATACCAAAGAGCATGGCCACAACCCCCATGGGATATGTTCAGCACAAGAGACAGAAAAACCAGTCCATATTGACAAACTTCCAGAACAAAAGTACAAAGCAGAGCATATAGTTCAAGATGATACAACCAAAAAAGACAGGTTTTCCCCTTTATTCAAAAGCTACTAAGACTTCAAGAGATTTTCAGAGCCATAGGAGAACACATGCATGCAGCTGCTGAGCATTTGAAGATGAGTCGAGCGAACCAGATTAACCTTGCAGTCCGATAACACCTGCATAAGATTAGAAAAATCAGAAGTATGCTTGAATTAAGGGGTTGAAAAAACCCATCCTACTTTCTACTTGTGTTTTGGGAATGCTTTGGTTTACATTGTTTTATTTCCCAGTTTCGATCCGCACATCAATCAAAAAATGGAAACACGATGAACAAAATGATCCTCATGTATGTGTCATACAAGTTTTTACAATGTTGTAACTAGCATGTAAAGTAAATCCTCATATAGAATCAAATCCAAAAAACAGCAAACCAGACTAAATGTCACCAACGAAATGATCTTAGCAAACCAGAAGTTGACATATGAAACGAAACAGGTTAGTTTCAAATTCCTTTCTGAGAATATTGTCCACTTCCCCTTTCCCATTTCTTAAGCCAAGCTAGCTTACCACAGGCTATTCTGCCACCAGCATTTCCAGTGCTTTTGCTAAGCTCATGCCCCCCTGGATATAAAAATGCAGAAGTTAGTGGCTGCTTGGATGGAAGCTAGAAAATTGAAATGAATAACAAATTTCTTAACAGCACTGAAGGCAGCATAACAGACAATAATATCAACATGGGTCTGATGAACTACAAAAGTATTCACTGGCTAGCTCATTCAGTTTCAGGGGATAAAAACAAGACCAATCAGCAACACCTTTGATGCATGCATATCAAAACTATCTATCTCTAATGTTCATACTTTTTCCAGTGAAATAGCTTAAAACATGGAATGATAAGTTTGTTGATGTCAACATTTTGACTGAATAGGGCACCAACATCAATAAAACACAAGTCATCAAACATATCAAAACACATCTAATGTTTCTACTTAGATCAGTAACATCCCAATAAGGCAGTTACATCAGATGTCACCAAAGTAAAAATCACCATCATCAATACAAGTCAAACAGTACACAGTAAGAGTATCCAACATGAGGATGAAATCCGTCACTCAAATGTACATGTTGCCAACATGAGGATGAAATTGAATTTTAATTTGATTCATGAGAACCAATATAAAAAGTAAAAGTCAATATTTTTCAAAAATCTTAGAGGAGGTTTCTTTTCACAATACTAAACCCAGTTTCAGAAAACACAATGCTGCAACAAAAGCTTTTTTATGCAGAAAAGAATAACCTCATAAAAATACACTTGATTAAACTCAGACAGAACCATAATTCCTATGATGCCCATTTGATTACAATTATCAGGCATACCTATCATTATTGGTGGGTCTATCACTCACTAAATCAAGTAATGATGATGCAGTGTTCAATGAAATTCCCACATGCATGGGATAAAAACAAGCTAAACAGCACAAAATAAAAATTTAAAAACCATATAGCTTTAAAATGTAGTAGTACTTAGTAGTGCTTCCAGCTAAGAAATAATGTTCTAGAAAAACAATTAACCTTCACGCTTAACACATATTGCAATATATTGCTGCAATAATATCATACTGATTTAAAAGCAACTTAGCAACATGATTGAAATTTCTAAATATTACCCTTCCCAAGGTCATCAGGATCTACATGGACAACAACCGCCCTACCAACAATGGAGTTTGGTCCAACAAGTGGAATCTGCAAACATATATTTGATAAAAGGATAGCTTTCGAGTTTTCTGAGCATGAGATGATAAACAAAAACAATAAACAATAAAAAGGAGAAGGAAGCAAACCCACTTGGCTGTCAGTGATTGTGAACTTAGCAGTACCTGAACCACACAAATATGCAAACAAATGTTAGGGGATAAAGTCTGAATCATATAATTGATTCCCTGGTAAGGCTCCATATCTCTCTCTCTCTCTCTCTTACACACACACACACACACAACTGAAGTAATTATGAAAATGCAAACAATTGATCATAAGATGAATGCATATAATTTGAATAATGGCATACCATCAGGGCCAGCAGTAATATTTCCCAGGTCACCAGCGTGACGATTCTCATCCTCAGGAGCACCATGCTCCTTGGCAGCAGGATTGAAATGTGGCCCTACAAATTTTAAAAATTTAAAAGATTCAAATCATACAATTATATGGGAAAACAAAACTTAGCTTTAAGTCCCTGCCACTACTTTTGATTGATGAAATATGAAAAATATAGAAACAAACTATACCAGTAGACATGCAGCCATTTGTTGTGTCCCCAAGGGCATGGACATGGAAACCATGAAGCCCAGGCTTAAGACCAGATACGCATCCGGTTACCGTAGTAGGACCTGGGAAAATTGAAATGCAAATTAATAGAAATAAATATGAACAGCGCAGTATAATTATAATCTCTTCTTTTTCCATTAAGCAGATGTCTAAATTACCATCTCCTTCTTGGGTGAAGTTGACAACTCCACCGACACCCTCATTGCTGCAAAGAACAGCTACTGCCTTCGCCATTTTTGTATGTGATCTGCACACTGAAGTGAGTAAAAATGCATGCACAAAATAATAACCACTAATATAACTTGTATTTAGTTCGAAAAATTACAAATGGATAATAGAATAATTCACTATGAAGAATATGGAAAATGAAACCTGTCCTCACAACCCTAGACGTTAACTTAAAACGTTGTTCAGTTTAGGAATGACACTTTTCAAGAACCAAAGTATCTATACAAAGCATTTGAGCGATGAGGAACCGATCTTTTAATAATTTCATTCCAGCTCAACAAAAACAAAGTTTGTGTAGATAACTTTTAAACAACATCCAGTTAAAATCTTTGAACCAATAAGCTAAATTGCAGAGTCAAAATTAAAAGAAAAAGGGTTTGATAGTTTACAAAGAATCTCAGGATCAAAAAAACCCAGAAAGCTACACGGACACAGGTAAAACAGCTGCTTACTCTTTCTATTAAGAACACACAAATAAATTGCAGTCACCTCATACCCAAATCAAAATCAATAAATTATCAGATAATATGGCCTTAAGAAAATATAGAAATATCATAATTAGAGAAATCACAAGTATCTTGAATCAGATAGAAGAGATCTGCGAACACAGACACAGACACAACAAATCACCAAATCTAACAACAAAATCGAAACACTCAAGCTCTTTAACAGTTAGCAATGAAAAAACAATTAAAAAACGAAAACAATACAAAAATTTAAGTCTCTTGCAGAACAAGGAGCAGATCTTTCAGAAGACAAAAGCCCATCAATCCATCATAGGATAAAGCCAAACTATACTAACATTATATTCAAAAGTGAGCAAACTTGAGATTAGTTTACAAGAATCAGATCAAAGCGAAGAAAAAATTCAATACAAAGAATTGCGTGAGTCGAAATGACAAAGAGGATACGGCGATGAACACAGAAACAAGGGCAACCATACCTCAGAACACCCCTACACAGTCAGAGATACCCTTTGCTCTTGACTTGCCGCTTCACCTGAGCCCAGTCGCAATGATATATATATATATATATATAAAATGAGAGAGAGAGAGAGAGAGGATAATTATTATATTTCTTTACCTCACCTACCCTATTTGTAGCCATTCATTTGCTTTTTCGTTTTGAGTAAAAATATTATTACCTTTAATATTTTTACCATATATATTTTATTTAATTTTGTTCTTAATTTATTAGATTTTAGGATTATAAATGAGTTGAGCGGCTCTTTATTTGCTATTCGATTCAATAATGAGTCATTTGAGATTGATAAAAATTTAAAGTTTTGATTCACACCTCGATAATTATTTTTAAAGGTGTGTGTCTTTGAATAAGGTGTTTCGATTGAATAATTTATTTAATATTAATATTTTTAAAATTAATTATAAAAGTGAAATTCAAAATTATATATAAAAAAAATAGAAAGTTGAAGATTCCTTTTAAGTTGGTTAGTTCACACAACTATTGCAATACAAATTATTTGATTGATTGTTGAGACGAAGAAATAAAAAATAATTAATAATTATAGTTATAATTCAATAATAGTTAATAAATTAAATCTTCTACTTATGTACAAGGTGCACTCAGGTGACACGTGGATGAGATATAGGCGACATGTACACGTAGATGCAATCCAAATGTCACTACTCAACATTTCATGACACGTGTCCAATTATAAATTTATATTAATTTTATAATTTTAATTAATATAAAATTATATTAATTTTACCTAAATTAAGCAACGAGAAGCATATATGTTTGACACATTTTTTTCCAATTATAATTTTTTTTTTACTTTAATTTTTTTTTTCTTCTGAAAAATCCAAAAATATTACAAATATTATTGAGAAACTGTTGTATTTCATAATCCGAAATGGCAAATAATATTCTCAAATAAAAATAGTTAGGGACACTAGGATTTAGAATACTACTTGCATAAAGCATGGATTTTTTTCTTTTCCAAACGTGATAGTTGACAACACCCCACGTAAATGTTGAGAATTTTACTTGTGAGTTTATCTCACATTAGAAAAATTTAATGGATGATGAATGCTTATATACATAGTTTGTCCCAAGATCCAATAGACTTAAACTTTTGGGTCAAGTTAGTGCTCACTCATGTGTATTAAGTCCATCCATAAACTCCTCCGGTGCTAGCAGTGGTATCAAATCAAAGCCAAAGGTTAGTAATTCTAGGTGAGTGACATCATAAAAGTTGAGATGTGAAATTAATTCTCCTGACGTACTTACTGTTGGAGGATCAAGTGTGTGACCGAGACTAATAAGGATCATCTAGGCTTGGGATGGATCCAAATAGGGTCAAGACGTGAGAGGTATGATTCGTTCGAAGGCACGTAGAATGCAATTCGAGACACATAAGGCTCCAATGGTAAGATTCATTTGAGCAACTGTTAGGGAATTGGGTTTACTCCCATAAGGGAGACGGTTTTTGTTCAAGGGGAAATAGTTGAAACTCACAAATGAGGGAGAGATTGTTCAGAATTTCACCTGTGAGTTTGTCCCACATTGGAAAAATTGAGTGGATGATGAGTGCTTATATACATGGTTGGACTCAAGACCCAATAAGCTTAAATTTTTGGGTCAAGTTGGTGTTCACTCATGTGTATTAAGCCCACCCATGGACTCCTTCGATGCTAGCAGTGGTATCAGAGCTTACAATTCGTAACTCTAGGTGAGCGACATTGTAAAAGTCAAGATGTGAAGCTAATTCTCTTGACATGCTAACACAGTTGGAGGACCAAGTGTGAGGCCGATGCCAATAAGGATCATCTATGTAGTAACCCGTATAATTATAAAAATTAAATAATAAAGAAAGGAGAGAAAAGGAAAATTTCAAAGGGGAGTCTTATTGGGCTCGTCGACGTGGACACGTGTCTCGTCGATGAGAACTTACCGAGAGGGCTGATTTCAGGACCTGAAACTTGTCAACGAGGGTTAGGTGTTAGTCAACGAATCCCCTTCTTAGACTCATCGACGAGATGACGTGGCTTGTCGACAAGGCCACGTGGACAAGCACTCTATATAAGGCCAAAATTCATATTTTTCTGCGAGGATTGCATGCTAGGCTCTCTCTCTCTCTCTCTCTCTCTAAAATTCATTCTCCTCTCCTTCTCTCTACGATTCCGACTTCGTTCTTCGTCGGTTTGACGATTGGAAGTCACCACGTTACTCCTGGAAAGATTTTCTTCAAGTCTACTAGAGTAGATTGTTGGTTAGGCCAACTTGAGTACCATCCCAAAACTAAGGTAAGTAGATTCTTTAGGTATTTTTAGTATTAGCAGGCTTATTTGAGTCCAGATTTTGTATTATATGAGAATGTTAGCTATGATGTATTCCCAAGAGGGGGGTGAATTGGGTAATTAAAATTTCCTAAGTTGATTTCAATGCCTCAATCAGTAATTTCCAAACTAGGGGTCTGTTTAAGCACATACCAATACCCCAACAAAATAATACTGAGCAAATATATAAAACAGATGCAGCAGACTCAGTATTTCCAAATCATTCACGGTATTTAAAGTATGCACAACATTCATATAACTATTCAAATATAAACATACATGTGCATAAATTAAATTTCAGAAATATAAAGAGTATAGGGAAAGAGAGTCTCACACAAAATTTAAATATTTTGAAGCATCAGATGATGGTATTGTTAATTTTCTTTGATATTGATAAAAAATTTAACTTACGAAAAAACAAAATTTATCAAACATAATTTTTGGGAGGTAAAAGGCACACAAGACATTCATAATGAAAAAGAACTAAACATTCTAGTACTAAATTTATCGAGAAACGTCTCAATACTTGAAATTTGAAGTTTTTATTTCATAGGTTTTGAGTTTGAATCTTGGGAAAGATGAAAAGGGATATGTGATAAAAGATAGAAAATTTCTCATTATATCATACAAACCCAATCTGCACCTCTAATCGGCTTTTAAAAAGTATTAATTATCAGCTCTTTCACATTCTATTCTTACTAATAGAACATAAAACAAATTACAAACTAAATTTATTTTATTTGATTAAATTCCCTTTCCATTTGGATTAGCAATTTTTCTTAAAGGAAGAAAAGGAAAGGAAAATAAGAAGAAAACTCATTTTCCCTTCTATTTTCATTCACTATTAAATACTATAAAAAATAAAAATTTATTTTAATATAACTTAAAATTAAGAAAAATTAAGTGTTAATTATATGAAAAATTAATTTTTTTTCATAGATTTGAAATATTTTTTATTTTCTTTTTTACTTTACTTAACAACCAAATACGGAAACGTAACTTTCTTCATATTTTTTTTTATTTTTCTAATATTTTTCAAGTTTCAAATGAAACTTAATGTATTTCCTTTTTCGTCGAATGATAATGATGGATAATTAATAAATTTACATAAACGAGTTCAAGAGAACATCTTGGTAGTTAGTAGTAATATTATTGACCCACATTAAATTTATGAGTTTACATAAAATTCCAAAGACCGAGACAAGGGCTTTAAATCTTCAAAAACAATTGTTGGATCATTCATGATAATTTTTGGAAGAGGTTAAGCTTACAAATTGTGTCTTTTTTTTTTATTCATTGGAAAAAGAGAAGGCAACTGGGGAGATTTGGGCATTTCTATTTCTCCCCCAACAAAATCATTCTTGTGTTCATATTATATTGAAATGATTTGGTACCTTCAGGCGTCCACTTACTATGCCTCTAATCCATATGATATACCCCAAAAGTATATTACCTCATAAGTTAAGAGGAAACTAAGGCCTAGCATTGATGAGGACAGTTACTGTCCAAGTCAATCATCCCGCCGGAGCAATTGATGCCCGCCTTATAATGACCAATGTCATCCACGCCAACAAGGTAATAATCGGAGCAATTCACGTACGCACCATAATTCGCTAATAAATGTCATATCACCCTCGAGTCAAACTCCTTCACTATATTTAGGGACTCAGAGAAGAGGTTAAGATATCTCATTCTAAACC
The DNA here is from genome assembly GCF_029873635.1 of Malania oleifera. Taxonomy (NCBI): domain Eukaryota; kingdom Viridiplantae; phylum Streptophyta; class Magnoliopsida; order Santalales; family Ximeniaceae; genus Malania; species Malania oleifera. Next base: position 109,329,643 of record NC_080420.1, on the reverse strand, counting down.
ATATTTTACTGTTGCATCATACCACTCAAAGTCAATCCCTGACTTAGGCATCAGAGTGATCCCCCAGAGTACACCCCGAGTCCTCCAAGCCACATTTGTTTTCATCTTTTTCAGGTGATCGGGATCGGAAAGCTTGCCAGAGGTTAGACCGACATTTTTGGCAGCAACAGTTGGTGCCGTCTATGGGAACGCTTCTGAGAGGTTTTAAATTTTCGATTCTCAATCCCTGCATCATGACAAATACCACCAATTCCAAGTCCGACCCTGCTACGGGTGATCAATCACCCCAGTCCGTTCATTCTGCACCCGGGGACCGTTCAGGAGTGATAAGGGAGGAATTTCTTGAAAGAAGAATGGAAGCCTCCCATAAAGAGATGGAGGACATGTTTAACATGCTCTTACAGCAAAAGAGTCAGGGAAAACTTGCCCCTCGCCAGCAGCTGGTTGATCCTAACTCACAAGAGAAAGCGAAAGAGCCAAAAGAGAGTAATGGAAAAACCAACCTCACAAAGAAGGTGGAGGATGCGTACAACATGGGAGTCAATGAACAACGATTGAATGAACTAGAGGAGAGGATAAAGAAGATTGACCAAATATAAAAGATAATGAAGGAGGCTCATTCCAACCCGTCTTGCAGGGAGACCTAATTAAAGTCTTTAGATCCACCCTTCATCAAAGAAGTGATGGAGGTCCCGTTACCAAGTAAGTTCAAAATGCCTACCTTAGAAAGGTATGAAGGCTCGACCAACCCAGTTGATCACTTGAATACCTTTAAGGTGTTAATGCAACTGTAAGGCATACCAAATGCTATCATGTGTCGTGCGTTTGTCACCACACTTAAAGGGAATTCCTGGGCATGGTACCGAACCCTGAAACCCGGATCCATCAAGTCCTTCTCTAAGATGGAACAACAATTTTCCGGACACTTCATAAACCCCGCAGAATGGCAAAGGCCTCAGCTCATTTGTTGAACCTAGTCCAAGGAGAAAGGGAAACGTTGAAAAAATTCGTACATCACTTTGTCACTGTTACATTGGAGATTCACAACTTGGATTATGGGATAGTATTGGCATCCCTAACCACGACCCTCCAACCTTGGGACTTCTTATACTCATTGGGGAAAAGGCCTCCAGCCGACATGGGGGAACTAATGGCACGGGCACAAAAGTATATCAATCTGGAAGAAGTAAAGGACATAAGGAGAGACTGAGTTTATTTGAAAAGAAAGAGCTCGAGGGATACAGGGGAGGCCTACAAAAAAGGGAAGAAGCAAGAGAGTAGCAAGCTGCAGAGCAACCCTAGGGGGTTTGGACATACAAATAAGTTCTAGTCCTACACTCTCCTAAACGTGTCGCAAACCAATGCCCTAGGGGGTTTTGACCCAATCTAGCATGCCCTGAAAGGAGATTGTTTCATAAAATAGCATCTTTGTCAGTCATATCTTTGAACATTTTGTGTGCCTCTATTAAATTATCAAACTTTACGTACATATCTATAAGTGCATTTTCTGTCACGCTACTCAATTTCAACCCAGAAGATTAGCACAACTCATTAGGTAAAAGAAAATCGACCAAATTGATGAGCAACTTTCGTGAGGCCAGAAGACTGCCCAACAAATGAGCACAGCTCATTAGGCAAAATCGACCCAACTGACGAGCAACGCTCGTGAGGCTAGAAGACTGCCCAACAAATGAGCACAACTCATTAGGCAAAATCGGCCCAACTGACGAGCAATGCTCATAAGGCCAGAAGACTGCCCAACAAATGAGTACAACTCATTAGGAAAAATTAGCCTAACTGATAAGTAACGCTCGTGAGGCCAAAAGATTGCCAAACAAATGAGCATGACTCATTAGGAAAAATCGACCCAACTAACGAACAACACTCGTGAGGCCAGAAGGCTACCCAACAAATGAGCACAGCTTAGTAGGCAAAATCAGCCCAATTGACGAGCAAAACTCGTGAGGCCAGAAGAATGCCCATGAAGAGCAGCTCGGTATGAATGCCCATAAAGAGCAGCTCGGAAAGAATGCCCACAAAGAGCAACTTGGCAAGAATTTCGAACAGCTTGGCAAAAATGTCGAATACCTCGGCAGCTCAACAAGAATGCCCATGAAGAGCAGTTCGACAAGAATGCCCATGAAGAGCGGCTCGGCAAGAATACATATGAAGAGCAGCTTAGCAAGAATGCCCATAAAGAGCAACTCGACAAGAATTGTCACGAAAAGCAGCTCGGTAGAAAATGCCCACAAAGAGCAGCTCGGCAAAAACAACTTGGCAAGAAATGCCTTGAAGAGTAGCTCGATAGAAAATGTCCACAAATAGTTGCTCAACAAAAATAGCTCGACAAAAATTGCCACGAAGAGCAGCTCAACAGAAAATGCGTTGAGCAGCTCGGTAAAAATAGCTCGGCAAGAATTGTCTTGAAGAGCAACTTGGCAGAAAATGCCCACGAAGAGTTGTTCAGCAAAAACAGGTTGGCTAGAATTACCATGAAGAGCAGTTCGGTAGAAGTTTCCCATAAAGAGCAACTAAAAAAAAACAGCTCGACAAGAAATGCCTTGAAGAGCAGCACGACAGAAAATGCTCACGAAGAGTTGCTCGAAAAAAATAGCTTGACAAAAATTGCCACGAAGAGCAGCTCGGTAAAAACAGCTCAGCGAGAATTGCCTTGAAGAGCAGCTCGACAGAAGTTGCCCATGAAGAGCAGCTTGACAAAAATAGCTCGGCAAGAATTCCCTTGAAGAGTGGCTCGACAGAAGTTGCCCACGAAGAGCAGCTCGATGAGAACAGCTCAGCAAGAGCAGCTTGGCACAAATGCTCAACGAAGACCAGCTCGGCATCATCGGCTTGGGTGAGCCGAAGAACCCGGCTCGGCACAACTCGCACACATAAGTATCGGCTCGGATGAGCCGACATGTTAGTAGATTCTGCTCGGCAAGTCGCACCCAAATATGGCTCGGCAAATCGGCTTGGCAAAGCCGTGTACGCCTCCACCTTAGCTTGGACTAGTTGACGCCTCCTCAAGTTTTGCTCGGCAAAGCCAGAAGCGCCTCAAGATCAGCTCGGATAAGCCAAGCACACCCCAAGATTCAGCGATTGAATAACTCAAAGTCTAGTTTGATAAAAGCCCTATATTTATGAATATTATGCACTTCCTTTTAACCAAGGTTTTCGCAAACAATTAATCAACGTACTCCCTTTAAGGTTTCCACAAAAGATCAATCAACGTACTTCCTTAAATTAAAAGTTTTTCTCAATCTCAATTGTTTTAGCTTCCTGCACTCAAATACACAACCACACAAATTATATATACTGAAAAATTAAAGAGTAAGGGTTGAGAGTGAGACCGAGTTTTTACAAGGTTCGGATTATACCAGCCTACGTCCTCGCCTTAGGCAACACCACCTAAGGATTCCACTATAACGCTTCTTTACGAGCAAAGAAAACTGTTACAATCCCTCCTTCAATTAGGGTGGAGCCCCCTCTCCAAGCGATACCCTAGACTCAATACAACGATTCAACCAACCTTGAACCATAAAAAACTACAAGGGAAACAAGAAACAATTTGGTGTACAATGACACTCTCATAAGAGTATATTAGTACAATTGAAATCTATATACTTCAATCAAAATCACAAAATAGAAAGATGAAGTTCAAGAAGATATCATTGGGGTTCTTTCTTAGATTGTAAAACTCAAATAAGAACATAAGAACTGCGACCTTTAAACCAGTAAAATCTCAGCAAGAGCACGAATAAAAGTATTCAATGAGAGAGCTTTGAAAATTTGAGAATTGAGATTGATTTTCTTGTTGGGTGATTTTAATTCTTGAAATCAACATGTATTTGTAGAGTTAAAAAGTATATTTTTATGTTGCCAAAGTTGCTTGGAGTGTTTCCCAAGTATTGAAAGAGTTTGGAGCCCAAGAAATCTATTTTGGAAACATTCCCTTGCTATTTTAAATTTGAAAAATTGAAGGTTAGTCACCTGACTCTGAGAGGTCAGTCACCTGACCAGGTTTTGTCTGCTTGTCAGTCGCCCAAATAGACAAGGGTCAATCGCCAGACAACTTTTACCACCTTTCAGTATTTTGATCATAACTTTTTTCTATAAAACTATAAATTAGACATTCTTAGTATCAAAGGAAAGCTAAGAGAAAATCCCACAACTTTCATGTTGAACACTTTTTAAGATAAGGAGTGTTTTATAGAGAAAAATGCACATCAATGTGGATATAGAAAAAATAACAGAATTTGAAAAATCCTGTTTTGGTACTTTTCATTAAAAAATAATTTTAACCTTTTTGAAATAACTTTTGACCTTATAAAAATATTTTCCAAGTATTTTAAGAGGTATCTAGGTCCAAGTATTTCACCTAAGAGGTTCATGCATCCATATTGAAATCGCTTGAAGTACTTACGTAAAGACTTCTTAAGACTTTAACATTCTAAGCACTTAAGTCTTCATGTTTTTTCATTTCTTGAGTCTATCTTGACTTACAACTTCAATTCACTTTAAGTTTCATCAAATCATCTTTGAATCCATGCTTTAATAGTATAAGCTTTATGAGATCTTCTTTCTTTGGAGTATAAGCTTTCAGTAATCCTTTTGTGTACTTGACCTTGTATTCACATACTTGAGTCTTGAAATATCATCACTTAATTAAATATGTTAAGTTTCTCTGAATTTTTATCATCAAAATAAGATTTTAAGCCTTGTAAGGCCAACACCCCAAAAATATATCACCTCATAAGTCAAGAGGAGACTAAGGCCTAGCATTGATGAGGGCAATTATTGTCCAAGTCAATTGCCCCGCCAGAGCAATTGACTCCCACCTTATAATGACTAGAGACATCCAAGCCAACAAGGTAATAACCGGAGCGATTCACCCCGCACCATAATTCGCTAATAAATGACTTATCACCCTCGGGTCAAGTTCCTTTACTATAAATAAGGACTTAGAGAAGAGGTTAAGGTATCTCATTCTAAACCATATTTTACTATTGCATCATACCTCTCAAAGCCAATCCCTGACTTAGGCATCGGAGTGATCCATCGGAGTACACTCCGGGTCCTCTAAGCCACCTTTGTTTTCATCATTTTCAGGTGTTTGCCTTATAACCGTCGATGGTTCCTAGTCTGTTAAGTTTGATATTTGTAACTGTCGATAAATTCTCTAAAGCCTCCTAAAGTCCCAGTTTTTATGTTTACTTGCATACCATGCTATCTGGCTTCACATGCAGGCTTCCTTATTAATATAATTCATAAATTTTATACGCAGCATTAGGGCTTTTTAAAACTTTTACTTATTTTACAGTCTATATTTATAATAATTAATTACCATATACAAGAGTTTACTATCATCCATCAATATTTAAATAACTTAAATATTCATACGCTTAGTTGTATCCCCCCCGTGGCTAGTGTCTTTTCTTTCTTTATTTTATATTTAAATTTAGTGACAAGAATCTCGTGAATTTGGACACTAGTGAAAGCCAGATGAAAAGCCTTTTATAATGAGAACCAAAATAGTTCTATTATACCCATTAAGGGTTGCAAATGTCTTAAATAAATACTCTTATCCTCTGTATTTGCAAGCATGAATTTTGAATATTGGATTTGTATTTCAGCAGATTCGAACAAATTTCAATAAAATTTTACACTACGTCTCATTTAAATCTAATACAAATCTAAATTTAAGGTCTCTCCAAATATATAGTAAGGGGAAATGAATTTTTATTAAAAAAATGATTTAAAACATGAAAAAGTTAGAAATGATACCTTTTCAAATATACACCATTGTTTGAGAAGTAACATCTCTTTAAAAGATATCCTTTCAAACAACCATTATGGTTAAACGAGTTATATTCGTTCAAATGAATATGATTGTTGTATTCAAATTTTAAATTAATAATTAATTTTGATAGTTGGCAGTTGTTATCTGATAGCCGTATTTTTTGCTTTTTAATTGTTAAATTTTAAAAAAAATAATTTCAAATTTAAATGTCATGTGCTAAGTAACTAAATATGTTTGCTTCTACTTAACATATTCATGCAAAACAATATACATAAATAAACATACTTTGGAAGCTACGAATTTGTTGGACAGTGATTTAAAATTGATGAATAAATATAAACATCAAGGGTGTATTTGAAAATATTTTTGTATTTTCTTTTTGTTGGTATTTGCAATTGTTCTTAAAAAAGTAAGAGAAACCGATACTGAGTAGGCTAGATACGATTTTTACATTTAAAAAGAACCTGAAAAGGCAAAAATGAGTAATCGAAACTCACTCCAAAAGCTTTTTACCTTACAAAAATTTGTGTTAAATAATAAAAATGTATTTTTTTTTCCTAAGAAGTTATTTGGAGGCTCATTAATGAACTTCCTCCTCCAAACATTTTAGAGTAAAATTTGAAACAATATTTTATCCTTGTCAAGCCCTTGAGTGTCTCTTAGCAGACCAAGTGCTACTTTTATGGCTGCTTGGTGGGAAAATTATGGGAGGCCGGCCTACAATTCCATGGTAGTTGGGATTTATTTGACCAATATAATCTTCCTTATTTATTTATTTTATTCTTTTGGATAAACATTGAAGTTTTATTTATTTACATGCCAATGCCAATCATCAAACTTTGCGGTGGACCGCCAAAGTGGAGGAGGGGTTGCTCTCCTTGGACCATGAAGAGAAGAAAAATTCTAGAAATATAATAAAAATATATATTAAAATGAAAATAGAGTAGGATTTAATTGTAGGAAATAAATATATAATAGTTAAATTTAAAAAAAAAAAAATTATTCATGTTAAAATTCGTATTACTCGAATCAACATGAAATCGGATAAGAATATACATTTTCACAATAGAAATTTGAAAATGGACATTTCATATCTATTCCTTATTATAAATTAAATAAAAATTTTGTGCCACACTATTTTATGATGTGCCACACTATTTTATGATGACAACACTCTTTTTTTATAAGTTAGGGTAAAATAAACTAACATCCCCTGAGGTTTGACAAAAAGATAATGTCCTTATTTGAGATTTCAAAAATTTCAAAAACCTTTCATGAGATTTCAAGAATTCCAAGGACATTCCTTCGAGTTTGTCAAAAAGACAAATCTTCCCTTATAATTTGCCAAAAGATAAGTTTTCTGAGGGGAGATTTGTGTTTTTTTGACAAACCTCAGGCGAGGTTTGTGACATTTTTGAAATCTCAGCGTAACAATCCGAAAAAAATATATTATTAAATTAATTAATTAATCAATTAATTAACTAATTAGGTGATTAATTAAATGACATAATAGAATAAATAAATACATATATATAGATTAGTTGATAGGATATATATATATAAAAAACAAAAGATAAAGCTATATATATATATATATATATATATATACACTACTAATATAATAATATTATATTGGATACATATATATGTTCATATATACAAGTCTCAGGAGAATTCAAAAGGGGATTTCATTTGAAACTCTCTCTCTCTCTCCTCAATTTTTTTCAAATTTTCAGCCAAATCAACGATCAGACACCACCAAGAGGTCCCGGCTTCGATTCTTAGTAAGTTAATCAAAACAAATTTTTTATTTGAGAATCTTAGACACCACTCCAAGGTTAAGGTGAGAAGAACGAATTATGTCAGTTATTTTAAAAATTCACCCGATTAAATCATGGTATACAATTACTGGAATATTGTATATGGATTTCTGAGTAATTTTATGGGTATGAAAATTACGGTTTATTTATTAAATTATAGTATTTGATTAAATTAGATTTTTGGGAATATTTTAAAATTAAGTTAAATTGTAAGGATTTGATTAAAATTAGATTTTTGGGAATATTTTGGAATAAAGTTAAACTGCGGGGATTTGATTAAATTAGACTTTTGGGGATATTTTGGAATTAGATTAAACTGCGGGAATTTGATCATATAGATGTTTTTAAATATGTTAAAAATTAAATTTAAATATGGAAAGTAGATCATACCCGCATTTTTAGAATTTAACCGGGTAATAGGAGCATATGAGCGATAGTGATTATTTCGGAATTTAACTGACTAAACTAAAATATATGAATACAAGGATTTGTGCGAACTCCGCAAGCACGACTTTAGGATCCTTGTAGGTATTTCTCAATAAGTAGGTAAGGAGAATAGATTATATCAGACGTTTTTACAAAGTTAACTGCCTAAATTATAGTAAGTGATTTCAGAAATGATATCTGAGTTTTCCTGGGTATACAGACATATGGAATGAGAATTTTGAAATGATATACATTTTGTGTAAGTTGGGTTGGGTTGAGTAAAACCCTAAAGATAATTATATCAATATTTTCGGCAGTATATTAAAGTACAGATTATCAGAGAAAATGTGTGGCATGAGTTGAATATTATGCATAAATAACTTTATCAATTTATTGACATATATATATATATATATATATATATATATGATTTTTACCATATTATGATAGTGCTTTTTATAAAGCTATAGTGTAACTGAGTTTATATAAAGTTTTATATAGATTTTATACAAAGATATAGTGTTCTATATAAAACTACAGTATAGAGTTTTATATAGACATTTTATACAACAATATAGTGTTCTATATAGAACTATAGCGTTCCTTAAGGAACTACAGTACAGATATTTATACAGAGATACAGTGTTCCCTAAGTGGAATTACAGTGTTCCTTATGGAACTACAACGTTCCCTAAGTGGTACTACAATACATATATTTTATACAGAGATACCGCATTTTTTATAGAACTACAGTATAGTATTTTTATATAAAGTTACAGTGATTTTATATAGATATATAGTATGACAGTTTTAACATGGACGTGTTTATGATATCATGTTATATATATTGTTTTGGAAATCGCATTATATGGTTTAAGAACCCTGATAGACCATAGCTAGGCATGGTATCGTAGCCCCAGAGTTGCCAGTGCAGCCACACTTCTTTGATAGGGTGTTGGTGGCATAGTCGATTCTGTCATTGAAATGCAGAGTTACCCCCTGCAGTCCGAACCAGTTGGGTAGGCGAATCGTACTCATAGTTACAGATATAGTTATAGATACAGACATAGTTGATCTAGTATGGTTAGACCAACCATGGCTAGGTCCAGCCTTCGGACCGCACAACTCGGATCATGTGAGGTTAATTCATGATGTTACAGTAATATCCATCCAGGGCAGTTCTTCTATTCATATATGCGCATTTACTTGAATAGAGATTCTTATTTTATACAGAATATGAATTGAGATGCTTATTTCATATATAGAGTATGAATTAAGATACATATTTTTATACAAAGTATGATTTGAGATACTAGTTTATACAGAGAATGATTTGAGATACTATTTTACTTATAACATGTTTTGAAAGAAAGGTGTGTAATATGAAAAGTATTTTTATGGGCATGTATACGGTTCTATATGACTTCATAGAGTAAAAAAAAAAAAGATAGACTATTAAAGTGTATTTGAAACATTAAAACTCTTGTTGCGACACACTGATAATAATCTATTTTATCTTACTGAGAGGTGTCTCACTCTTAGAATTTCATTAGTTTAGGAAACCCACGTAGACAAGCCTTGAGTTTTTTAGAGCAGAGATGAGGAATACTGTTTAGAGTAAGTAACGGTGAGACATTGTGTTGTATAGGAAAGTATTGTGTATTTTTGAAATGGTTATGGATGAACAGACTTTGGGAAATTATGTATAGTTATGGTGATGAATAGAACTCTAGTATTGCTATTGGATGTGTATGTATATAGATGCTTCCGCTGAGTTTTATGACTGTTTGAGGACCATTGTACCTAGTGCCACTTTAGGCAACACAAGTTACTATAGTGCATTTGCTACAGGAATTAAGTATAGAATTTTACACAAGTTATTACAGTCTGGTATTGGAGTTTTCATGATGACAATATTATTCTTATATCAGAGCAGGTTTATTTTATAGATACAAATGGAAAAAAATGGTAGAAAATTAGGGCATAACAGTTTGGAATCAGCGCCTAGGTTGTTAGGTTTTGTAGACTTTAGCGAACAGCGGATAGCAATACTAGAGTATAGGAATGAATTTTGATAAGGATAAGAGATGGGTAGTCTGTGATTATAGTAAGTCATTGTTGGAGGTTAAGATTGATATTTAGGATTCTATCTCGTAGCTAGGAGGCAACAAATTCTATGGTGGTTTCTATGATTTTCTTGGGGTGAAGATTTCAGGAAAGCCATAGTAAACTATCGCTGGTTCTTGTTTTCGAGTGGTAAGACTGAATCTTAAATTGGGAGTAAGGACGTTAAGTTGGTTAGTCATGTAAGGATATAGTATATTTTATATAGTTTAATGACTGTATCGGCTGTATTAAGATAGTGGAATTCTAAGACTGTTTGTTCCATTTTCAGGATGTACCTTGGAAGTAGCAATGCACAAGCTGGAGGTGATAATGCAGAGCCTTCTAATGTGGGTGGCGGAGATTCAGATGTGGTGTTGCGTAGTGTCACCCAGCAAGTGATGGCAGAAATGACCAGGAATGCTAGGGAACAGGGCTGCACGATTGAGCAGTTCACACATATAAATCCCCCCATTATTTTAAGGAGGAGCGGACCCATTCGTGGCAAAAGACTGGGTCTAGAAGATCGAGGAGACATTGGCAGTTCTACCTTGTATAGATGAGCAGAAAGTCTAATTTGCTACCTTTAATTTGACAGGGGAGACAAAACGCTGGTGGAGATTAGCAAGATTGTTGGAGGAGCAGAGGCCTATGCCTATAGCTATGATCTGGAGCCGCTTCAGGGAATTATTCTTCGAGCAGGTATTTCCCTGTTACCACCAGAAATGCAAAAGCGATGGAATTTTTGAATTTGACCCAGGGATACATGATGATACAACAGTATGCCGCGAGATTCATCAAGCTATCCCGTTTTGCCTTATACATGGTGCCAGACGAGGAAAAGAAGGCTAGAGAATTCAAGGGTGTCCTGAGGCAGGGTATTTATGAGTAGGTGGTGGCATTCCAGGTCCATACTTTTTCAGAATTGGTGGACAAAGTTACAGTGATAGAGACTAGCTTGTAGAGAGGTGCTGGGATACAGAGTCAGAGGAAGAGGCCTACAACTTTTGGCTTCCAGGCGAGCACTAGACAGAGTTAGTGGATGAGGCGCAATGTGGGTCTATGGCAGGTGGCGGGACACCGAGTAGCTCAAGGTAATCCAGAACCCCCTGTTTGTGTTAGGTGTGGTTAGAGGCATTAGGGGGAGTTCCGAGTTGGGATGAATGCCTGCTACCGGTGTGGTTGTCCTAGGCATATTGCGAGAGACTGCTGAGCACAGCCAGCTAATCCACCTGCTCCTAGACCAATCTGAGGGAACCATCAAGCACCTGAGGAAATCAGTAGAGGAACACTGCCCATGCGCGGGTCTATGCACTGACACCGGGAGACGCAGAGGTGGTCGGCAATGTAGTGACAGGTATGAATTCAATTTTGTCATATAGAGTCGTTGTTTTATTTGATTCAGGGGCAACTCATTCCTTCATAGCCCGGGAATTCATCAATTTATGTGATATAAAAGCTCAGCCACAGCCGCTAGATGTCAGTTTATCAGTGGCTACACTGATTGGGACCATAGTGTTGTGTAGAAGGGTACTCAAAGATTGTCCGATCAGTATTCAGGGGAGGTCTTTGCCAGCTAACTTGGTAGTTCTAGTCATGCATGGTTTCAAGGTAATTCTAAGAATGAACTGGCTAACTGCCCACTATGCAAAAATTAATTGCTATCAGAAAAAGGTAATATTCAGACCTCCCAGAGAGTAGAAGTACATATTTGTGGGGTCATGTGTGCGCACCCCACCATAGATATTATCAGCCATGCAGGTGAGGAGGTTGCTTAGGGAGGGATGCCAGGGGTACCTGGCCTATGTAAAAGAAGTACCGGAAGGGGAATTAAAGTTGGAGGATATCTTGATAGTGAGAGATTTTCCTAATGTGTTTTCGGAGGATTTATCGGGACTGCCTCCGGATCGTGAGGTAGAATTTGCTATTGACCAATCTCCAGGAACAACGCCGATTTCTAAAGCTCCGTATAGAATGGCGCCGGCAGAATTACAAGAGTTGAAAGAACAACTACAGGAATTGTTAGACAATGGGTTTATTAGGCCCAGCGTATCACCCTGGGGAGCATCGGTATTGTTTGTGAAAAAGAAAGATAGATTGATAAGAATGTGCATTGACTACAGAGAGATAAATAAAGTGACAATTAAGAATAAATACCCGCTTCCCCACATTGATGACTTGTTTGATCAGCTTTAGGGGACATAGATTTTCTCCAAGATTGATCTTAGATCCGGGTACCATCAAGTGAAGTTCAAGGTAGAGGATGTTCCAAAAACAGCATTCCAAACTCGGCATGACCATTTTGAGTTCCTGGTTATGCCGCTCAGACCAACGAATGCTCCTGTTGTATTCATGGAATTGATGAATAGAGTTTTCCATCAGTACCTGGATTAGTTTGTTGTAGTTTTTATTGATGACATTCTGGTATATTCAAAGAGCCTATGGAACATGTGTAACATTTGAGAATAGTTAGTTCTTCAAGTGTTGAGAGAAAGAAAACTGTATGCAAAATTCAACAAGTGTGAATTCTAGTTGAAACAAGTCACCTTACTTGGACATGTGATATCCAGGGGTGGAATTTCTATGGATCCGAGCAAGATTGAGGCGGTAGTGGACTAGGAAAGACTGAAAAATGTGCAGGAAGTCAAGAGTTTCTTGAGATTGGCCAGATACTATCACCGATTTGTAGAGGGATTCTCTAAATTGTCAGGCCTGTTGACAAAACCGACCAGGAAGAGTGTGAAGTTTGAATGGAAAATTGAGTGTGAATAGAGTTTCCATGAATTAAAGATGTGACTCATTACTACACCGGTTCTAACAATTCCTTCGGGAGAAGGAGGTTTTGTAATTTACAGTGATGCGTCACACAAAGGGTTCGGGGGTGTTCTGATGCAGTGGGGGAGAGTTGTAGCTTATGCTTTACGACAGCTCAAAGAATATGAAAAGAATTATCCTACCCATGATCGGGAGTCAGTAGCGGTGGTTTATGCTTTGAAAATTTTAAGACATTATTTGTATAGGGGTAGGTGCGAGATTTTCACAGATCACAAGAGTTTGAAGTACTTTTTCACACAAAAGAAATTAAATATGAGGCAGAGGAGGTGGCTAGAGCTGATTAAAGATTATGACTGCACCATCAGTTACCACATAGGAAAAGCTAATGTGGTAGTTAATGCTTTGAGCCGAAAATCAATGGGATCAAAAGTATCAATAGTGGTGACTCAGCATCCAATCCAGATGGATTTAGAAAGGCTTGGTGTGGAATTGGTAGAGGGAAATCACCAGGAACTCATTGCTAAAGTAGAGACCCAAAAAATTTATAGAAATTTAATAATAAAGAAAGGAGGAAGAAAAAAAAAAATTTAAAAGGGGACTTACAAGTGTCTCGTCGATGAGTATCCTTCTTGGGCTCGTCAACGTGGACATGCGTCTCGTCGACGAGAACTTACCGAGAGGTCTGTTTCCAGTGTCTGAAACTCATTGACGAGTATTAAGTACTCATCGATGAATATCCTTCATGGGCTCATTGACGAGGTATCGTGGCTCGTCGACGAGGCCACGTGGACAGCACTCTGTATATAGCCCCAAAATGGATTTTCAGCGAGGAATTTCATTTTTTATCAGTTTCTCTCCCTCTCTACACAGTTTCTCTCACTTCTCTCTAGGTTTTCGGCTTCGTCTCTCCTCACTTCAGCAATCAGAAGCTACCACAGTGATCCTAGGGAGATTTTTTACAACATAACAAAAGTAAAATGTTGATTTAAGAAGTTTGGGAACCATCCCAAAACCAGGGTAAGTAGATTATTTGGGTATTGTCAGTATTACTAGGTTTATTTAAGCATAGATTTTGTATTATATGAAAATATACTGGAGTTTTGTGAAGTAAAATTAGGGTATTATATTTTTAGGAATATGGTGTTTTGAGACCTTGTAGGCATGGGTTGAGGACCCCAGTGGGTGATATTTCAGGAACTCAAGTAAAATGAAAAATGGTTTATAGTCTAGAAATTGTGCATTATGTGGATTTGGGGAGAATATGTATGTGATAATTATCTAGGTGAATTCAATTGTTTGATTGGGAAATTATACGTGTGTTATCTCAGGATGTTGAAATTATGAACGCCGCATGCGTGAGATTGTAAATAGTATTTAAAACTCAGATAGTCAGGTAAGGGAAATATGCTATGCTAATTAAATTAGTAATATGATCTGTAGGTTTATGTGTTTCAGGAAAATATAGATTTCAGTACAGAGGCTCTTTATTTAATTGTGTGGCATGAGTTAGTATCAAAATAGTACAGTATTTTTATTGCTTTCAAATATCATGATTTGCAATATATTAGCAGAAAATATTATTATACCAAATTTATACAAATTTCAGAATATCATGATGTACGATATATATATATATATATATATATATATATATATATATATATATATATATATATATAGCAGAATCACATTTTATGAAATATATTTAGAAAAGTAAATAATACAGCATTATTAGTATACCATGATTTTCAAATTTTTGAACCATAATACTTCAGATATTCAGTATTCAGATATACAGTTATTCAGATTACACAGCATATTCAGATAAGTTATTTCATGTTATGGTTATTTCAGTTATATCAAAATCATGGTAAAACAGTAATATAGAAATATTAGTTATATATAATATCAGACCCGATGGACCAAATCAGTTTCAAGGCACGGTACCGTTACTATTTTCAGTTCTGAGTGCAACCACAAAATTCAGATAGTATGTGGATTTTCATTAGTCAATCGTACCTATGTAGTGGACATGCTGCTCGTCAGTTAGGGTTGAGGAGGCAGATCTGACTTTCGGAGTTCAATTGACTTATCTTGGTCGGCCAGCAAGTGATAGGTCTCGCCTGCGGGCCGCACAACCCTATCATGAGGAGTTAAATAATGAGTTTCAGTTATCCATCCAGGGACATTTTTTCTTAGTTATTATATATATATATATATATTAATATATATATCCAGATTTACAGAAACCGTAGACATATCTATGAATATTAGAAGTATTAGCAACATAGGTATGAGCTATACTGTGTATTAATTATACGTGTTTTCTCAGACTCAGTTATTTAAGGTACTTTTAAATTAGATTTTACAATTATGTAAACTCATCTGCCACACACTAGTAATAGCATATTTCATCTTACTGAGCGTTGTCTCATCGTAGTGATTTAACATTTTTCAGGTGACCCAATTAGGTGAGCAAATCGGGCTCGCAGATAAAGGGGATTACAATACTGCCCTATCTATAGGGTGAGTATTTTTGGAAAGTCACTTTTTGAGTAGTCCCTACATCCAGGTGAGGGCATTTTGGGAATGGTTATGTATGCAGATTCTGGAAAATTTTGACATTCTAGAAAATTTTGACACTCTAGTATTGTATATATTTGATGTGGATATTTGCTTTCCGCTTCCTGCTGCATAGGTAGTTTATGGTTATACACGTTCCACGGTTTTATGGTTATACAGGTTCCACGGTCCTTACATGGTCCATGGTGATGTATTGGTTTATATTAGAAGGTATTACAATGGTAAAATTTTACAGTTTATATATATGAGAAAAGCTAATCTAGTACTTTAGCCCACCTTATAGGAAAGAATTAAAGCTACTCAAATGAAAGATGTGGAATTAATGAAAATTATGGATAAAGTGCAGAATGGTCAGGGAGCAGAGTTTAATATCTCAGATGATGGAGTTTTGAGGTTTCGTACCAGACTTTGTGTGCCTGCTGATGCTGAAATTAAAAGAATTATATTGGAGGAAGCGCATCAATCCCTTAATACAGTGCACCATGGAAGCACTAAAATGTACTAGGATCTACGAGAATCTTTTCAGTGGAGTAATATAAAGAAAGAAATCACTGAATATGTAGAGCAGTGTTTGACATGCGAGCAGGTGAAAGCTGAGCATCAAAGACCAGCGGGATCATTGCAACCACTTCACATCCCCGAATGGAAGTGGGAGCATATTTTGATGGATTTTGTTATTGGATTATCGCTGGTATTGCACGGACAGGACGCCGTTTGGGTGGTTGTTGACTGATTGACGAAGACTGCCAATTTTCTTCCCATTAGAGTTAACCGCTCTATGAGTAGACCGATAGAATTTTATATACAAGAGATAGTTAGACTACATGGCGTGCTAGTGTCTATAGTTTTGGACCTAGACCCACAGTTCACATCTCAATTTTGGATCAGTTTGCAAAGAGCCATGGGTTCTTAGCTAACGTTTAGTACAACATTTCATCTTCAGTTTGATGGAAAGATAAAGAGGACTATACAAATACTAGAAAATATGCTACGAGCTTGTGTGTTGGACTTTGGAGATAGTTGGATACAATTTTTACCACTGGTTGAATTTGCTTATAATAATAGCTACCAGGGCAGTATTGGGATGACACCATATGAAGCGTTGTATGGCTGGAGGTGCCGATCTCCATTATATTGGGATGAAATTGGTGAAAGACAGGTATTGGGGCCAGAGATAGTTCTACAGACTTCAGAAAAGATCAGACTCATCCGAGTGTATATAATATCAGACCGAGACCCATGCTTTACATCACAATTTTGGAAGAGCTTGTAGGAGGGTTTGGAGTCTTAGTTAGTATTCAGCACCGCTTTTCATCCTCAGATAGATGGTAAGACAGAGAGGACAATCCAGGTACTTGAGGATATGTTGCGAGCATGTGTATTGGATTTCGGGGGTAGTTGGACCCAGTATTTGTCGCTGGTTGAGTTTGCAACTATCAGGCTAGCATCAATATGACACTTTATGAGGTGCTTTATGGTAGGAGGTGTCATTCTCCTCTATATTGGGATGAGATAGGTGAAAGGTGACTTTCGGGACTAGAAATAGTGCAGTAGGCGTATGATAAAGTTTGACTTATTCAAGACTGAATCAGTGCAGCCCAGAGTCGGTAGAAAAACTATGTAGATACTCGTCATCGAGAATTGGAATTTAAAGTGGGTGACCATGTGTTTTTGAAAATAGCACCAATGAAGGGAGTCATGAGGTTTGGGAGGAAGGGTAAGTTGAGCCCTAGGTTTATTGGCCCATTCGAGATACTTGAAAAGGTTGGGTCAATTGCCAATCTGCTAGCTTTACTACCAATTTTGTTTAGAATACATGACGTATTTTATGTTTCTATGTTAAGGAAATACGTCTTAGATCTCTCTCATGTCATCATTTATGCAGAATTGGAACTCAGTGATGCTCTAGTTTGTGAGGAAATTCTAGTACAGATCTTAGACAGGAAGGAACAAGAATTGTGTAGTAAGAAAATTCAGTTAGTAAAAGTCCCGTGGAGAAATCATGCCATGGAAGAAGCTTCATGAGAGTTTGAGGAGGAAATCAGACAGAAATATCCACACCTGTTTAGTGGGGTATAGTAGTGGTTTGTATAGTTCAAATAATGACAAATTTATTTTATTCAATACAAAGTGATGAATGTATAGTTGTAATTTAGAATATAGGATAGGTAGTTTTTTGGTTTTGGGAGAATTTTATTTTATGAGTATAATTGTAATCTCCCATAACTGCTTATGTAACCACGATATTCCTCCGCCATAAGTGAGGGTTAGTAATAAAATAAGTAGCTATTTTTCTTTAAGGATGGTGTTCAATACAAATAGCAAATTTCGAGGACAAAATTTTATAAGGATGGGAGAATGTAGAGACTTGACAAATTTATAAAAATTAAATAATAAATAAAGGAGGAATAAAAGGAAATTTTAAAAGGGGACTTACAGGGTTCTAGTCGACGAATGCGGGGCGCTCATCGACGAGCATCCTTCTTGGGCTCGTCGACGAGCATCCTTCTTGAGCTCGTCGATGTGGACATGCGTCTCGTCGACGATAACTTACCAAGAGACCTATTTCCAGGGTCTAAAACTTGTCGACGAGAATTAAGTACTCGTCAACGAATATCCTTCATGGACTTGTTGACGAGGTATCGTGGCTCGTTGACGAGGCCATATGGATAGCACTCTATATATAGCCCCAAAACGAATTTTTAGCGAGGAATTTCATTTTTTTATCAGTTTCTCTCTCTCTCTCTCTCTCTCTCTCTCTCTCTCTCTCTCTCTCTCTCTACACGGTTTCTCTCACTTCCCTCTAGGTTTTCGGCTCCATCTATCCCCGGTTCAATGATAAGAAGCTACCACAGTGATGCTGGGGAGATTCTCTACAACATAGCCGCAGCAAAATGTGGATTTGAGAAGTTTGGGAACCATCCCAAAACTAGGGTAAGTAGATTATTTGGGTATTGTCAGTATTACCAGGTTTATTTGAGCCTAGATTTTGTATTATATGAGAATATACTAGAGTTTTGTGAAGTAAAATGAGGGTATTATATTTTCAGGAATAAGATGTTTTGGGACCCTGCAGGCATGAGTTGAGGACCCCAATGGGTGATATTTCAGGAACTCAGGTAAAATGATAAATGATTTATAGTCTAACAATTGTGCATTATGTGGATTTGGGGAGAATATTTATATAATAATTATCTAGGTGAATTTAGTTGTTTGATTGGGAAATTATACATGTGTTATCTCAGGATGTTGAAATTATGAACGCCGCATGCGTAAGATTGTAAATAGCATTTAGGGCTCAGATAGTCAGGTAAGGGAAATCTGTTATGCCAGTTAAATTAATAATATTATCAGTAAGTTTATGTGTTTCGGAAAAATATAGATTTCAGTACAGATGCTCTTTATTTGATTGCGTGGCATGAGTTAGTAACAGAACAGTATAGTATTTTTATAGCTTTCAGATATCATGATTTACAGCATATTAGCAATATATATATATATATATATATATATGTATGTATGTAAAAATATCTACAGATAGATAGATATTTTCAGATTTTGCAGAATCGCATTTTATGGAATATATTTAGAAAAGTAAATAATACAGCATTTTCAGTATACCATGATTTTCAGATTTCCAAACCATAACACTTTAGATATTCTGTATTCAGATATACAGTTATTCATATTACACATCATATTCAGATCAGTTATTTCATGTTATGGTTATTTCAGTTATATCAAAATCATGGTAAAACAATAATATAGAAATATCAGTTGCATATATATATATATATAGTATCAGACCCAATGGATCAGATCAGTTTCAGAGCATGGTACCGTAACTATTTTCAGTTTAGAGTGCAATCACATAAGTCAGATAGTATGTGGATTTTCATTAGTTGATGGTGCCTATATTGTCGACAGGCTCCCCGTCAGTTAGGGTTGAGGAGGCCGATCTGACTTTCGGAGTTCAGTTGACTTACCCTGGTCGGCTAGCAAGTGATAGGTCCGGCTTGCAGGCTGCACAACCCTGTCATAAGTGATTAAATCATGAATTTTTCAGTTATCCATCAGGGAAGTTTTTTCTCAGTTATTATATATATATATATATATATATATATCCGGATTTACAAAAACCGTAGACATACTGAATAGAATATTCAGAAAAACAGTTTATGTTAAGCAACATAGGTATGAGCTATATTGTGTATTAATTATACGTGTTTTCTCAGACTAAGCTATTTACGATACTTTTAAATCAGATTTTACAATTATGTAAACTCATCTGCCACACACTAGTAATAGAATATTTCTTCTTAATGAGTGTTGTCTCATCCTAGTAAAAAACATTTTTCAGATGACCTAGTTAGGCGAGCAGATCAGGCTTGCAGATAGAGGGGACTACAATACTGCCCTGTTTGTAGGGTGAATATTTTTAGGAATTCACTTTTTGAGTAGTCCCTAGGTCCAGGTGAGGGCATTTTGGGAATGGCCATGAATGCAGATTCTGGAAAATTCTGACACTCTAGTATTGTATATATTTGATGTGGATATTTGCTTTCCACTGCATAGGTAGTTTATGGTTATATAGGTTCCATGGTCCTTACGTGGTCTGTGGTGATGTTATGGTTTATATTAGAAGGTATTAGAATGGTAAAATTTTACAGTTTATATATGTGAAAAAAAATGGCATGAAAATCAGGTCGTTACAGCTAATTTAGTACTTCAGCTCATCTTACAGGAAAGAACCAAAGCTGCTCAGATGAAAGATGTGGAATTAATGAAAATTATGGATAAAGTGCAGAATGGTCTCAAGGAGCAGAGTTTAATATCTCAGATGATGGAGTTTTGAGGTTCCGTACCAAACTTTGTGTGCCTGCTGATGCTGAAATTAAAAGAATTATCTTGGAGGAAGCACATCGATCCCTTTATACAGTGCACCCTAGAAGCACTAAAATGTACTAGGATCTACGAGAATCTTTTTGGTGGGGTAATATGAAGAAAAAAATTGCTGAATATGTAGAGCAGTGTTTGACATGCCAGCAGGTGAAAGCTGAGCATTAGAGACCAACGGGATCATTGCAACCACTTCACATCCCCGAATGGAAGTGAGAGCATATTTCGATGGATTTTGTTATAGGATTACCGTCAGCATTGCATGGACAAGACGCCATCTGGGTGGTCGTTGACCGATTGATGAAGATTACCAATTTTCTTCCCATTAGAGTTAACTACTCCATGAGTAGACCGATAGAGTTTTACATATAAGAGATAATTAGACTGCATGGCATGCCAGTGTTTATAGTTTTGGACCAAGACCCACAGTTCACATCTCAGTTTTGGAAGAGTTTGCAAAGAGCCATGGGTTCTTTGCTGACATTCAGTACAACATTTCATCCTCAGACAGATGGACAGACAAAGAGAACTATACAGATATTAGAAAATATACTACGAACTTGTGTGCTGGACTTTAGAGGTAGTTGGATTCAATTTTTACCACGGGTTAAATATGCTTATAATAATAGCTACTAGGGCAGTATTGGGATGACACCATATGAAGCGTTGTATGGCCGGAGGTGCCAATCTCCATTATATTGAGATGAAATTGGTGAAAGACGGGTATTGGGGCTAGAGATAGTTCAACAAACTTTAGAAAAGATTAGACTCGTCCGTGACAGGATCAAAATGGGTCTGAGTCGACATAAAAGTTACACTGACATCTGTCGACGAGAGCTTGAGTTTAGTGCGGGGGATTACATATTTTTAAAAATTGCACCAATGAAAAGAATTATGAGATTTAGGGAAAAGGGTAAGCTGAGCCCTAGGTTTATTAGACCATTTGAGATATTTGAAAAAGTACGTCCAGTTGCCTACATGTTAGCATTACCACCGGTGCTATCCTGAATCCATGACATATTTCATGTATCTATGTTAAGGAAGTACGTCGCAGATCCCTCCCATGTAATCAGTTATAAGGCACTGAAACTTAGAGATACCCTATCATATGAAGAAGTGCCAAAGCATATTCTAGATCGTAAGGAACATGAACTACATACTAAAAAGATCCCACTAGTAAAAGTACTCAGGCGCAATCACGCAGTTGAAGAAGCTTAATGGGAATTAGAGGAAAAGATGCGCCAGAGTTATCCACACCTGTTCAATGGAACCTAGAGTTAGACTAGTAAGAGTAAAAGTAAATGACAGTGTGCTTCCATTGACTTGCGTAGTGTAGAGTAGTTAGTGTTTCGGTTTTTGTAATGAATGGTTTTAGGAGAGTTTTCTTTTCTAGGAATGATTGTAATCTTCCAGGACCCTCATTTGTAACCGCGGTATTCCTTCGTCATAAGTAAGGATAATTAATAAAATTGCAATAAATTTTTCTTTAGAGATTGATACATGAGATAGATAGCAAATTTTGAGGACGAAATTTATATAAGGAGGGGAGAATGTAAAAACCCGAAGAAAAAATTTTTATTATTAAATTAAATTAATTAATCAATTAATTAACTAATTAGTTGATTAATTAAATGACATAATAGAATAAATAATATAATACATATATATAGATTAGGTGATGGGATATATATATATATATATATATATATATATGCTACTTATATAATAATATTATATTGGATACATATATATGTTCATATATACAAGTCTCACGAGAAACCAAATGCGGATTTCATTTGAAACCCACCTTTTAGAGGCCATTTCCACGCTCTCTCTCTCTCTCTCCTCCATCCACCTCACTCTCTCTCCTCAATTTCTCTCAAATCTTCGGCCAAATCAACGATCAGACACCACCACGAGGTCTTGGCTTCGATTCTTAGCAAGTTAATCAGAGCAGATTTTTGATTTGGAAATCCTATGCACCACTCCAAGGCTAAGGTGAGGAGTACGAATTATGTCAGTTATTTTAGAAATTCACCCAGTTAAACCATGGTATATAATTACTGGAATATTGTATATGGATTTTTGAGTAATTTTATGGTTATGAAAATTACGGTTTATTTACTAAATTGTAGTATTTGATTAAATTAGATTTGTGGGAATATTTTGGAATTAAGTTAAACTGTAGGGATTTGATTAAAATTAGATTTTTGGGAATATTTTGAAATTAAGTTAAACTGCAGGGATTTGATTAAATTAAATTTTTGGAAATATTTTGGAATTAGATCAAACTGCGGGGATTTGGTCATATTGGTGTTTTTAAATATGTTAGAAATTAAATTTAAATATGGAAAGTGGATCATACCCACGTTTTTAGAATTTAACCGGGTAACTAGAGCATATGAGCGATAATAATTATTCCAGGATTTAGCCGACTAAGCTAAAATATATGAATACAAGGATTTGTGCGAACACCGCAGACACTACTTTAGGATCCCTGCAGGTATTTCTCAGTAAGCAGGTAAGGGAAAAAGATTATTTCAGGCGTTTTTACAAAGTTAACTGCCTAAATTATAGTATGTGATTTCAGAAATGATATCTAAGTTTTCCTAGGTATACAAATGTATGAAATGAGAATTTTGAAATGATAAATATTTTGTGTAAGTTGGGTTGGGTTGAGTAAAACCCTAGAGATAATTATATCAATATTTTCGGCCGTATATTAAAGTACAGATTATCAAAGAAAATGTGTGGCATGAGTTGAATATTATGCATAAATAACTTTATCAGTTTATGGAAATATATATAGATATAGATATAATTTTTACCATATTATGACAGTGCTTTTTATAAAGCTATAGTGTAACTGAATTTATACAGAGTTTTATATAGATTTTATACAAAGATATAGTGTTCTATATAAAACTACAGTACAAAGTTTTATACAAATATTTTATACAACAATATAGTGTTCCATATAGAACTATAGTGTTCCTTAAGGAACTATAGTACATATATTTATACAAAGATACAACGTTCCCTACGTGGAACTACAATGTTCCTTATGGAACTATAGTGTTCCCTAAGTGGAACAACGACACATATTTTTTATACAGAGATACCGCATTCCTTATGGAACTACAGTGTAGTATTTTATACAGAGTTACAGTGATTTTATAAAGATATATAGTATGACAGTTTTAACAGAGATGTGTTTTTGATATCATGTTATATATATTTTTTTGGAAATCACATTTTATGGTTTAAGAGCCTTGATGGACCATAACTAGGCATGGTATCGTAGCCCCATAGTTGCTAGTGCAGCCACACTTCTTTGATAGGGTGTTGGTGGCATAGTCGATTATTCCATTGAAGTGTAGAGTTACCCCCTAGAGTCCGAATGTAGTAATCCGGATAATTATAGAAATTAAATAATAAATAAAGGAGAGAGAAAAAGGAAATTTCAAAGGAGACTCATCAGGGAGCATTCATCGACGAACAATCTTCTTGGGCTTGTCGACGTGGACACGTGTCTCGTTGATGAGAACTTACCGAGAGGGCTGATTTCAGGGCCTAAAACTCGTCGACAAGGATTAGGTGTTCATTGATGAACCCCCTTCTTGGACACATCGGCGGGGTGTCGTGGCTCGTCGATGAGGCCATGTGGCAAGAGGTCTATAAATAACTGAAAACGACGTTTCAACGAGAAAAATCATTTTCTCTCAGCCTTTTCTCTCTCCTTCTTGGTTTCTCTCCCCTTCTCTCTAGATTTCTCGCCTTGTTACTCCCTGGTTTGATGATCAGAAGCAGCCACGTTGATCCTGGGGAGTTTCTTTACAAGTCTGCTGGAACAGATTGTTGATTGGGGTAACTTGGACACCATCCCAAAATCAGGGTAAGTAGATTATTTGACTATTTTCAATTTTACCAGGCTTATTTGAGTTTAGATTTTAAGTTATATGGGAATATACTGGATTTTTGTGAGATAAAACTAAGGTGTTATATTTTCAGGGTTAGGGTGTTTTGGGACCCTGCAGCTATGGGTTAAGGACCCCAGTAGATATCTTTCCACGAGTCCAAGTATATTTTAATTTAGGAAATTATGAGTAGGCAGGTTCAGGAAATATGAGTACTATAATTTTCTAAGAAAATTCAATGTTTTACTAGGAAATATGTTTATATGCATTATTGCAGGATTTTGGGGATAGTACACCGTGAGCGTGAGAATATTGTTGGAGGCGAGCCTCGCAGCTAATTAGGTAAGGGAAATATGCTATGCGAGATAAATTAGAATTTTTTTTCCAGTAAAGATAGTATCAGATTATGAGTATTTTCAGAATAGATATTATATAGTTATACAAATTATATTTAATGAATTATTAACTGTTGTGTGGCATAAGTAATATGAGTACAGTACTAAATTTATACAAATGTTACAGAATATTGGTAGGTTATTATTGGATATGATGTAATTTATGTGTTGTGATTAGAGGCCTGTTTCTTGAAATGACTAAACTTACACAAAATAAGGGATTTAGTGAGACATTCTAGGGGCAAACCGTCGATGGTTTTCTGTGGCATTCGCAAACCGTCGACGGTTTCAGGAATCTCAAGAAAACTGTTGATGGTTTTGTGTCTGAGTAGTGAGACTGAAACTTAAATTGGGAACTTGGACGTTAAATTGGTTTATTTGTGTGGGGGAATTCCTTAAAGGAAAGCTTAAGTATTCTTGTATGTGGGTATTGTGCACTTTATAGTTTCCTAGTTAAGTGGTTGTACCAATCATGTTACGATATTGGGATTCCAAATTTATTTTTGTCATATCTTTAGGATGGATCCCAGAGATAACAACGTGAATACTAGAGGAAGTAACAATATGGGGGCTTTCAACAAGGATGACATTGATTTTACTTCAGTGCTACGAGGCATAGCCCAACAGGTCATGGTAAAGATTATGCAGAACTTTAGGGGACATCACTGCCCACCCACTGATCAGGGGTGCTCTATTAAGCAATTCACCCACATAAATCCCCCAACTTTTGCAATAGGAGCTGACCCAATCATTGTAGAAAATTGGGTTCAGGAGATAAAGGAGTTACTAGCAGTCCTTCGCTACACAGATGAACAGAAGGTTTTTTACGCCACTTTTAAAATGACTAGGGAGGCCAAGCGTTGGTGGATATTTGAGAAGCTACTCGAAAATAGAGGCCATGACCCGCAACTCTTACTTAGAATCGTTTCAAGGAGATCTTTTTTTTTTTTATTGATACTTCCCCGCTTCCATCAGAGATGCCAAGGCGGAGGCCTAAACACGCCTCAGGTAGTGTTTAGTAGTATTTGATATGCATGGATTTGATGTGGTTCTGGGGATGGACAGCTAGCCTCTAGCTATGCTAGTATAGACTGTTACAAGAAAGAGGTAGTGTTCAGGCCTCCTAGGGGGCAAAAGGTATCTAGGTCCAATAAATTAACCTAAGAGTTTCATGTATCCATATTGAAATTATTTGAAGTACTTACATGAAATTTCCTACAAACTCCTTTAAATTTCCAATTCTTGAATTCCTTGAGGTCTTTATGCTTGCTTCATCTTTCTTTGAGCTTTCATCAAGTTCTTTTTAATCCTCATGCTCTCATGATCTTCAAGGTTTATCTTTAAATCCATTTTTGAATCCATGCTTCAAGCTTGATATAAATCATCCTTCTTTGAAATATAAACTTTTATGAATTCTTTAACCTTGCATTCATCATTGAGTCCTGAAATTACATCACTTAAACAAAGTATGTTAAGTTCTACTTATTTGTTAGTATCAAAACAAGATGTTAAGCCTTGTAAGGCCAACAATCTCCCCCCTTTTTGATGATGACAAACAAGAAGCAAAAATTGGAGTAAGCCTTAAAAAGACTCCCCCTTTCAATAAGCATCATCTTAACAATATTTGCAAGATCAATATCAATTTCAAAACCTCTTTTACAATATTGCTCATCACTATCAAATACTTCTCATTTTGATATGTATTATGTTCATGCTCAGTTTTTGCAATTTGCAATACTATGCTTAATTTTTGCTTTAAAACTTCTCTCCCTTTTGACATCCATCAAAAAGAAAAAAAATGATTAAGTTCAAGTAAAATCACATATTGAGCATTTCATCAAATATACGTATCAAACATATGAACACACTCAATTTATAGTTTTTCAATATAGCAAGTGTAGTGTGTTATAACATTCAAGTATATGAGTTGTAACTTCATTACTAACAACTTTTTCCTTTAGACAATATTCAAGATTTCAATTGTTAATTTTATGATATCGATTTAAAATTGAATTCATGATATCTATTTAAACTTCATGATACCAATTGAGAATTGATACCAATTGAAAATTTATTTCATGAAACCAATTGAAAATTCTCTGAATTGATTAATAGGGAAACAATCATAATATAAGCAATATGACATAACACTCCCCCTAAATTTAGCACATTCAGTTTTGTTATCAATTTTGCTTTCATCATCCCATGTTTCAAAACATTGATTCACATTATGCATCAAATATCAATATTATGCTCATATCATCAATGTTATACCATGCTCATAGATATAATCATACTTGTCATGCAAAAAAAAAAATTGATCTTTTAGATTTTGATACCAAGTGAGCTTTTTTTAAAATTGTGATACCAAAAATATTCATGGATACCAAAGACTTTATAGATACCAAAGTCATTTTCACATTATACACAGCTCATGGATACCAATATAAAAAGCAGTAAGTCTATTCATGTAATTCATCAATAGCATGCATGATCAAGAATTAATCTCATATCAAAATTCATGCTTATACTCAATAATCTCATGCTCAAATTTTCAACATAGTGAGCCATAAATTTTCAATATAAGTCAAGCATATCATGTAGCATATCATATAGACATGTAAACATATAACATCTCATATAGTCATTCATTCTCAAACTTATCTTAAACTCATCTTTAAGTTTTTATATTTTAACTAGTTTGTTCGTTGATCATGAATTAAGTTACTTTCTCAATTTTTAAAGGGAATGACTTAATCCATGGAGTTTTTCACTTATAAACTAGTCTTTCATGTTGGTACCCATACTTTCTTGGGTCCGGTTGGTTTAACAAGGGATGATTCCTTAATTCTCCATACTTGTTTAATTTTCACACCTTTCCTCTTAAATGGACATTCAAACTTTATATGCCCATTTTTCTTACATTGATAGCATATAGTGTTAGTGTAAGCATTAAAGGATGTGCAAGTATTATCTTTGGAGGCTTTTGAGAAATAACCTATGTAAAGACTCTTTTTCTTTTTATTTTCAACTCCATTGAAACCAATACCTTCTTTGTTTAATGACATTCTTTGTGAGTCAAACATCTTATCAAGGTTTTCCTTTCCTTTTGTAAAGTTGTAAATAATTTTATCCTTATTTTGATTTGATTCTTGAGATCATTTAACTCTATGTCTTTCTTGTTATCAACCTTTTTTAATGATTTCTCTAACTCTAAAGATAATTTTCTTATGTTATCCTCTAATTCAAAAATATTCATATCTTTCTCATACACGGTAGAGGATAAGGATCGAAAATCTTCTATCATTTGGTCATTCTTGCTTTCTAGTTTCTCAATTTTCAAGTTGTTTTCTTTTTTAGCAAAATTTATGGATTCTATTTCTTTCATTGCTGACTCAACTTATGTTTTAATTTCTTGAGTTTTGAGTCTTTATCTCTTTCAGCATTCTTTAAGAATTCTAACTCTTTCATTAAACTTTTATTCTTATTCTTCAATAAGGTGTTTTGTTTATTTGCTTTTATTAGCATCTTATGTACTTTGAATAGATCATTTTGAAGTTCATCATAAGATGGCATACCCTTATCACTTGATTCATCACTACAAGAATTATTTGAAGATTTAGTTGAGGAGCTTTCTTCATTATCCCATGCCACAAAGCACATGTAAGCAACCTCTTGGTCACTTATTTCATTCTCCAAACTACTTGTACTATCCCAAGTAGTGGCTTTCATGACCTTCTTGTTCTTCTTTTTAGACTCTTTCTTTAATAGTGGACATTCCGGTTTTAAATGTCCAGCTTTATTGCAATTATAGCATTTAGATGTTTTATTCCTTGATTTTTTTTTGCTAACTTCTTCTTCTTCTGATTCGGAGTCTTGATTTCTTCTTTTAAATTTGTTTCTCCTTCTTAGTATCCTTGCTAGCTTTTTAGATACGAAGGCTTCTTCATCTTCATCCATTTCACTACTTGAGTTTTCCTCTAAGGCTTTAAAGGCTATTTTTTCTTGGGCTTTGGTTTTCCCACTCTTTTCATTCATTGTCATTTCATATGTGAGAAGAGAACCTATAAGCTCATCTAAAGATGTGTTTTTCAGATTTCTACCTTCCGTAATAGCAGTAGCCTTTGGTTTCCACATGGAGGGAATGCCTCTTAGAATTTTTCTTATCATCTCATAAGAAGTGTAAGTTTTTCCTAATGCATTTAGGGAATTGATTATGTGAGTGAACCTAGTAAACATATTTGTAATTGATTCATCTGGGTTATAGGTTCATACTCTCTTGTGAGCATATCAACCCTATTATCCCTAACATCCGTTGTTCCTTTATAAGGATTCATCAGACCTAGTGTGTCACCCTGGGGAGCACCAATGTTATTTGTTAAAAAGAAATATGGTTCGATGAGGATGTGTATCGATTACTGGGAAATAAAAAAGGTGACAACTAAGAACAAGAACCCATTACCCGTATTGATGATTTGTTTGGCCAACTCTAAGGAACATAGGTCTTTTCTAAGGTTGATCTCCGATCCGAGTATCATCAGGTGAAAGTCAAGTCAGAGGATGTTCCAAAGACTGTATTCCGAACCAGATATGGTCACTATGAATTCTTAGTTATGCCATTCAGAATGAATAATGCTCCTGCTGCATTTATGGACCTTATGAACAGGGTCTTTCATGAATATCTGGATCAGTTTGTGATGGTATTTATTGATGATATTTTGATTTATTCGAAGAGTCTCGAGGAGCATGAGAATCATTTGAGGTTGGTACTCCAGGTGCTAAAAAAAATGAAGCTTTATGCCAAATTAAATAAATGTGAGTTTTGGATGGAAAAAGTTGCATTTCTAGGACATGTGATATCTAGGGGTGGTATTTCTATGGACCCAAGTAAAATAGAGGCAGCAGTGGATTAGGCGAGATCGAAGAATGCTCATGAGGTCAGGAGTTTCTTGGGTCTAGCAGGATATAATCACCTATTCGAGGAAGGGTTTTCTAAATTATCGGTTCCTCTGACAAGATTAACAAGAAAGAATGTGAAGTATGAGTGGATAGATGAAGCTTCCAAGAATTAAAGCAGCGGCTCATCACTGCACTAGTACTGACCATTCCTACGCCAATTCATGGAAGGGTTTTCTAAATTATCGGGTCCTCTGACGAGATTAACAAGAAAGAATGTGAAGTATGAGTGGACAGATGAATGTGAGCAAAGCTTCCAGGAATTAAAGCAGCGACTCATCACTGCACCAATACTGACCATTCCTACAGGGGAAGGTCGTTTTATGATTTACAGTGATGCATCTCAAAAAGGGCACGGGTGCGTATTAATGCAACAAGGGAAGGTTATTGCATATGCTTCTCGAAAACTCAAGGAGTACGAGAAGAATTATCCTACACACAATTTGGAATTGACAACAGTGGTATTTGCGTTGAAAATTTGGAGACACTACCTGTATGGTGAAAGGTGCGAGATTTTTATGGACCATAAAAGCCTCAAGTACTTCTTCATGCAAAAAGAACTGAACATGAGACAGAGGAGATTGTTGGAACTGATTAAAAACTATGATTGTACCATCAACTACCAATCGGGGAAAGCTAATGTGGTAGCTGATGCATTAAGTCAAAAGTCATCGAATGCATCAATCTTAGTGGTGATAACTCAACATCAAATCAAGATGGATCTGGAAAAATTTGGTGTGGAAATGGTGGAGGAAAATCATCAGGCTTTCATTACTAGTCTGGTAATCCAATCAACGTTACTGGAAAAGATTAAGACCACACAGATGAAAGATACAGAGTTAGTGAAGATTATGGGTAAGGTATGGAGTGGACTGAGGGTGGACTTTAACATCTCAGATGATAGGGTTTTGAGGTTTTAAACTAGATTACATGTACCCAGTGATGGAGAGATTAAAATAAAAATTCTGGAAGAAGCTCATCGCTCTCTATATATAGTGCATCTAAGAAGCACCAAGATGTATCGGGATTTACGAGAATCTTTCTAGTGGAACAACATGAAGAGAAAAATTGCCCGATTTGTGGAGCAGTGCCTTACATGTCAGCAAGCGAAGGTTGAACATTAGAGACCCGCAAGGCTTTTGTAACCACTCCATATTCTTGAGTGGAAGTGGAAGCACACTTACATGGATTTTGTAATAGGGTTACCATTAGAACTTCATGAGCACAATGCCATTTGGATAATTGTTGATCGTTTAACAAAAAGTGCCCATTTTTTTCCAATCAAAGTTAATTGATCCATGAATAGACTAGTAGAGTTGTATGTTCAGGAGATAGTTAGAATGCACGACATACCCGTGTCCATCATATCAGATCGAGACCCACGGTTCACCTCCCAGTTTTGAAAAATTTTGTAGAAAGCCTTGGGGTCTCAACTTACCTTTAGCACAACATTTCACCCCCAGACTGATGGACAATAAGAGAGAACAATTCAGATATTGGAAGATATGTTGCGGGCATGTGTGCTAGATTTTGGAGGAAGTTGGATTCAGTATCTGTCATTGGTTGAGTTCACCTACAACAGTAGTTATCAGGCCAATATCGAGATGGCACCTTACGAAGCGATGGTCGGAGGTGTTGATCTCTATTGTATTGGGACGAGGTTGGTGAACATTGAATTTTGGGGCCAAAGATTATACATCAGACTTATGAGAAAATCAAACTCATCCGAAAAAGAATTAAAATAGCTTAGAGTCGACAGAAGAGTTATGTTGATACTCGCCGACGAGAGCTATAGTTTGATGTAGGGGATAAGATATTTCTGAGGGTTGCTTCAATGAAGGAAGTTATGAGATTGGAAAGAAGAGTAAGCTAAGCCCTAGGTATATTGGGTCATTTGAGACACTGGAGAGGATTGGTTCAATTGCTTACAGAATAGCGTTACCTCCAACATTATCTAGGATTCATGACGTATTTCATGTGTCCATGCTGAAAAAGTACATTCTAGATCCTTCACATGTGATAAGTTATGAGTCATTGGAAGTCAAAGACACCTTATCATATGATGAAGTGTCAGTCCAAATTCTAGATCGAAAGGATCAAGAGTTACATACCAAAAAGATTCTGTTGGTAAAAGTACTCTGGCATAATCATGCAATTGAGGAAGTTTCAAAGAAATTAGAAGAGGAAATACGTCAGAAGTACCCACATTTATTCAACGAGGCCCAATGCTAGACAGGTAACCATGACTGTTTAAGTAGTTGCTTTGTTGTTTTGAATATAGGCTTGTTTAGTGTAGGTCGTTTAGTTAGGTTTTTTTAGTTTTAATCTATCTATTTTAAGTTTTAGGTTATAAATGGTGAAATTAGGAATAACTTCCCAAGAGGGGGGGGGGGGGTGAATTGGCTTTTGAAAACTTTCTCTTTAGTTCTTTTAAAGTCATTAACTTCTTTTAATATTTAACCAATTCTTTGACTCGTTTATTTATTTTGTCAATCAAACAAGAACTTGATTTCTTTTGAACAATCAATCAACAACACAATTAAATACAATTAAACATTCAATCTTCAACCACACAAATAATTAAACTAGTCAACCCAATCAACCATAATGCTCAAACCAACAACCAATTTGATTGCCAAATATAAGTTCACTGTAACACTATTAGATTGACGAAATCATTCAAGATTTAGTACTCTTGGAATATAAAACAAATCTTTATACCATCTAATCACAATCAATATAATATATGTAACTTTTAGCTTTTGATATTTTCAGCCCTGTGGTGAATGTGAGTTTTGAACAAAGCCCTGTATATATAAAATTTCTTCTTCAATATGATGTTCAATATAAAATCCAATTACTCTTTCCAAACTTCAGAATTCAAACAAACTCTTAAGTTAATTTATCTTTGGGATGTTTAGCCAAGTAACATAAACATCCCAGTAACATACTCTTGTATGATTTCCGCAAAGAATGATTCAACCAACGTACTGCCTTTCGGTTTCCGTAACCCAAATCAAAATCAAACATTAAGGTTTACTTGATTTCCAAATATACGTAGTTTATATGATTTTCAAATTTAAATCATCCATGCAATTTAAATATGTATTGAAAATAAAGAGTAGGGAAAGAGAGAGTGAGACTGAGATTTTTATGAAGTTCGGCTTATACCCAGCCTACGTCCTCGCCTTTGGTAAACCACCAAAGGATTCACTAAACATGTTCCTTTAACTGGCGGAACAAACATTTACAACACTTGTAACGACGCAAAAAATACTAATATTTAAATATTAAAGAGAGAGGAAAATGGAAACGGAAACAGAAAGAGGCAGTAGAGCGTTCGTCGATGACATTGCACTTTGGAGATAATAATAATAATAATTTCAAGGAAATTGCCAGGGAATTCGTCGACGAATACAGGGTTTTGTCGATGAATACATAAGGAAACTCGTCGATGAATACAGGGCTTCGTCGACGAGTACATAAGGAAATTCATCGACGAATGCAGGGCCTCGTCAACGAGGAAATGCCGAGAGGGGTTGTGGGGCAGCCTGAATTTCATCGACAAATACAGGGATTTGTCAACGAATTTATTGAAAGATTCTTCGACGAGATGACGTGTCTCGTCAATGAAGGTCGCTGTATATAAGGGGAAAACTCGGATTTTTATCACTTATCCGCGCCCCTCTCTCTCTCTCTCTCTCTCTCTCTCTCTCTCTCTCTCTCTCTCTCTCTCCTCTCTCTCTACGACTCTCTCTTACTTCTCTCTTCATTTTCGAGCCCGTTTCTCATTGGATCGAAGATCTGAGGCTACCACGACGCTCCTGGTGAGATTCTCTACAAGTCTGTCAGAGCTGATCGCTGTAAAAGTTGGGTTGGATTTCGTCCTAATCTCTGGGTAAGGCATTTTATTCAGTATTTGTCTTTCCCTCAGTTATAAAAAATGTTGTAGGTTAGAAAATATTGATAATTTGTTCTGGAGGATTGTGTTTTCAAGATGTTGAGCTAGGAACCCTGCGGGTATAGAGCCAGAATTTTATAGGGATTTTTCAAAGTTAAGGTAAGGGAAATATGTTATGCTAAGAGTTTTCATAATGCTATTAGACATTTCATAGACACATATTTAAACTAGTTTATTATACAGTATTTACAGAATATGAGTTAAATTACTTGTGTGGCCTGAGTAGATTTTTATGTAATGAAGAATGTAAACAACTGTTATAAAGTATCATACAATACTGAATATACAGATAGAGATATATATTCACAGAGATTCATATACAGTTTTTATATGAGTAGTTTCATGAAACAGATATATATATATATATATATATATATACACACACATATACATGTATACAATGTTATTCAGATCAATATTTATATTACAGCTTTATACAGAACAGTATGTACAGAGTTAGTATGTCATGTTTCCTATTACCATAGCATACAGAGTATACAAATAGAGAATATAGATAGAGAAACAGACAGACATATATATATAGAGGTAGCATCAAGATGCTACAGATACAGTATACACAGTTTATAGTATTTACAGTACATAAAGATAGCAATATGGTAATTTTGGAAATATGGCGAAAATAGTAAAAGAGTATATATGTATATATGTGTATAGTATCAGATCCCTGTGGAAAGATTACAGATAGATATAGTACAGATATAGATTATAAAGCACGGTACCGTTGTTATATATAGATAAAGTGCAACCACATATCTCAGATAGTGTGTGGGTACCGTCTAACTGTGCTAGGAGAGGATGCAGCTCCCCAGTACGCTGGGTAGAGGGGACTGGTTAGACGAGGTAGCAGCTAGTCCCGCGCCTAGGAGAGGATGCAGTTTGGTCGGGATGAGGTGGAGTAGAGTATATTGACTTATCTGGAGGGCCGACCAGATGAAGTCTCGCCTACAGGCCGCACAACCTTATCATGAGGGGTCAAATCATGACGTACAGAGTCCTAGGGAATAAGTATAATTATGTATATGTATACAGTATTTACAGTATATGATGAGTATAGTATGTTATTATCAGTATGAAAAGTAGAAAACACAGATGATACAATATATTTTAAATTGAGAAAGAAAGATATGTTTTACAGATTATTTATTGCATTATAGTTCAGTTGCTTTTTTTTTTTTTAGTATTATTAACTTAGTTGCCACACACTAGCAATAGCATATTTCCACTTACTGAGCGCTGACTCACCCTATTAATTTACCATTTTTCAGGTGAGCCAGTTAGGCGAGCAAATTAGGCTCGCGGATAGAGAGTGGTTGATCACCCTGGTTATAGGGTGAGTTTTTGACAAAGTTGTATATATTTTTTTGGGTAGATGATGCTGGAGGGGTATTTTTGTATGGTCTGTATATACTGGATTCTGGTATTGTATAGTAAATATGTGAGTGGCTGCATGACATGTGTTTCCGATGCTTAGGCATGGATGTGAATATATATATACATATAAAAAAAATGATATGAAATTTTGAGGATGCTACATTTTGGTATCAGAGCCTAGGTTGCTAGGTTCTGTAGACTCTAGAGTGCAGCGAAAAATAATACCAGAATATAGGAAAAGATTTGAGGTTTTATTCTATGATCTGGATACAGGATTTCGTGGTAGTTTTTGTGTTTTTCCTGGGGTGACGATTCCAGAAAAATCATAGTAACTTGTCAACGAGTCATGTGTTTGGGTTGCAAGAGTGGATTTTCGGTTAGGAGTAGAAGGGATAGATAATAGAGGATTTAGAGTTTTAGTTGAATAAGTTGGGTTTGTAGGAGGATATAATTTTGAAACAGTGTTCTATGTGTTTGCAGGATGGACCCAGGAGACAATAGCGCTCACGCCAGTGGGGATAATGGAGCAGGTCCTTTTGGTGCAGCAGGTGGGGATTCAGATGCTGTGCTACGCAGTGTGGCTCAGCAAGTCATGGCTGAGATAGCGCGGAGCTCTAGAGAGCAGGGAGGTCCATCCTTAGCTTAGGGATGTACCATAAAGAAATTCATGAAGATGAATCCGCTAGCTTTCTCTGGAGCGACTAATCCTGCAGTTGCGGAGAATTGGGTGCAGGAGGTAAAGAAGATTCTGACAGTGCTTCACTGCACCGATGAGCAGAGGGTCTTATATGCTACATATAGGCTAGCGAGGGAGGTTGAGAGATGGTGGGCAACCACCAGGTTGTTGGAGGAGCAGAAAGCTATACCAGTGTAGATGACCTGGGCCCGATTCAAGGACATGTTCTTTGATAGATATTATCTTGCTTTAGTTAGAGATGCCCGAGTACAGGAGTTCCTGAGTCTGTCCCAGGGGTCGTTGACGGTCCAGCAGTATGCGACGAAATTTATTGAGCTCTCTCATTTCTGCCCCTATATTGTCCCAGATGAAGCAAAGAAGGCTAGAATGTTTGAGAGAAATTTGAGGCGTGATATTTAAAGGCAGGTGGCAGTACTGAGGATTTAGGATTTTACAGAATTGGTAGACAGGGCCACTATAGCGGAGGATAGTTTATCTAAAGAGACGGAGACATAGAGTCAAAAGAAGAGGGCTGCGCCCTCGAGTTACTAGCCAGGTCCCAGCCGAGGCACTTGGAGAGGAGGTAGATCTGGTGGAGGCCAAAGACAGATGGTAGAGCACAAAGGATTGTAGAGCAGTCAGCCTCCCGCCACTTGTGCCAGATGTGGATGGAGACACCCGGGTGAATGTCGATTTGGGGAGAATGTTTGTTATCGCTGCGGGAGACTCGGTCATATGGCTCGATCATGTTAGATGCCGTCGAATTATGCACAGACGCCCAGACCATTTCGAGGTGGATATCAGGCGCCCCGCGGTGGTCAGCAGAGGAACACTGCGCCAGCGAGGGTCTAAGCGTTGACATCAGGAGACATTGAGACGGCTGGAGATGTAATCATAGGTACTTTTACTGCTTTACCATATAGAATGATTGTTTTGTTTGATACAGGTGCTACGCACACTCTTTTATATCGACGGGATATGTAAAAATAGCTGGAATAGAGACACAACCATTAGATATAGAATTGTTTGTGGGTACGCCGATGGGATCTGTGATTAGATGCAGGAGGGTACTTTGGAATTTTCCAGTAAGTATTCAGGAGAGAGTGCTTTTAGCCAATCTTGTGGTCTTGGATATGCAGGGATTCAATGTGATACTGGGTATGGACTGGTTAGCCATTTATCATGCTAGCATAGATTGCCATTAGAAAGAAGTAATTTTCAGACCCCCAGGTGAACTAGAATTTAGATTTACGGGTTCACGTGTGCATGCCTTGCCACAGTTGGTGTCGGCTATTCAGGTGAGGAGACTGTTACAGGATGGTTGTCAGGGGTATGTTGCATACATAAAAGAATTGCCAAAATAAGTATTGAGACAAGATGACATACTAGTAGTGAGGGAATTCCGAAATGTATTTCCAGAAGAATTGCCTGGTTTACCACCAGATCGTGAGATTGAGTTTGCTATAGATTTGTTGCCGAGATCTGCACCAGTATCTAAAGCACCGTACCGTATGACACCAGTCGAGTTGAAAGAACTGAAAGATCAGCTACAAGAGTTACTGGATAAGGGTTTTATCAGGCCCAGTGTGTCGCCTTGGGGTGCGCCAATTTTGTTTGTGAAAAAGAAAGATGGAACCATGAGGTTATGCATTGATTATAGGGAGATAAACAAACTGACAGTCAAGAATAAATATCCTCTCCCTAGGATCGATAATTTATTTGATCAGCTCCAGGGGACCTAGGTTTATTCTAAGATTGATCTGCGGTCAGGTTACCATCAGGTGAAAGTTAAAGCAGAGGACATTTCAAAGACGGCTTTCCGTACCAGATATGAGCATTACGAGTTCTTAGTGATGCCATTTGGGTTGACTAATGCACCAGCGGTTTTCATGGATTTGATGAATCGGGTGTTCCATCAGTATTTGGACCAGTTTGTGGTTGTGTTTATTGATGATATACTGGTCTACTCGAAGAGTTATGAGGAGTACGAGCATCATTTGAGGTTGGTATTGCAGGTATAAAGGGAAAGAAAATTATATGCAAAATTCAAGAAATGTGAGTTCTGGTTAAGGCAGGTTACTTTTCTTGGCCATGTGATTTCTGAAGCAAGCGTATCTGTTGATTTAATTAAAATAGAGGCAGTGGTGAATTGGGAGAGGCCGAGAAATGTTCAGGAAGTTAGGAGTTTTCTAGGGTTATCAGGGTATTACCGACGCTTTGTGGATGGTTTCTCCAGGCTATCGAGTCCATTAACACGACTTATGAAGAAAAATGTAAAATTTGAATGGACTGATGACTGTGAGCAGAGTTTTCAAGAGTTAAAGCAGCGGTTAGTTTCAGCTCCAATAATGGCTATTCCCTCGGGGGAGGACGATTTTGTGATATACGGTGATGCCTCTTTGAAGAGGCTAGGATGCATATTGATGCAACACGGCAGGGTTATTGCATATGCATCGAGGCAGCTTAAAGAATATGAGAAAAATTATCCTGTCCATGATTTAGAGCTTGCTGCAGTGGTGTATGCTCTTAAGATTTGGAGGCATTACTTATATGGTGGAAAGTGCGAGATTTACACGGATCATAAGAGTTTGAAATATTTCTTTACTTAGAAAGAATTAAATATGAGGCAAAGAAGGTGGCTAGAACTTATTAAAGACTATGATTGCACGATTAGCTATCACCCAGGAAAAGCAAATGTAGTGGCAGATGCTCTGAGCAAGAAATCAGGGGGATCCGTACTGGCAGCTATGCAAATTTAGCGCTCAATTCTGGTGGACTTGGAAAGGCTCAATATAGAATTGGTGGAGGAGAGTCCTTAGACGGGTATTGCCAGCCTAGCGGTTCAACCTACACTTTACGAGAGGATTAAGGCAGCTCAGGGTGATGACACAGAATTGGCAGCAGTGATAGCTAGAGTATGTGATGGTCAGGGTGAGGAGTTCAGGATATCAGATAATGGAGCTCTGCGATTCCATACTAGGCTATGTGTTCCTACAGATGCTGAGATCAGGAGGACTATATTGGAGGAGGCTCATAGATCCCTATACACGGTCCATCCCGGTAGTACTAAGATGTACAGGGACCTGCGAGAGTATTTCTAGTGGAGTGGAATGAAGAGAGAGATAGCTGAATTTGTTCAGCAGTGCTTGACGTGTCAGCAGGTTAAAGCTGAACACCAGAGACCAGCAAGATAGTTGCAGCCATTGTTTATTCCGGAGTGGAAGTGGGACCACGTTTCGATGGATTTTGTTATGGGGTTACCACCAGTGCAGCAGGGATTGAATGCAATTTGGGTAGTTGTTGATCGTTTGATGAAAACTACTCATTTCATCCCTATTAAAATTGGTTATTATATGGACAGATTGGCAGAGATATATGTTCAGGAGATAGTTCGTGTTCATGGAGTACTAGTATCCATAGTCTCAGACCGAGATCCTCGGTTTACTTCATGATTCTGAAAAAGTTTTGAGGAGGCTATGGGTTCCCAATTAGCTTTTAGCACTGCTTTTCATCCCCAAAATGATGGTCAGACGGAGAGGACCATTCAGATACTAGAAGATATGCTTTGTGCTTAATTTTGGAGGCAGTTGGATTCAGTTTATGTCGTTAGTTGAATTTTCTTATAATAATAGCTACCAGGCTAGTATTGGCATGGCTCCATACGAAGCATTATATGGCAGGAGATGTCGTTCTCCTCTTTTCTGGGATGAAATAGGTGAAAGGCGAGTTTTGGGTCCTGAGATAATATAGATAGCTGGCATCCGACAAGTTCGATTAATTAGAGAAAGAATTAATACAGTATAGAGTCGGTAGAAAAACTATGCAGACACTTGCCGCCGAGAGTTGGAATTTGATGTGGGAGATCGAGTATTTTTTAAGATAGCTCCTCTGAAAGGAGTTATGCGATTTGGAAAGAAGGACAAGTTGAGCCCTAGGTTTAT